>NW_011494956.1:12306652-12379209 GCF_000754665.1 Bison bison bison | reverse complement strand
AAAACTAATTTAAGGGGCTGTAATGAACTTAATGCCAATAGATTTAAATAAATTTTAAATTCTTCAAAAGACAAAAATAATCAGAGCTGACACAAAAGAAATAGAAATTATGACTATCTATCTATCCAGTAAAGAAATTAAATTTCTAATTAAAAACATTCCCACTAAAAAAACCCTACTTTCAGGTGCTTGGAGTAAATTCTACCAAACATTTACGGAAGAAACAACACCAATCCTACTTAAACTTATTCAGAAAACTGAGGAGAGAAAGGCTTCTTACCTCAATTTATAAGGTCAACATTATCCCAATTCTAAAATCAGAGAAAGATATTATATGGAAAATACAGACCAGTATTCCCCATGAGCACAGACATAAAAATGTATACCAAAATATTAATAAGTCAATATCAGCAATATATAAAAAGGCTAGTACATCCTCAACGTGTAGCGCATAAAACTTTTGAAAATCAATCAAATTGGGGCTTCCCTGGTAGCTCAGTGGTAAAGAATCTGCCTGCCAATGCAGGAGACGCAGGTTTGATCCATGATCTGTAAAGATCCCACTTGCCAGGGAGCAACAAAGCCCTTGTGCCACAACTATTCAGCCTGTACTCTAGAGCCGGAGAGCCACTACTGAGTCCACACACCACTACTACAGAAGCCTGCGTGCCCTAGAGCCAGTGCTCTGCAACAAGAGAAGTCAAGGCAATGAGAAGCCAGCACACCGCAATTGGAAGCCCCCACTCACAATTAAAGAAAAGCCCATGCAGCAACGAAGACTGCACACAGTCAAAAAAAGTGATTAATTTAAAAAAAAAGAAAAGGAAATCCAATTAACAGACTAAAATATAAAAGCTACAAAATCATCTCAATAAATACAGAAAAAGCACTGGACAAAGTGAAACTTTTTCTATCCCTTTTAGTATAAAAACTCTCAGCTAAGTAAAAAGAGAAGAAAAATTCTTGAATAAAGGGCATGTGTGAAAAACCTACAGGTAATATTATACTTAAAGCTGAAAGACTAAATGCTTTTCTTTACAATAAAGAACAAAACAGAAACATCTACTGTGATGGTTAATTTCATTAATTCATTGACTGGATCTTGGGGTGTCCAGATATTCTGGTTATTTCTGTGACAGTGTTTTCTTTTTGATAAGATTAACATTTAAATGGTAGACTGACTAAAGCAGATTACCTTCCTTAGAGTAGGTGGCTCCAATCCACTCAGTGGAAGAAATGAACAGAACAAAAAGCTTGGCCCTCCTGAGACAGAATTCTTGCCTGACTAACATCAGCTCTTCCTGGGTCTTGAGCATATAGAACTTCCACAGGAACTACACCATAGGTGCCTCCTGTTTCTCAGGCATTCCAGGTGGCACTAGCCTGCCAATGAGAGGATGCAAGAAATGCCAGTTCAATCCCTTGGCCTGGAAGATCCGCTAGAGTAGGAAATGGCAACGTGCTCCAGTACTGTGGCTTGGGAAATCCCATTGACAGAAGAGCCTGGCAGGCTATAGAGTCAGACACAACTGAGCGACTACATACAAACAGACTCAGACTGGAACTAAACTATGGGGTCTTCTGGTTTCCCAGTTCGCAAACAAACTTCACAGACTGTGGAACTTACAACTCCATAATTATATGAGCTGATTCCTTAAATAAATCTATGTGTGGTGGACTTTCTTGGTGATTCAGTGGTTAAGAATCTGCCTGAAAATTCAGGGGACATGGGTTCTATCCGTGGCCCAGGAAGATTCCACATGTGCCACTATTACAGAAGCCCGCAGGCTCTAGAATCTGTGCACTGCTAAGCCTGCAAAGCATAACTAGAGAACAGCCCCTGCTCGAAGCAACTAGAGAAAGCCCATGCAGCAACAAAGACCAAGCACAGACAAAAATTAGATAAATCTCTGTGTGTATGCATATATATACACACACACACATACACAAACACCCTATTATTATTTTTCTTGGGAGAAACCTGAGTGATATGTTTGCTCTCATCATTTTTATTCAGTACCACACCGAAGGTCCTACTCAGTACATCAAGAAAAGAAAAGTTTGGAAGGAAAGAAGTAAAGTTCCCTGCTCCCCATCTATCCCTAATCTTTTTTTTCCCCTCCAGATTTCTCTTCAACATTATACTGGAACTCCTAATCTGAACAGCAATTAAAAAAAAAAAAAATGAGATGTACGTAGAAGAAAGTGATGCCATAATTGCATTAACGTACTTCAATTCATCTATGTAACCTCTCTGAAAAGAGAAAAAGGGTAGAGGAGGGAGAATCAGAGAAGCAGATGGAGTGGGGAGGGAGAGGGTACTTTAAATACTATATTAAACCCACTAATCCTAAAAATATATGACCACAAACAATAAAATCAATCCAGCTTGGAATATCTGATGGAAGTTGGTAAAACCTATAGAAATAAAATGTTACTCACAAGTAATCTGTCAAAGACAAAAATAAAGCATAATGCCCAAGAAAAATAAAGGCATATAGTAAACGCTTCTTTGGTCTTCTTTAGGAAGAAACTGAGTACGGATGAAAGGCTTCAGAGAAACAATAGCTACAAAAGAATTCAATAGCTAATAACAATAACCTAACAAATGGGAAGAATAGTAATTCCCATTTTTAGAATGCAAATTATCCATGGATTCATACAAACCACTGAGCAAAATGATACATATGTGTTTAAAAAAAAACACTCCATATGTATAGGTAGGTATATTGAGGGTATATTTGCCAATATATGACTTCTGCCTTTAGAAACGTAATATTCAAGGAACTCTACTGAATATCTAATAATCCAGAGAATCATCCAAGATATAAAATGAACAAATCATAGATTAATATATATAACATCATCCCTTTTCTTTAACAAACCAACCGATCAATAAAATAAACACAACCATAAGTTTATATATATTTGTATAAACATGGAGGTCACTCAAGGCTTATTGACCTTGAATCCCATGTGATGGTAAAGAGATGAGGAGGAGAGATCAGCAACTTCTTTCTTAAATCATATTTGGACTTTTTTTAACTGCTGCAACAATCATGTTATACTTTTACAACTGGAAAAGATTAAGAAAGAAAGTTTAAATTCAAGAGGAAAATTAAATTACCATTAAAATAGAAAACAAGGCTAGTTGGTCTTAAGCATACTCATTAAAAATTAAAATCTAGCTAAGAATATAAGAGAAAATACCCTTATTTTAATGACAGCTACCCAAAGAATCTTTAATGTCCACATAGAAAAACAAGCCATTGGTAATCTTTGGCAAGGTACTCCTGAATATATCCTCATGCCAGCAAACATCTCAAACTAACTGAATCTCTTTCTTGGATCACAAAACTATTCACTTCATTTCCTGCCAAGCAAAATAGAGGAAAATGCATGCTTTACACTTTGAAGCAAAATGCCTTGTTAAGTCTTTACTTAATTGTAGGGGTGGTGCAATAAATCCCCATGTGTTAACAAGTTGTGGTCTACAATGTAGTCATCTATTTTATTTCAGGAATGGCATTACATTTTCTGTCTGTTCAGCAAGTTTAAAAGGGAAAAAAAAGGAGGGGGCGGCGCCTAAAAGAGGCTGAGGGAAGCTCTGACCAAAGCTGAGAAAGAAGAATAAGCCTGCACAGAAACATGTGACCTACAGTTTTGGCTTAAATTTCACTTGCTGAATTCTTGATCTAAACCAATTTCTTTTCCATAACATACACTGGGGAAATGTCAATCTATCCAGTACATCTCCAACTATGCAAAGAATATTTTTTTTTCAAAGAATATTTTAAAACAAAAATTTATAATTGTTCTATAATAACTGCCATATTCTATATCCTATAACAGACCAAAATGGATAAAATGTAGTCTCCAATCTGTCATTAACTGAGCATATTAGTGAATTCAAATAACAGAGCAGAAGACAAATTCAAATCTAAACAAGTACTCACTTTTACAGTTTCTTCTGTGTTAAGTTTATTTCCTTTAACCAAGACAATTTGGAAAGGATTGTTATTTTCCCAAACATGCTGGTAAAAAATGAAAAAATACAGGGTATTAATGTTTAATTTTAATTAAGAATTCATTTAATTACTCATTTTTAAATATTTAATTAAGAAATGAATATTTGAGGCTAACAATGAAACTGTCTTATCAGTTTGCATGTGCATTGGTAAAATAATGAAAATACAACTCTGAACTAACAACTGAAAACCACATATATTACATTAAGCATCACAACCACTAGCCCTTAGTTCTCAAGGCAAAACAATACTGCTACAAAATTCACTAGACACCATAAACAAATGGTATTAAAAGCTTTGGATAAATAAAGAATTGACTATATAAGTTAATATACAGGTAATATCTTAATTATCAAGGCATAGTTTTTAAGATGGAAGAACTATTTAAAAACTGTTAAATAGTTAAATGAACCCAAATCTAAAGGTCTGCTTTATAAAAATAGTATATGCTAGAAGAAATGTCTTTGTTACATTTAAAGTCTAAAAGTTCAATAAGAAGAAAACAGACAAATTACACCAAAACACTATTATAAGCTAATACAAATGAGATATACCAGAAAATCAACTATCTCAGCACACCTAACTTTTCTACTGGTATGCCTCAACTTGCTCTCTGAAGTCTCACATTTAGCTCTAGTCTCAAAATATACTCAATTTGAGGGCATTTTTCTTTAGCACCTAAAGATAAACAAAAACATAAATGACCTATTTAGAATCATATGTAGCTTGGGTATGGAAAAATAATAGTAGTTTAAAAGGTTACTATTAATAAATGTGATGCATCTTTAGAAAACATGAATTAGCTTCCATAGGAGAACTGAGCAAAGAATATGTGTGGGAGGCTCAAACATACAACCTAACAATAGCAACAACAAAAAAATCACATGGCTTTTAAGGTCACCAGAAGTTCTTATGTGAAACTTACAGAAATAATTCGAGTTTTCTTTGGTGGTAAAGGAAGAGGAAGGTTAGATGAATTTCGATTTATGGCAGCCTCTATGGCAACCATCTCCTGTTCATACAGCTTCTTGATCTTGCAACATTCCACAAGTATAAAATGGGGCAATGTTCTGTTCATTACACAGTTCCGGATATACTACAGTGGCAAGGGAGAGTAAGGCAAGGATTTTCAAACAAAACTTAAATCAAGAGAAAAATAAAATTAAGCTAAACAACATTAAAACAATATTTAAAGTCTATATTAACAATTCAATGTCAAAAATATGAGAAATTAAAATCAGAACATAAGAGCTGTAGCACGGTTTGTCCAAGACCTGAGAGCTGTGATGCGCCGAGAGCTTTAATGTCTGTTGCTCCAAATCTTTGTTGTGACGAGACAAAGAACCGAGGGACATACACTCGCGTGACATTTATGGTGCCGTGACTCGGATTTAACCTGGCTGAAACAACCTCTACGTAGAAGAGGCCAAGCACAACAGGAGCCCAACTCAGCGAAGCTCCCGGGCTAGAAGCGGAAGGCGAAGAAACCCAGCGCCGGGGAAGGCCCATCGTGCTGGAAACCGGGACAGCGAAAAACGAACTCAACAGAAAGCTCACGCGGCCCAGTCTCAGATTCCAGAAGACTTCCCGTTAAGAAACCTTGGACCACTGGACAAAACCCCGAGAGGGGTTTTCAGAAGATACTCTGACCAATCCTGAGGAAATCTGGTACACTGATGGAAGCAGCTTTGTCTTGGATGGAAAAAGAAGAGCCGGCAGTCAAGGTACCAGGACATGACTCCTAGATTCACTACTCACGAGTCAAGCCATGGAAGAAAACAGAAGAGGACACTCAACACACCTGTCAACCAGCTACAACATGCAGTGCCAGTTTAACAAAGATATAAAACTACAGCTGACCACGGAAAATATCACACACCCTTGGACACCGCTATAAGGACTCTGAGGCTTGAGACTAGCAAGAGGGGGAGGCCCAATACCCCTCGCCGCCCCAGTTCAGCAGGGAGTAGCCAGAAAGACCTCGACGCCCCTATTCCCAAAGAATTGGGCCTCCCATCTCTTGAGGGGGGAATGTTAGGTAGGTAGAATAGGGAAAAGGAGTCCAAAATGGCGGTGGCTAAAAGACAAGGAAGGTCCAAGGGCCAGAGTTAAGACTTCAGGCAGAACAAACAGCACTCCTGGCTAAGCCCAATTTGCATAGGGCAGGCCCAGGTGGAGGAAAAAAAACATATAAAATCAGAACATAAAATAGCTATCATTAAGTGAACACCTTCTTCGAGGTCAGAGCTAATCTTCTTAACTCTAAAAGACAGATTCTCCCCCTTTAATAGATTAAAGAACTGAAAACCCAAAGGCTAAGTTACACATTTAGTATCTCTAAGACCTGGAATTAAATCCACCTGACTGAATTTTTTTGTTTGCTAAACCTTAGAGAAATATGTGTCATAGTATATATGTTGTTTTGTTTTTTTCCCTCTTTTCTGCACTCCATACTTGACAGGATGACCAACTGGCACACTTTTCCAGGGGTAGAACTTGATCATAGACTGTGATGCTACAGTGCAAGCTCTGTCCAGTAAGTCAAAAAAGGTGAATATGCAGTACATGAGTAGCCATTTTTTTAAAGTCCTGAGGTAGACCATGGTACCTTATTAGCACAGGCCTCAAGGCAACCATTACTGTCTTTATATCAAAAACCTACTGGCTATCCAAGTGTGATGCTCTGTTTTATTTCCATGAAACCAAAATAACTCTCCAGAGGCATATAAGGAAAAGGGTGATTGTTTACAATACCAATGATTCTAACAAAATGAATAAAAATACAATGCATTCCTCACAAGAATAACTTTCCTATACAGATATAAAGTGTGATTCAGTTTAGATAGTATAAGGTATACAGTATACTGCATTCAATTCAGAACCACTGAAAATACATTTCTGATATTAAAAAAAAATGTCAAGAATGGCCTACAAGTGGGAGTTAACATGATACTATGATAAATATATTCATTCAAAAACTTTTCACTATGAAAGATGTATCATTCCATTTCTTTCAAAGTCCTTCACCTACATTCTATATTTTATTTCTCACACAAACTTGCGCGCGCACACACACACACACACAAAACGCATACATGCTTTTAGTTTTCTTTGTAATAACAAATTCCAGTTTGGGCAAAACAATATACTTTCCCCTTGCTAAGGTTTTTTAAAAAAAAGTATTAAAGAAGCATTCTGCTACTTTAAAGATGGCAGAACATGAAGGGAAGAAGTCAATACTTTTATGTTACCACCAAGCACTTTTCATCTTCTTCCTCTCAGGGTTCGAGTTCAAACTGTCAGAATGCCACAGATCCCAAAGCTGTGCATGAAGGTTATACCTACTAAACCAAGAACTAAAGGCTACACTAAATATCTGAAAAAAAGAGAAGGGAGATATAAAATCCCCTGGTACCTGGCTAATAAATCAGAGCTCCTTCTCAAAAGAGACATCACTTCATAATTAGCAGGCCATTATCCCTCTTTCTTCATACAAACACCAAAAATCACAAATAAGAGTAATCAAATACTTTTCTAAAATTCAATTACTATTTACCTCTAACTTGTCACTTAGTCTATTATTCTTTATGTAACAACTATTTTCAGTCTCCAAATGTAATTTCAACAAAAATATCTTCAAGTTCCTTGAAGGCAAAATCAGGATTCTCCTCTTTAAATAGCGTACCTTATGGTTGGGGGAGGGATGTGTCACTACATTGTATCTTAAACTCCACTATACTCCAAAAATAATCTGAGGCACTTGAATACTCTGCATAAGACATCTACTCAAAGAATTCATAAATGGTAAATTGACAGTTAAAACACATACCTGGAACTGAATTAGTGAGTGATCACCAAACACATATTCTACTCTCCCACTGACTTGCAACACATAGTCATAAGGGCTAACTTCATCTTCTTTCCCATGAATAGTCAGACGTTTTTGGATTGCCAATTCATTTATTTTGATAGGATTCATATTAGGAGATACCTGAAAACTAAACACATCCTAAAAAGGAGGGTAAAAAAAAGAAAGCAATTTTATATTTACAGTGAAAATATCACTCTTTACATTTGTACTTATTAGTAGTATTATTTATATACCACATTGTATCCAACAAGACACAATGCTTACACATATACATCCTTTCCATTTAATGTTTCAGTACATTTTCTTCACTCCTACCAATCTTGGAAAATCATTTTTTAACCTAAATGAAGACTTTGTTACAATTCATCTCATGTTTACTATAGTGTCCCCACATGCTGGTTCCCAATGCTGGTCATCAGCAGTGATGCTGAAATGGCCAAATAAGGATTTTACAGAACTGGGCAGGGAGGGAATACATGCGTGATGGTTACCAAACATACCTTACTCTGAAATTTTGCCATTCCTATTTTTTGATGGTAACATGAAATGTTTATTCAATTATGAAATAGTGTTGGTAATAAATCATGGTATAGGGTATTTTTAAAGGAATAACAGCCTAAATAAAAAGCTATAAACTCTATGTGACCTGCCAAATTGATTTAAAAACTTTAAAATTTACTATTCTATATGATCCAAAACTCTTTTGGTTTAATCTCTGGGAAATAGGTAGCCAGAAGAAAAGGAGACTAAGGAGAGATATAGATATATTTCAATTAGCTGAATATATAGCATGTAGAATAAAGGAAGACTGAATGGATACTTATTCAAATAAGAAAGTATAACCAAAATACCAGAAATCACAGAAAGCCAGTTTGAATTTTTTTTAATTTTTTAAATACAATATTTAAATGTGTTCTTGCTCCCAATGAAAATATGCTATCAATATTTTAGTAAGCTGAACACTCCCCATAGCTAATGGATACATCGGGTTAGGGACACAGGCTATAAAGAATGGTGAAAAGAACTATTATATTATATAAAGAGCCTGCCAAGATGATCTCCAAACTCCTTTTACCATTAAATTCTATGACTGCTTGGAATCCAGTAACATTTCACAATGTCAATATTTTTCTAACTTTAAAACACTTCTTTTCACATGTAATCTGTTACAATGATGGATCACAGGGTTTCCCTGGTACCTCAGACAGTAAAGAATCTGCCTGCAATGTAGGAGATTCGATCCCTGGGTTAGGAAGATTCCCCTGGAGAATGCAATGGCTACCCACTCCAGTAATCTTGCCTGAAGAATTCCACAGACAGAGGAGCCTGGAAGGCTACAGTTAGTTCACAGCATCGCATTCAGACACCACTGAGTGACTAACACACACGTGCATAATAACAATCACATTCAAATTTATATATCTAGTAGAGATTTGACGCATATGTGATGAAATTCAGACTGACTGAGATTTCACAAATTGCCCACAGTCAATATTTTAAAGCTGGATCTAATCACCTTTAACAGTGAAATTCCTATTTCAGCTCGTTCAACAATGCACGATTCTTTACCACTGAGTCACATTGGGAGCAAGAACACATTTAAATATTGTATTTAAAAAATTTAAAACCCCAATATAGAATGGTTACTGATAAAGGTTTCGTCATTTTTATCATAGTAACTGAAGGACAAAACAAAGTATCCCTACTTTCATACCCTAATTCTAAGGCCAGAGCCTAAATGATAAAATGAGTATACTTGAAACAAAAGGAGAAGCAGAATTTAGCTTGTAAAATGCTATGAACATTCAGATACAGATTAACTGTATATACTCTCTGTTATAATGCCCAATTCCATATCAGCACTTAGATCACGTATTCATAGAATGCAAAATTAAGAAACAGAAAAAAGAGCTCTTTTGATCAAATCTTTCATTTTATAAACAACATGAGAAAATAAATTATATCTACATTATTTACAACCAGGTTTGGCAAACTTTTTCTCTAAAGAACTGACAAAAAATGAGTCTCTATTGCATATTCTTCCTTTCCTTTCTTTTTAACATCCCTTCAAAATTGTTTTCAGTTTTTTACATAACCTTAAAAATACAAAAACCATTCAAAAACACTGTAGTTTTTGGACCCTCATATAGACAAAAATGCATCAAAAAACTGTATGTGTGCAAAGGATATGTCACTTTAGATGTCATAGCTAATCCTAAAATATATTTCCATCTTGAATCTAAAATGATCTTCATCAGTGTTTACTAGGTGAGCAACAGCCTCCTCTAAGATTGGTGCTGCATTCTGGGAAAATTCACAAGTTTATTATAAAGCATTTCTTAATATAATACTACCTGACAATTTTCAAAATGAACAGCCACAATGAGCTTTCCTCCATAAAGTTTATCTTCTAAATTTTCAGGGATGGATGGTTCAAGCTCAGGTGGATAGGTATGCTTTAGCCAATCCATCCAAGATAATCCCACAAGCGACTGAATCTTTTCCTCACTGAATCTGCGCATTTTTATTCGGAATTCATTCACTTCAGGATCCTTCAAGGCATCAAATTCATGCAGACCTAAACAAAAATTTTAAAGGTGTCATTTTGAGTACCTAATAATAAACAGAATACAAAATATACTTAAGGAAAGCTAATTTGGATGCTTGATTTTCATGAAATTAAAAAAAAAAAACTGGGCAGGAAAATATTATGAAAGATAAAAAAGAATACTGAAGATAAAATAATGAATTTCAGGTATAGAAGATGAACATACAATTAGATTTCAAAAGAGTACAAACTGGAAACCACAAAAGAAATATAGTTGGTTACCAATGAAAAAAAGATGATCGCTGAAACTCACACTACCATTTTAAAACTACACCTGAAAGAGCTACATGTTTTCTTTACAAATCAAAATACATTTAAAATATCTAACAAAGGCTAAGAATCTGAAAATGTTACAAATAAGCCTAAAAGTCAAGCTATTACTGAAAACTCAGTAAACTTAAATTTTATAAACTTTTAGTTTACTGTGATTTTCCAACAATGGTTACAGTATATATCAATTAGTCAAAAATCTCATAAATATGAAATTATTCTTTGTTGTACTTAATTATGATTCACTTCTGCCATGAAGTGACATATAACAGCTTTTTCATAAGCTTATACTTATTCTAATAAATAATTCTAGAAATTTAAAATAAATTGAACATGTACACATTTTTATATGTACATTAATTTTTACATCAGAATGGCAAACACTTTGATAAAACCTTGAGCTGTAAGGGTTAGAAAAGACATTAGCATATTTAATAATTTATTAAAAATTACACACATACAAACACACATTTTGACCCTGGAATTCCAACAGGAGACTTAGGACAAACCACTGAAAGTCAAATATGCTCCCAAAACCAATCACGGAAGATGCCCAGCTTCTTCTGGGCCTACCTCCAGCTTCCGCCTGCCAACAACTTCTAATCAGGCAAAAAAGAAAGTCAACCACTTTCTCCAGAATGAAACTTAATGACTCCACTGCCTGACTTTGAGTTACTGCCAAACACAAAGTTTCTTTATTTTGGCAAACTGTGATTAAACATTATGTTCTCAAATTTGAGTGGTTACTTTCCACACACCTATGGAAATAATTTTTCCATAGTCATGTATGGTTTTTCCAGTAGTCATGTATGGATGTGAGAGTTGGACTTTAAAGAAAGCTAAGCATCGAAGAATTGATGCTTTTGAACTGTGGTGTTGGAGAAGACTCTTGAGAGTCACTTGGACTGCAAGGAGATCCAACCCGTCCATCCTAAAGGAAATCAATCCTAAATATTCATTGGAAGGACTGACGCTGAAGCTGAAGCGCCAATATTTTGGCCATGTTGATGTAGAGAGCTGACTCACTTGAAAAGACCCTGATGCTGGGAAAGATTGAAGGTGGGAGGAGAAGGGGATGACAGAGAATGAGATGGTTGGATGGCATCACCAACTTGATGGACATGAGTTTGAGCAAGCTCTGGAACTTGGTGATGGACAGGGAAGCCTGGTGTGCTGCAGTCCACGGGGTAGCCAAGAGTTGGACATGACTGAGCAACTGAACTAAACTGAAGGAAATAATTGTACAAATAACATGATAGAAGTACAAGAATGTTCACTGTTGCTTTCTTTATTATAAATAAAAAATTGGAAATAACCTAAAGATAATCATTAAGACGTGGTTTAAAAAGTTACCAGACCACCTGACCTGCTTCTTGAGAAACCTGTATGCAGGTCAGGAAGCAACAGTTAGAACTGGACATGGAACAACAGATTGGTTCCAAATAGGAAAAGGAGTGTGTCAAGGCTGTATATTGTCACCCTGCTTATTTAACTTATATGCAGAGTACATCATGAGAAACACTGGGCTGGAAGAAGCACAAGCTGGAATCAAGATTGCCGGGAGAAATATCAATAACCTCAGATATTCAGATGACACCACCCTTATAGCAGAAAGTGAAGAGGAACTAAAAAGCCTCTTGGTGAAAGTAAAAGAGGAGAGTGAAAAAGTTGGCTTAAACCTAACATTCAGAAAACAAAGATCATGGCATCTAGTCCCTTCACTTCATGGGAAATAGATGGGGAAACAGTGTCAGACTTTATTTTTGGGGGCTCCAAAATCACTGCAGATGGAGACTGCAGCCATGAAATTAAAAGACGCTTACTCCTTGGAAGAAAAGTTATGACCAACCTAGATAGCATATTGAAAAGCAGAGACGTAACTTTGCCAACAAAGGTCTGTTTAGTCAAGGCTATGGTTTTTCCAGTGGTTATGTATGGATGCGAAAGTTGGACTGTGAAAAAAGCTGAGCGCCGAAGAATTGATGCTTTTGACCTGTGGTGTTGGAGAAGACTCTTGAGAGTCCCTTGAACTACAAGGTGATCCAACCAGCCCATCCTAAAGGAGATCAGTCCTGGGTGTTCTTTGGAAGGAATGATGCTAATGCTGAAACTCCAGTACTTTGGCCGCCTCATGCGAAGAATTGACTCACTGGAAAAGACTCTGATGCTGGGAGGGATTGGGGGCAGGAGGAGAAGGGGATGACAGAGGATGAGATGGCTGGATGGCATAACCGACTCGATCGATGGACGTGAGTTTGAATGAACTCTGGGAGATGGTGATGGACAGGGAGGCCTGGCGTGCTGCGACTCATGGGGTCGCAAAGAGTCGGACATGAATGAGCAACTGAACTGAACTGAACTGATACCCATACAGCATGCCAGAATGGTACAAGTGATAAAATGAATAAAATGTTCTCTGTTATTCGGGGGAAAGGTCACAGATATATTAAATTTACAAAGCAGGGACAAAATGGGTCTCACAAGATTCCTTTTATGCAAATTCAAAAGAAAGAATATAGAATTTGTATACATTTTTGCCTTGGAAAGAAACTTGAGATAATATTAATAGCATTTTATAGTTTTGGAGAGGGAAGCACAGTAAAGCAAGTTGTTACTTTTGATTCCACAAGACACAACCAATATTATATTTAAAAAAATATTGTATCATTTGAATATACATATGTCAATGAGTATTACCTCGATAGCAGACTTATCAGCATTGTCTACTTACATTAAAAGTTATCATTTTTAAAATATTAGCACTGATTTGTGATATTAAATATAAAAAATGTTTTAAGTTGCATAATACAACAAAGGTAAAATCCTGAGGGTAAAATGTAATTTTGTGGATACTTTAGATCTGGAATAAAACAAATTACTCTAAATCAGATATGAAGGAACCATAATTTAAGTTAATGGCTACAGGATGTACAAGAAGTAGGTAGAGACATTTATAAAGTAGATTTGACATGAGTTTTTTTTTTTTTTTTAGTAGATAAAGGGTAGATCATTTGATTTTTGTCAGATCTTCTCACAATCCATTTCCATTCCCCAATGTGTCTAAACTGAAAATGTAATGCTGTTATGCCCCTATTTAAATCCCTTCAATAGCTTCCCAACTGCTCTTATGAGTTCTCTACTTTTTATATGACTTGGATAGGCCGGCATACTCTGAAGCTGGTTGCCTTTCCGAACTTCCTGCTTATCCTGGCTGTCCCCGTCAACAAATCATAGTCAATTTCTTTTATTCCTTGAATAGACTATCTTTCACATATGCCATTCTCATTTGCTTTTCCTCCTTCTAACCCCATTCACCTGCTCAACTCCTAATGAACACTGAAATCTCAGGTTAAGAGGATCTTCCTGTCTTACCTAGCTGAGAGAAGTGACCCTCCTTGACTCAGAGCAGGAAAGACCACATCACCTAAGTTCACTGCTATGGTTCTCAAGTAAAAACACTGAAAATAAACTGCTGAATTGCAACTGCTATCATTTTGGTCATTTTTTTCATTATTACAAATGCGGGACTGTTTTCATAAAACTATAATGAGAGTCAACTGAAAAGTTCACATTTCTTTCATTTATTTCAGACTCACTAAATCCCAATCTCTGAGAATTCGTATTTTAAGAAATTGATGACTGGTCACCTAATCTATGACAAAGGAGATGAGAATATTCAATGGAGAAAAGACAGACTCTTTAATAAGTGGGAAAACTAGACAGCTGTATGTAAAGGAATAAAATTAGAGATGTAGAAAACAAGTTTATGGTAATGGTCACCAGGGGATGGGCAGGGGGGTAGGAATTGAGAGGTTAAGATTGACATATACACACTGCTACATATAAAATATATAAGTAACTAGAACCTGCTATATAACACAGGAAACACTACTCAGTAATGTGTAATGGCCTATATGGGAAAAGAATCTAAAACAGAGTGGCTATATGTGGATGTATAATTGAGTCACTTTACTGTACACCTGAAACTAACACAACATTATAAATCAACTATGCTCTAATAAACTTTTTTTAAAAAAGAAGAAACTGTAGAAGCCTGAATTTGGGAACTCCTACGAAGATTTCTTAAAAATAGAATCTTTGACAAAAATAAGTTAGGCTGAGTAATTTCAAACCTAGTTAATTCCCTATGTGTCTTGTGTATGAAAATTTGATAGCAAAGCTTAAATCTTAAGAGTACTGTATAGTTTACAATCAAATAGAATTTTTTATATTAAAAAGTATTGCATGAACAATTTCTACATACTACAGATACCTTTAAAATCCTTGGACTATATATTTCCATCATTTTAAGGAATATTAAGGGGAAAAGGGAAGTGTTCAAATACTTTTATCAGAATGCTGACAAAATTCTCTGATCAAGATTTACTGCTGGGTGTTTGAAGAAATTAAGGAAAGAGTGACAAGTACCTTCACTACAGAGAATAATCAGAGCAGCCCCAGCAGCAATGCTATAAATAATTATTTAGAATACAGAGAAAATAAAATGATTAGTCATATCATTTTTCAGGAAAAGGTATTTTTAGACCCGACAGGGCAGTTATGTCTGTAAAGGGTCTATTCTTTTCTTTGAGGAGGAGGAGGCAGCAAACTCTTGTTCCTCAAGTTAAACTGAAATAATTGTTTATTGTTTTCCCAGGAGGCATGACCTCACCAAGTCCTGGTTGTAGTCATCACATACAAATCAGCAACTGCAAAACTTGACTTATTGGGTATTTAATGTGGAAATTCACTCTAAAACATCAAAACAGACTTACTCAACTTCATAAATGAACGTTAATATTTGAATTTGTGTATACGATCATAATGCTAGCTATCCTAAACTACTGAGGATCTAAAGTACATAAAATTTATAAATTTTAAAAGCTTATAAACTACTAATTGCAATAAAACACTCCTGACATTTTATTTGTCATTCAAGTTGCAGAACACACTGAATAAAACCTTTGTACAATACGCTTTATACCAGATAAAATATGGTGCATTGTTTAAAGAAAGAAAAATTCAATTCTAATATATATTAGATCCCTGTGCTAAAGTTAGAATTTTCAAATTAAAAAAAAAAACTATGTCCATTCGATTTGAATTTTAGATAGTGAATGACTTTTTAGCAGTAAGAGTATAACATGAATCTCCTGTATTTTTATACAGTAAATCTGACAAGCATAGATCAACATAATGGTGGCTCATGAATCCATATGCTTTGGAGATCAAAACCCAAAGAGAACACAATGATCTAAGTTTTGAAAAGATGGTTAGTCTCAAAAAGACACCTATACGTTAACTGATAAATGTTAAGTCTATCTGTGACGTGAACCTTTTGAATTATCAAATATTTCAGCTTGTCTAAAAATCAGCAGAAAAATACAGAAAAACAGTATTTTCATAAACTATAAAACCCTTAAAAATAACTGTATCAAAATATTATCAGGGGATATTCCTATTCTGTTAAGTGATTTTTTATTCTTTCTACTTTTATACATACTCTTCAACTCAAACAAAGGAAAAACTTCTACAAATGGAGACTGCAGTTTTTAAAAAATCTTTGAAGCTCTAGAAAATAGGAATGCTTTCTACTGAAGCTATTAATATATTTTTAAAAGATCTGTAAGGTATACAATTACAAAGCTACTTAATGGGGGAAAAAGTTACTGCCAAAGCAAACTAGTTATCATCTGAAATAATCAAATGTTTTTAAATACCAGAGTGTCACATATAAATCAATAAGCTTCTGTTCTAAGCACTCAGAGAATTTAGTCCCCCAATGTAATCATTAGAATTTTAACTACAGGGTGAGATCAAAGAAAAGTATCTTACAGAGAATTGTACTATAGTATCCTGAATTTGGACTAAGATCACGGCATCTGATCCCATCACTTCATGGGAAATAGATAGGGAAACAGTGGAAACAGTGTCAGACTTTATTTTGGGGGGCTCCAAAATCACTGCAGATGGTGACTGCAGCCATGAAATTAAAAGACGCTTACTCCTTGGAAGAAAAGTTATGACCAACCTAGATAGCATATTCAAAAGCAGAGACATTACTTTGCCAACAAAGGTCCGTCTAGTCAAGGCTATGGTTTTCCCAGTGGTCATGTATGGATGTGAGAGTTGGACTGTGAAGAATGGTGAGCGCTGAAGAATTGATGCTTTTGAACTGTGGTGTTGGAGAAGACTCTTGAGAGTCCCTTGGACTGCAAGGAGATCCAACCAACCCATCCTAAAGGAGACCAGTCCTGGGTGTTCACTGGAAGGACTGATGCTAAAGCTGAAACTCCAACACTTTGGCCACCTCATGCGAACAGCTGACTCACTGGAAAAGACCCTGATGCTGGGAGGGATTGGGGGCAGGAGGAGAAGGGGACGACAAAGGATGAGATGGCTGGATGGCATCACCGACTCGATGCACATGAGTTTGGGTGAACTCCGGGAGTTAGTGATGGACAGGGAGGCCTGGCGTGCTGCAGTCCATGAGGTTGCAAAGAATTGGACACGACTGAGCGACTAAACTGAACTAACCCTGAATTTGATCAATATAGGTAGCCAATCCAGACCCAACAAATTGGATTATCCAACAAAATTACCTCAGTAATCCCTGGTAGTATGTAATTCAAGTTAATATCTTGTCTAAGGCAGAATACCACTGGTCCAGTAAACACCTAAGATTACTAAAGCAAGAGTGACTGTGCCACATTAACTGTGTTATTCACAATTTTCCCTGGAATTAATATGCAAAGAATATGGACCTGACTTGCTATAAAAATAACTTCTACTTAAAAGAGAATTTTACTTATGAAGTCAAATTTATGGAAACTTATCAATTACCCTAAAGTCTCGATTATCACAGAGAGTTGTGTATAAATTATGTTCATACTTCAGGGGTAGTTCACAAGAAACTGAGGATGCATCTCTTAGAAAAGAGCTTCTCAAACTAACTGAGGCAAAGGAACAACTTTTTGATTTCCAATCTGACAAAAACCAATACTTTTATAAAATAAAAAGAAGTCAAAGACATATAGATGGCCAAAGGCACATAAAAAGATGCTCAACATCTCTAATTATTAGAGAAAAACAAATGAAAAGTACAATGAGGTATCACCTCACATCAGTCAGAATGGGCTTCATTAAGAAGTCTACAAATAATAAATGCTGAAGAAGATGTGGAGAAAATGGACCCCTCCTACATTGTTGGTGGCAATGTAAACTGGTGTAGCTACCATGAAAAAAATAGTATAGACGTTCCTCAGAACAATAAAAACAGAGTTGCCACATGATGCAGCAATCCCACACCTGGGCATGTACCCAGACAAAGCTGTAATTCAAAAGTATAGATGGTTTCCTATGTATTCAGAGCAGCACTATTCACACAGAAACAGCCTAAATGCCCATCAACAATAAATGGATAAAGAAAATTAGGTATATATACACAGTGGAACACTCAGCCATAAAAAAGAATAATGCCATTTGCAAGAACATGGATGGACCTAAAGGCTATCATACTAAGTGAAGTAGAAAGAAAAAGACAAGTACCATATGTTATCATTTATATGTGGAATCTAAAATTTTACACAAATGAACTTATATACAAAAAAGAAATAGATTCATAGAGAAGACACTTATGGTTGCCAAGGAGGATGGGGGTGGAGGACAGGTGAATTGGAAGGTTGGGGTTAGCAAATGCAAACTATTATATATAGAATGAATACACAACAAAGCCTACTTACTGTGTAGCACAGGGAACTATATAAAATATCCTATGATAAATCATAATGGAAAAGAATATGCAAATGAATGTATGTATTATATATGTGTGTATATAAAACTGAATCATTCTTTGTATAGCAGAAATTAATGCAACATTGTAAATCAACTATACTTCAATAAAATAAATTTAAAAAATACGTCACTGGAAAAGAAAAAGATAAAAAATTTATAAGCCCTTGTTACGGCAATATCACATTGTTAGAGAAGTTTCTAAAGATTTATTTTTGATTTCTGTTTTTACTTTATCTAAAACTGGTAACATAGACACTATAGACCACTCCTTGCAAAGCAATGTTATAGAGCGCACTTACTACATGTTTATAGATATATCTGGCAACAAACGTTAAATTCATACTAAGAATTGTTTAAATTACCTCTTCCTATAAGGACTCCAATTTTTGAGTCTAATTTTTCCCCTGGGTCACAACTTCTTGTCACTAATTTGAGAACTGGAAGAAAAGGTCTGACATCACAGAGTCTTCTTGTTTCATCTTCGAGTTCCTCATATACAGCAGTTTGATTCACACATGCAAACATATAGGAGTCGATTTCCATAAGGAGGTTAAACATTGGGTAATTGGTAACTTGTTTCCATAACATCTGCAGAAAAAAACAATAAGACATTTTATGAAATGGAAATACTTGCTCAAATGTACAAAGACATGTCTACAAAGATGCTCACTGTAGCACTTGTTGGAAAACTCAGAAATTGAGGACAAGCCAAATGTTTAGCAATACGGGTTTGGTTAAATGAACTACAGAATATTACAGAACTATGAAAATAAGATAGACAAACATGGTAATGCATAAAGTGTACAAGGTATATCACAGTTGGCTTCTTTTAAAACAGCAAATTGGAAGAGAATACGAATAGTATTAACCCCCTCTTGTAAAATAACAGAATGGTATAATTTTAAAAATACATTTATAAAAACAAAAGTATTAAAAGTAAGTATCTATGAAGAGCAAGAATCAATGAAGACTTTCATATTTAGCATTCTTGTAAACATAAGTAACTTCTAATAAAAAAAGAACATTTAAAGTATGTATCATCTATCACCTTCACACAAAATTTACATTGTTTCTGTCCTGAATTCTTTTCTATTCACCAGAGTTATCTCCATTAACTAGGATTGCCCTGTCAGGACAAGCACAATCAATCTCTCATCATCTCCCCTGAATTCTCCTAAATGAGATCCTATAAAAAAGGTCACTATACAAATACAAGGTGGATTACATATTTTAACTGCAACCAGGACAAAAGCCTACAGCTGAAAAATGAAAATCATGGCCAAACCTCAAATTCAGTTACATAAAACAGAAAACATCAATGCTAGGCAAAAAAGAAAGAAAGAAAAAATAGGTAAATTGGATTTCATCAAAATTTAAAACTTTTCTGTATCAAAGGACACTATTTTGAGAGTAGAAAGGCAACCCACAGAATAGAGAAAATATTTTCAAATATATATTTCATAAGAGATTACCATCCAGAATACATAAAGAACTCTTATGACAACAACAAAAAAAACAACTGAATTGGAAAATGGGCAATGGTCTTAAACAAAAAATTCTAAACAAAAGTCCACAAGAACATGAAGAGAACGTGACATTATTAGCCATCAGGGAAATGCAAATAAAAATAAAAATGAGGTACCACTTCACAACCAGAAGAATGGTTATTATTTTGTAAAAAAGGAAAATAACAAGTTCTGGCCAGCATTTTGAGAAACTGGAACCCTTGAGCATTGCTGATGGGAATGTAAAATGGTACAGCCACTATAAAAAAAAGTTTGGCAGTTTCTTAAAAAGTTAAAACAGAATTACCATATGATCCAACACATGGAGAACAAGGATTCACATTGAAACTTAAACATCAATGTTCAGAACAGCATTATTCTCAACAGCTAAAAGTTGATTATAACCAAAAATGTCCAACAAAAGATGAATGAATAAACAAAATGTGGTACATCCATACAAAACAATGATGTTCAGTCTTAAAAAGGAAAGAAATTTGAATACATATGACAACATGAATGAAATGAAAAATACTATGGCTAAGTGAAAAAAGCAAGACACAGGCTGACTGTTGTGTGATTCTACTTACACAAGGTAGCTAGAATAAATACTACAATGGAGATTACCAGGGGTTAGGGGAGCAGAAGTTTATTATTTAGTAAGTACACAGTCTGTGTTTAGGATGATGAGAAGTGTTAGAAATGGATAGTGGTAATGGATTGGACAACACTGTGAATATACTTAATACCAAGAAATTATGTGCCTAAAAATGACTCTGATGAATTTTATTTTACAACAATACATTTTTTAAATTTTTTAAAATGGGTTTCAATAGTTAATTAAGCTTCAGCTATAGCCACAGTCATCCGTACCTGTCACTGGTGACTAGAAAAATAAATGTACTCTCTGCACCTGTAAGGTGCCTAAAACAATTTTTAATTTTTTTTTTCACTTCAGGGATCATACAGTTCTAGAATTTTTATGGCTCCCCAGTGAAGAAGCTTGGAAAACAGTTGAGAGGCTGTTCCAACTCTAGCACTCTGTCATAAATATTTTTTTCTTAAAAAGATCACAATCCTATACTGGGGTTCCATATTGGGTTCTAGAAAAATAATTTCATTTATAAGTCACAGTCTTTACAAATCAAACAGCACTCATCAGTTCACTTGAAAAAAATCAGCCAACAAACAGGCAAGCCTTGTTATATGAAAGAATTTGCTTTCAAGTGAGGACATACCATTCATTATGGGGGTGGGGAGGCAGAATCTAGTAAACAGCAGAAAACCTTTTCTTCCCCCAGAGTGACCATGAAAACTAGTGAGGATGGGGACAGAAGAAGGGGAACAGAAAGGGAAGGAAAAGGAGAAAAGAAACGATGAACCACGTCATATTTATTTAAAAAAAAAAAAAAAAAGTGACAAATTCAAAGACAGTAAGTACAAAGACCTTACCTTAAAACTTTCTCTGACAATGTCAAATTCCTTTTGATAACCTGAACAAATCTTTCAAACTAGCTGACATAAGTTAGTGTGTCTTAATTCAGGTATCACACATGAATTTTTTTTTAATTAAAAGTGAGTAGGAGTGAGAATGAGTATGTATGTGTATATATATATACATACATACACATACACATACACACATACACACACGAAATTGAAAGTGGCTCAGCTGTGTCCGACTCTTTGAGACCCCATGGACTATACTGTCCATGGAATTCTCTAGGCCAGAATACTGGAGTGTGAAGCCTTTCCCTTCTCCAAGCAATCTTTCCAACCTAGGGATTGAACCCTTCCGCATTGCAGGTGGATTCTTTACTCACTAAGCCACAAAGAAAGCCCAAGAATACTGGAGTGGGTAGCCTATCCCTTCTCCAGTGGATGTTCCCAACCCAGGAATCAAACCAGGGTCTCCTACATTGGATTTTTTACCAACTGAGCTATCAGGGAAGCCGTGTGTGTGTGTATGTGTGTCTATACACATACGTGTGTGTGTGTGTGTGTGTGTCTATATACATACAAACCAAAAAGAAGATCCAAGACAAAATATGAATTGAAATCTGTAAAATATAGTAACTTATAAACTTCTCTTAAATTCGCCATATGATTTACATTAATACCATTCTAAAATGGAGGAATATATCCTCCAAGTAATAAAGTAAGTAAGCTAGGTTTATAGAAAGCTCACCTAGTAACATACCTGCTTAATACAGGAAATGGTAGCTTCACGAGGCACCTCCAACTGGATATAAATCCCAGTGGGCAAAAGAAAATCCACGGGTATGGAGCCATCAGACGCTATCTGTGAGTCCACTGCCCAGATGTCAAGGACGTCTGCCATAGCAGGAGGCATCATGAAGTAGAAGCACATTCATAACCACGGGGCTCTAGAAATCAGTAGGTAAAACTCAGTGAATTAATAAGCCAGATTTTATACTAAAACGTGATGAAGCCCACCAATCCATAATTAGTCCTTGGATTTCAAAACAGCCAACATTGTAACAGGAGGCCAATTAAATTAAGCAAGACTCAGCCACATTACTTAAAATACTTTTGGATATCACTACATGAATTATGTATATACACCATACTGACTCAAATTCAACATAACTATATGACATGTAAAAGATGAAAGGTTTAAGAAGCACAGGGTTCTGAGAAATTCAGTTAATGACCACTCAACACAGGATTCTCTCCAGAGAATCCTAGAGGATTGATATTGGATTCTTCAGCCAAGTTTTTCCTGGCAAACTCCATGAAAAGTGGGAATCAAGAGAGCTTTCTTTCAAAAATAATTTTCTATCAATCAATGTGAGAAAGAAATGTCATGAACTTCGATCCATGACCCATCATCAAAGTATTAAAAAAATCAAATCCCACAAACCAGCTGGCAAGGCCTTTTGCCCTATGACTCTGGCCTGTTTTCCTTTGCTTCTCCAACAATTTCACAGTCCAGGCTCTTATGCCACAAGTTTTGCCTCATGCTGCTAGACTTGTGTTCACAGATATGTTGACACTCCCCTTACCAAACCAGTTTTCCAACAAATGCACCCTCCAAGTGGGCCATTTAAGTCTCATCTGTTTTAAGCGCTTTCTTCAAGAAAGCACAACAATAATCCTAAGAAGAACATGGGCAATAAAGTTAAAAAAGAAAAAAAAAGTCTCAAATCTCATTTATTCAAAAAATCCAAATCTTGTGTCAAAAGAGACAAGAGCCAATTTAAAGCATTTGGGGCATCAAAAACAATAATGACATCCGTGGATTGAAACACATCAAATATGAGACAATAATAATAGAGAAAGGCCCTTTACTGGTCAACTTTAAAGCCTGCTTTGAAACAGTCTGGGAAATTAAAATATGAATTAAGTATTAGAGGATTTTAAAGAAACTTCATTGTGTGAGGTATAATAATAGAATGTTTGTTATGTTTCTAAAAATCAGTCTTTATCAGTCAGATGCATAATAAATATACATCGGGATAAAATGAAATTATCCTTGGCATGTGCTTTAGGTTAGTCCATTTTTTAAAAAGTGAAAGGGTAGCTGATTTCAACAAAGACATAAAGGTAATTTCATGAGAAAAAGGACAGTCACTTGAACAAATGGTGCTTCAACTAGTTATTCTAGTTTGGAATACCTAGACATCCATAAGCTAAGAAAATGAAGCTCAATTCATACCTCATACCACTAATAATGGATTATAGTTATGTAAAAACTGAAACGGTAAAACCTCTAGAAGAAAACATAGAGAAAATATTGTGCTCTTGGATTAGGCAAACAGTTCTTAAATATGACACCATAGGCAATTCACAAAATAAAAAACTGATAAAATGCACACCACCAAAACTAAAACCTTCTGCCCATAAGTATGATACTGTTTATAATATAAAAAGATGAGCCACAGAAGGGAGACAATGCTTGCAAACCATATAAAGATCTGGTATCCAGAATACATAAAGAACTCTCCATATACAATCATAAGAAAAAAACTCAGCTTACTTGAATTGGCAAAAGATTTGAACAGAAACTATCAAAGGAGATGGCAAAAAGGCTTAATAACATTAGTTACATAAACTAAAATTACAATGCGATACACACCTCTTACAGGGTAAAATTAAAAACACCAACCATACCAAGTGCAGACAGGGAGAGGAGCTGGAACTTTCTACACTGCTGATGGGAATGTTAAACAACAGAGCTACTTTGGAAAATAGTTTGGCAGTTTCTTAACATATATTTACCATATGATCCAGTCATCCCACTTCTAAATATGCACCTAAATGATATGAAGGTATCAGTTCAGTTCAGTTCAGTGGCTCAGCCGTGTCCGATTCATTGCAACCCCATGAATTGCAGCACGCCAGGCCTCCCTGGCCATCACCAACTCCCGGAGTTCACTGAGACTCATGTCCATTGAGTCAGTGATGCCATCCAGCCATCTCATCCTCTGTCGTCCCCTTCTCCTCCTGCCCCCAATCCCTCCCAGCATCAGAGTCTTTTCCAATGAGTCAACTATTTGCACGAGGTGGCAGGAAGCAGGAAGAGGTAAAAGAGGATTACCAAGGAACACAAGGAAACTCTTGGGAGTAAAGGATATGTTCATTATCTTGTCAGATGATGGTTTCAGGGATATGTACATATGTCAAAATATATCAAATTACACATTTTCAATATGTGTAGTTTAAGTCAATTATCCCTCAGTAAGTGTTAGTCCTATGTCCAACTCTGTGCTCTCATGGACTGTAGTTCACCAGGCTCCTCTGTCCATGGAATTCTCCAGGCAAGAATACTGGAGTGGGTTCAAATTTCCTCCTCTAAAGGATCTTCCTGACACATGGATTGAACCCGGGTCTCCTGAATTGTGCAGGCAGATTCTTTATCATCTGAGCCATCAGAGAAGCCCATACCTCAATAAACACGTTTTTAAAAATGAGAGAAATAGATAAAATGAGAGGCAAAACATTGTTACTGACTGAGGTTGGGACATGAGGAGTACACTGCACTACTTCTCTGATTTTGTGTATGTTTGCTATTTTTCACAACAAAAAGGTTTTGTTAAATTCCACCTACGCCATTTATCAGTTATGTGATATGAAACTTCTTGAGACTTCAATAGCTTTAAAAAAAATTATACTAAAGTATTTCTCCTGGGAACACTGTGACAATGAAGGAGCTAAAATGGAGTGGCTAACACACTGCAATGACAGCTTTCTGCCTCCCCTCAACATCCTGGTCATTACTGACCCCTCCTTAACTCTTACACCTCACAGCCTAGGTCCAGCACACTGCCACTGTGATAAAGGTTTTGAATCTTTCAGACATGCCAGCCTTATTTCTGTAGACAGAACAGACAATGATTAAAGATTGTGTTCTCAGAGTCTAACACCTGAGTTGTAAACCTGGCTCCATCACTCACTAATGAAGATGTCTTGGGCAAATCACATTATCTTCCTCCTAATTAAGTTCCCTTACCTATGAAATGATGAAAACAACAGTAACTACATCATATCATGGTTATGAAAACTGAGTAAAGAATGCCCAACCATAATAGGCCCAAGGTTTGCTGCTACTTACAATTTTTTATTTTTATTCAAAAACCAAAAGTTCTTTTGAGCTGTGAGTTATATATATTCAACTACTTTGTTTCTCCAAAAGTGATTACACATAGTAGCCATTTGCAATTGTTTAATGAACTCAAGACCAAACGCTGCTACTCCTACAATAATTTTTTAAAAAGCTCAAGGGATAATGGAATTTATAACACTAAAGATAAGTACTTACTATGTATCAGGAATCTACTAAAATCTTTACATGCATTACTATATCTTATCCTGACTACTACCCTGTGGTAATATTACTACTCCTTAAGGAAGTACCTAAGACTTAGATACTTTGAGATCTCATTCATGGATAAAAAGTAGCAGTCTTGGGATATCAACTTGGGTCTAACTCTGGAGAGTGAGCCCAACTCTACACTCTACATAATAACTGCTGCTGCTGCTAAGTCATTTCAGTCCTGTCTGATTCTGTGCGACCCCACAGAGGGCAGCCCACTGGGCTCCTCCGTCCCTGGGATTCTCCAAGCAAGAACACTGGAGTGGGTTGCCAATTCCTTCTCCAATGCATGAAAGTGAAAAGTGAAAGTGAAGTCGCTCAGTCGTGTCTGACCCTTAGTGACCCCAAGGAATGACTGCAGCCTGCCAGGCTCCTCTGTCTATGGGATTCTCCAGGCCTGCCAAGCTCCTCTGTCCAAGGGATTCTCCAGGTAAGAATACTGAGTGGGTTGTCGTTTCCTTCTCCAGGAGATCTTCCTGACTCAGGAATCGAACCTGGGTCTCCTGCATTGCAGGCAGATTCTTCACCGACTGAGCTACGATACTATAATATACCATAATAACTGCTAAAGCACCAGGAAGTGTGAGACATTTCACCATATTAAACCACATTACCTGACTGTAAGCTCCTTGAAATCTTGTGCCAAGCTTTTTAAAAGACTTGTCTCTCACCACAGCATATAGTGAAATCACTATATTTAGTAATTTTAAACTGATAACTTTCATAGACAAGAACAAAACCACACAAAGTTACTACAAGATGTCATTAACAGACACTGATCCTGGAAATGCTTTACGCAAATCACTGCAGAACAGCCTTAGAAACTATTTTCAGTAGAGGAGCTTCTCAACTTTGCAAGTATTAGATATTCAAGAAACATCTGCATAATAAAAACATTCTACATCAAATTTTAAAGACCATGCTTTGCTTATATTCAAATAACACCATGCAAAGACAAACAGGAAAAAGCTGTCTCCTGAACACCAAAAGTCAGGAGACATATGAGAGTCAGGAGCTGTCAACAAAAACTGAGAGGACAAACTCAAGTTAGCATTTAAAATTGAGATGGGTTTATGAAACATCAGAATTATAATCAAGATAAACCTGTACAGTCCCCTGGTTGCTTTAGCATAGATTTTTGGCAAGATTCTCACAATTGAAACCAAATCACCTGATAAATATCAACAGTAATATAAGAGCAAAAAACTATAAAAATAAAAACTCTGAAACCTCACCCTTACCAGCAACTAGAAATGATGAGGATTTCTGAGCCTCTGGAGTCTAGAGTAGTAATCTTTTCAAAGAAACCGTACCTCACTACCCAACAGCATCAACTCCCCAGATTCAAAATTCTAAACTTCTCAGGTATTAAAGGGAAAATCACCATGGTAGATTTAAGAATTTCTTGATGATGAAGTCATATCTAAAATGAATTATAGGAATGAATTCATGGGCCCCTGCCTTCCCTTCCTTCTAGATCTGTCATTCAACACTCCCACACGTACTATCCTTAATCCTGCTGACACTTATCACCATGTCTCATACTCTTTCCTGCCTTCTACCTTAAATCTGTCATTCCTCTCCCTAGCATGTCATCCTGACCAACTCTCACACTTCTAGGCTGTGAATTAGAATCTGTCCCTAATACTCCTCTGTGCACCCAAGTACCAGGGCATATACATGTCAACGAAGGAGTACACTATACTAAAATTCATTGCTATGGGATAGTTTCCCAGTCTCTTGCTATTTCCAGTTCAATAAACACTTACTTTTGGCTGAATGAATTAATGAATTCAAATTCTATGGAAATCACTACTAGACCAATTATATTTTATCATTAAAAATGTGATATTTTTTGGTTTTTCTTTGCCCCAAAGCACAGCATACAGAAACTTAGTTCCCTGAGCAGGGATGGAACCTGCTCCCCCTGCAGTGGAAGCACTGACTCTTACTCAGTGAACTGCCAGGGAAGTCCCGTTAAAAATGTGATTTATATCATACTTGACAGGAAAAAAGGAACTATGTGGCCATCAGTGCGGTCTTTCAGTGCCTAGTATAATGAATATCAAAAACAGTTTCCAAATAGATATAACTTTTTTCACCAGGCCAGGGGGGGCAGGTATTTCCTGGGTCTTTCATGCAGTACATATGCTCTTTGTTGAGGCACACAGGCTTATCTTGTTGTGGAGCACAGGCTCTAGAGCACATGGGCTCAGTAACTTGTGGCCTGTGGGCTTATTTGCTCTACCACATGTGAGATCTTAGTTCCCCAACCAGGAATCAAACCTGGGTGTCATGCATTACAAGGTAGATTCTCAACCACCAGACCATCTGGGAAGTCCCAACATACAGAATTCCGATTGCTTAATACCATCTTGTCTCCAGTCCATAAATGCCTGTCGTGTGAAGAGAAACATGAAATAGGTCTTACCAAATACTGTATTCCCTCTGTGCCGCACTTCCAATAATGTTACAGCCATTACCAAAAATGATGTATTTTCAACTAATGTTTGACTATAGAACTGTTTATTCCATAAAATGGCATCTTCTATTAAATTTAGATTGGGGAACTCCCAAACTGGTGTCAACTGACAACCACTATTTTTAATATAAAGGAAAAGAAAGTAGAATTTTACTTCAGAATATGCTATATTTAACAATCATAATGCCTTAAATATTTAAAAACTGGCAAAATATTATAAATTGCAATGATGAAATATTTTTTCCTGCCATCTCAAAATGCATTATAAAGTTTAATCCTTTAGCTTTACAGTTCACCATGGTCCTTGCTTACTAAAGCAACATCACACCAGTCTCCAAAATCAATTCCCCTACCTTCAATTTCTTATTCTAAAAATATATCTTATTGAAGTATAGTTGATTTATAGTGTTGTGCAAAATTCTACCATTCAACAAAATGATTCAGTTATACATATAAATATATATATACACACACATTCTTTTACATATGCTTTGCCTTTATGGTTTACCATACAATATTGAATATAGTATGAGGGCCTTGAACATTGGCAGATTTTGGTACTTGTGAGGCTCCTGGAATCAAACCTCTGCAGACACTGAAGGTGAACCCTAGTGAAAAGTTACATTCAGGTATATAAATTCCTACCTTGATATTTTCATATTAATCATTTACTAATAACTGAGCTAGAATGCTTGTCACGCTTTGTAAATATTCCAGATAAAGACACTATGTAATTACAGCCTAACACTGTACTTGTGTGTCACTTTAATAAAAGTACTTTTATTAAACCAGTTCTCAAGGTTTTCAAAGTACTTCAAGCTGAATACTACCTAAGAGAATGGTTTTCGGTCCTCATGTTCAGAACTTTTTAAATAATTTACAAATATTTTAAAAACCTGAAATGAAATTATTAATATAATTTCAGTTCAGGTCAGTTCAGTTGCTCAGTCGTGTGCGACTCTTTGCAACCCCAGGAATCGCAGCACGCCAGGCCTCCCTGTCCATCACCAACTCCCGGAGTTCACTCAGACTCTCACGTCCATTGAGTCAGTGATGCCATCCAGCCATCTCATCCTCTGTCGTCCCCTTCTCCTCCTGCCCCGAATCCCTCCCAGCATCAGAGTCTTTTCCAATGATTCAACCCTTAGCATGAGGTGGCCAAAGTACTGGAGTTTCAGCTTCAGCATCATTCCTTCCAAAGAAATCCCAGGGCTGATCTCCTTCAGAATGGACTGGTTGGATCTCCTTGCAGTCCAAGGGACTCTCAAGAGTCTTCTCCAACACCACACTTCAAAAGCATCAATTCCTCGGCGCTCAGCCTTCTTCACAGTCCAACTCTCACATCCATACATGACCACAGGAAAACCACAGCCCTGACTAGACGGACCTTTGTTGGCAAAGTAATGTCTCTGCTTTTGAATATGCTATCTAGGTTGGTCATAACTTTCCTTCCAAGGAGTAAGTGTCTTTTAATTTCATGGCTGCATATATACTTGATTTCAAAATAAACTCATTTAATCTTCTAATTATAATACAAAGAATAAATAAAACAAAATAAAAATCTATATTTCAGTATGTGAAAACTGGATATAACCATTATGTGCACAATAGAGTAGTCAGAGGTTTGAATCTCTACATACAATCACCATGGATGTGACAACTACAAATGCAGACTAATTAAATGCCACAAAAGCCAATGATGCCAGAGATTTTTAAAATCTCTATTTTCCAAAATTAATGTACTAAAATCATGCAAAAATACTTTGTATTATTTCTTTATGTAAATAAAGTTCAGATCTAGGATCAGATAATAATAAGACTTTTAACCATTACATAATAGTAGTACCTCCCCCAATCACTAAAACAACAAAATCAATGTCCACAAATTTCAGAAGCATCTTATAGGAGGCATTTCACACTGCCCAGTTTGAGAATCACTGCTCTACAATAATTCCTACTATTTCTCAAAGGATTAATGGGATCTCCACAATTTATCTAGTCTGTACAAAAGAACTATACAAAAAAGATCTTCACAACCCAGTAAATCACGATGCTCTGATCACTCACCTAGAGCCAGACATCCTGGAATGTGAAGCCAAGTGGGCTTTAGGAAACATCACTACAAACAAAGCTAGTGGAGGTGATGGAATCCCAGTTGAGCTATTTCAAATCCTAAAAGAAAATGCTGTGAAGTGCTGCACTCAAAATGTCAGCAAATTTGGAAAACTCAAAACTGGCCACAGGACTGGAGAAGGTCAGTTTTCATTCCAATACCTAAGAAAGGCAATGCCAAAGAATGCTCAAACTACCGCACAATTGCACTCATCTCACACGCTAGTAAAGTAACACTCAAAATTCTCCAAGCCAGCCTTCAGCAATACATGAACCGTGAACTTCCAGATGTTCAAGCTGGTTTTTAAAAAGCCAGAGGAACCAGAGGTCAAATTGCCAACATCCGCTGGATGGTCGAAAAAGCAATAGAGTTCCAGAAAACCATCTATTTCTACTTTATTGAATATGCCAAAGCCTTTGACTGTGTGCATCACAATAAACTGTGGAAAATTCTGAAAGAGATGGGAATACCAGACCACCTGACCTGCCTCTTGAGAAACCTGTATTCAGGTCATGAAGCAACAGTTAGAATTGGACATGGAACAACAGACTGGTTCCAAATAAGAAAAGAAGTACGTCAAGGCTGTATATTGTCACCCTGCTTATTTAACTTCTATGCAGAGTACATCATGAGAAACACTGGGCTGGAAGAAGCAAAAGCTGGAATCAAGTCTGCTGGGAGAAATATCAATAACCCCAGAAATGCAGATGACACCACCCTTATGGCAGAAAGTGAAGAGGAACTAAAAAGCCTCTTGATGAAAGTGAAAGAGGAGAGTGAAAAAGTTGGCTTAAAGCTCAACATTCAGAAAACTAAGATCAGGGACTTCCCTGGTGGTCCAGTGGCTAGGACTCTGTGCTCTCAGTGCAGGGGGTCCAGGTTCATTTCCTGGTCAGGAAACTAGATCCCATATGCTGCTGCTAAGACCCAGTGCAGCCACGTAAATAAATATTAAAAAAAAAAAAAGAAAACTAAGATCATGGCATCTGGTCCCATCACTTCATGGCAAATAGATGGGGAAACAGTGGAAACCGAGGCTGACTTTACTTTTTCGGGCTCCAAAATCACTGCAGGTGGTGACTGCAGCAATGAAATTAAAAGACGCTTACCCTTTGGAAGGAAAGTTATGACCAACCTAGATAGCATATTCAAAAGCAGAGACATTACTTTATCAGCAAAGCTTCATCTAGTCAAGGATATGGTTTTTCCAGTAGTCATGTATGGATGTGAGAGTTGAACTATAAAGAAAGCTGAATGCCAAAGAATTGATGCTTTTGAAGTGTGGTACTGGAGAAGACTCTTGAGGGTCCCTTGGACTGCAAGGAGATCCAACCAGTCCATCCTAAAGGAGATCAGTCCCAGGTGCTCATTGGAAGGACTGATGCTGAAGCTGAAACTCCAATACTGTGGCCACCTGATGCGAAGACCTGACTCATTTAAAACACCTCTGATGCTGGGAAAGATTGAGGGCAGGAGAAAAAGGGGACAACAGAGGATGAGATGGTTGGATGGCATCACCAACCCGATGGACATGAGTTTGGGTAAACCAGGAGTTGGTGATGGACAAGGAGGCCTGGCGTGCTGCGGTCCATGGGGTCACAAAGAGTCGGACACAACTGAGTGATTGAACTGAACTGAACTGAACTGAATGAACAGTAATGAATAAAATTTCTCATACATTTCTACTTGTCAATCAATAGTGTATCTTATACTTCTCTATTTTGTTTTCAGCTAATTCTTGAAGGCAAAAGAAGCTCTTAAGTCAAGAAGACTTTAGCCCCTTATCTGATGAGAAGAATGTAAGGTGAGTATAAGTGGCTCTTAGTTTTCAAGACGCTTAGTAAACATACTGATGGGGTAGTCTACCTAAAATCACAGGGTAACTTGCAGCACTTAGGAGCTTCTTTCACAATACTTTTAAGCTAAGTACTGAGAGAGGGGGTATACTCTCAAAATGTGCTGAGCTGAAATTAAAAATAGTATGTCCTTTATCTGACCTAAAACAAATAAGGTAACAAACCAACTGGTATCAGATAAATCTTTTATAAAGATACTCTGAAGAAAATTACTGCTACATAATTGTATTAAAATAAATGTGTTCTGGTTCCTATTCCAATAAGTCACCCTTATCTTATATGGAGCATCACACGTACGAGTCCAACCTGAGAAGTAACTCATGGTTTCAGGTTGGGCGGTACCTTAGGAGCGGCAGGCCCTTCCTGTTTTAAAAATTAGGAAGCTAAGGCCCAGAGAAATTACTTAAGTTACCTAGGCGACACAGAGACACAGCCAAGACCAAAGTCAGATTTTTTTTCCCAAGCATGCCCTCTCCTTCCTTAAAGAAAATGTTTTTCACAGGGTTGCCCTAGCACAACAACCCTTCACAGGGTTACTCTAGCACAGGCTTACCCTGGCACAGCAAGCACAAGACCCTACCTCAGTCAGGTATGGCTCTTTAGTTTGAGCATTAAGCAAATGATCAAAGGCTGAAGACAAGCATGAGACTACTTATGAAAACAACTTTTCAAGGAAGCTATCAGAGAGCAAAGGAACTTCAGCAGTGACAATTAGCTCGACTCAGACTTTATTTTTGGGGGCTCCAAAATCACTGCAGATGATTACTGCAGCCATGAAATTAAAATACGCTTACTCCTTGGAAGGAAAGTTATGACCAACCTAGATAGCATATTCAAAAGCAGAGACATTACTTTGCCAACAAAGATCTGTCTAGTCAAGGCTATGGTTTTTCCAGTGGTCACGTATGGATGTGAGAGTTGGACTGTGTAGAAAGCTGAGCGCCAAAGAATTGATGCTTTTGAACTGCGGTGCTGGAGAAGACTCTTGAGAGTCCCTTGGACTGCAAGGAGATCCAACCAGTCCATTCTGAAGGAGATCAGCCCTGGGATTTCTTTGGAAGGAATGATGCTAAAGCTGAAACTCCAGTACTTTGGCCACCTCATGCAAAGAGTTGATTCACTGGAAAAGACTCTGATGCTGGGAGGGATTGGGGGCAGGAGGAAAAGGGGGATGACAGAGGATGAGATGGCTGGATGGCATCACTGACTTAATGGACGTGAGTCTGAGTGAACTCCGGGAGTTGGTGATGGACAGGGAGGCCTGGCGTGCTGCAATCCATGAGGTCGCAAAGAGTCAGACACAACTGAGTGACTGAACTGAACTGAAGCCCTTAAGACTATAATTACAAACCCATATCCTGTCAATTGTTCACTGGCAGAAAGAGAGGAAGGGGTTTAAACATTCTCAGTTTCCCTAGCAATGTGCCAGCAAAACTACTGGATTTTACTTCTTTCAATAAAGTGATAAGCAGAAACCAACATACAGATGAACAAGACCTCATACAGATGAACAAGAAGTTCAGACAAAAACTTCTTAGAAAATCATGGGGAAAAAATTTGGTAGTGACTGAAAGGGAATTTTAAAAAATATTAAATGGAATAGCATTTACTTAATATTTATTTCTTTACTATTATAGGATATAGCTAGAAGACAAGTTTATTTAATGATCATTAAAAAAAAAACTGGAAGTGGCAGTGCACTTATCATAACACCACATTTACTATCTAAACCTGCAGGTTCTAATCACAGACAAGTGACAGGATTTTGATTTATCTGGGTTTCTGTCCCCCCATGTCTATCAGCCTTATTTATTGACTGACTTACAATAAAGTATCCATTATACTGAACACTGAAAAACTGAAGAGTATAGCACTCCATTTGTTAAAGACGGTTATTTTATCTGAATCATTATCATTTCATGTAAAAGATCTCTCTAAAGTAGTTCTAAAAAGTACTAAAGAATAATTGCTAAATCATTTAGCAGTTATTTCAATAAATGATGCTAAAGCTAAAACTCCAGTACTTTGGCCACCTCATGCAAAGAGTTGATTCATTGGAAAAGACTCTGATGCTGGGAGGGATTGGGGGCAGGAGGAGAAGGGGACGACAGAGGATGAGATGGCTGGATGGCATCACTGACTCAATGGACGTGAGAGTCTGAGTGAACTCTGGGAGTTGGTGATGGACAGGGAGGCCTGGCGTGCTGCGATTCATGGGGTGGCAAAGAGTCGGACACGACTGAGTGACTGAACTGAACTGAACTGAATCTTATCGTTTGTATTGAAATAAAATATTCAAATTTATCATCTAAAAACAGAAGCTGGGGGGCTTCCCTGGAGGTCCAGCAGCTAAGAATCTGAGCTTCCACTGCAGAGGACATAGGTTCCACCCTGGTCGGAAACCAAGCTCCTGAATTCCATTTGGTTGGGGAAGAAAAAAAAAAAAAGGCATTCTAAAGAGTTTTTAGGAAATATGTGCAAATATGCATTGAGTCTTGAAAATTTTTTAAACCTACTAACTCATTAATTATGTTTTAAAACCTGAATTCAGAAGAATTTTCATACACAAAGCAAAATACACAAGTGACAAACTTGCAAATAAACCAATGGTTATACCCCTATCTGATGGTATATTAAGCAGCTATTTACACTGGTTTGTCAAATGTGTATATTAGAAATCTTTATGGATATATATAGAGTAAAATATAAAGGAATACAGTAAGTACAATTAGAATTCTGTTTAACTGCAAAAAGGAAAAAATCATGAGTACAACCTAATGCACAGAAATTTAGGCTGGAAAACCAGAGTCTGGGAGGGGAAGAGAGAGGAAGGGGGTATAAGATGAGCAACTAACACTGTGGTCTACTACAATTGTACCTGAGTGTCTTTAGCATGTAAATAGCACACTGTTTTTTAGCACATAAATAGCACAATATTTTTTATCACAAATGACCTTTCTTTTAATTAAATCACATTTTTCTTAATGTATGTAAGCAGATATTACCTATAAATTTCTTTTTTAATATAGGAAAATAAGTATTATAAAACATACCACAGTGCCTTCCCTGATGGTTCAATGGTTAAGAATTCACGTTGCAATGCAGGGGACACAGTTTTGATCCCCTGTTGAGGAACTAAGATCCCACATGCCTCAGAGCATAAGCCCATGTGCCATGACTAGAAGGCCCGAGTGCCACAACTGCTAAGCCCACGGACTTCAATGAAAGATCTCACATGATGCAATCAAGACCTGATGCAGCCAAATACATTTTTTTTTTAATAAATAAAACATGCTACCAAAAGGGGGGTTGGCTCTGACAGGGTTTAGAATCTTTATTATAAACTTCTTTAAGATTCTTTATATATATTGCAAAACAAACTAGAAAGGTACTTTCAAGAAAGGATTTGGGACTTCCACGGTAGTCTAGAGGCAAAGACTTCACACTGCCAATACAATGGACCAGGATTCGATCCCCTGTCCTGGAACTAGATGCCACATGTGACGATAAAGATAAAGATCTCGCAAGCCACAACTAAGACCCAGAGGATGAAATGGTGGGATGGCATCACCAACTCACTGAACATGAGTTTGAGCAAACTCTAGGAGATGGTGGTGCACAGGGAAATCTGGCATGCTGCAGTCTACGGGGTCTCAAAGAACGGCTGAACAACAACAATTTATCGAATAATGTAACACTCTAAGCGAACTTCACAAAATACTGACATATCTACTTATCATTCATGTTATATTAAAAATTATTAGGAATTATATTTGTCTGTTTTAATTGAATCACTGAAGTTAATTTTTCTTTAAAAAATTCCCTTCTTGGGACTTCCTTGGTGGTCCAGTAATTAAGAATCTGTCTTACAGAAGAGGAGACGTGGGTTCAATCCCTGGTCTGAGAACTAAGATCCCACGTGGTACAGAGCTACTGAGTTTGTGCGCCTCAACTAGAGATAAACCTGTGCAATGCAACTATTGAGTTGAGCTTATGTGCCGTGACTAAGACCCAACGCAACCAAAATTAAGTTTTTTTAAAAAATTCTATTTTCAGCATACTCTGTGTACTAATATAATGTATTCAGCATTCAAATAAAAGATGTTCTGTTTTTAAAATAAATCAAATGAAACCAACTGTTGTCACCCACTGCCCATTTTGGAGTGTCAGTGTTCTTCATTTCTAACTAGTATGGTATCTTTCTCTATTGAGAATTTTTATGTGGTAAGAATTTGGGCCTCTCCAAAATCAGAAATAGTCAAAGCTAATCCCAGAGGCCTAAGGTCTGAGAAGTACAATCTTGAAGATCACACAGAGCAGCAGAATCTAAGCAGTATTCTATGCTTTAGGACACAGGGTATAGCATAGTGGTATAGAATTCACCTGCCAGTGTCAGAGATGCAAGAGACACAGTTTAGATCCCTAGGTTGGGACGATCCCCCTGGAGAAAGAAATGGCAACCCACTCCAGTATTCTTGCCTGGAAAACTCCATGGACAGAGGAGCCTGGCAGGCTACAGTCCATGGGTTGCAAAGACCAAGCATACACATACAGCAATGCAAAGCATCTCAAAAGCCTGGGGATCATCAAACCACAGGGTAACTCCACAATTCATACTTTCACCTTAACTTTTATTTGCTCCTTCCACTGACATTCTCTGAACATTTGAATAAGGTTTGAAACAAGCCATATAAATTAGCACTCTTTATTTAAACAGCAGTAGAAAATTTTAAATAACTCCCACATTCCCAACAACTCTGTCAGATAAAAGTATCAACAGAAATTTAGAAACCTAATCCAATACAATGGTACTCCCATGGGGAGTGGGGACAGTACATTATTGGTATTATTTCTTCACAATCAATGGGCTAATGAAAAATTTAGTTCAGCACATTACCAGGTCTAAAGTATGTTAATCTTCTTACAAAAATTTAAAAAAATAAAAATCACATCATTCCATTCTTCCAAAATATTGCAAACTGTTAGCTTCTTAAGATACTCAATTTAAAATTATTTAAACATTTTTCATTCAAATATTTAATTTTTTGTTTTGTTTTAAATACTTTTAAATTTATTTTGGCTGTGTTGGGTGTTAGTCACAGCACTGGGGATCTTTACTGGTGGTACACAGATTTTTCAGCTGTGGAGAGCTCGAGGGCTCACGCAAGATCCCAGTTCCTGGAACAAGAATCAAACCTGCATTCCCCCAAATTGCCAGGCAGGAGATGTCCTGAAATATTTCCATTTTTTATTAAATAATGCTATTTATTTTTTCCAGTGTTCCTAATTTCAGTCTGCTCTCCTGGCTTTTAATCTAAATGTTCAATTATACTTACCAATAAGAAAAAAATTATTTTAATTGGATATTTATTACCAAGAAGATGTATTTCATCCTCACAGTGTTCTCCCTTCACCCTGTCCCTTCTCTTCTACTTCCAATGAATAGTATTAGGGGCACAAGAAAGTGAAAGAAAGTGAAGTCGCTCAGTTGTGTCCGACTCTTTGTGACCCGGTGGACTGTAGCCCACCAGGCTCCTTTGTCCATGGGATTCTCCCGGCAAGAATACTGGAGTGGGTTGCCATTTCCTTCTTCAGGGGATCTTCGTGACCCAGGGATTGAACCCAGGTCTCCTGCACTGCAGGCAGACGCTTTACCCTCTGAGCCACCAGGGAAGCCCAGTGGCACAAGAACTAACCATTAACCTTGCTTCAGTCACTGGTGGACCATTACCATGATTCAGAGTACATGTGATTATTTTTCTAAATATATCAAATCAATCGGACAAAGACTCATTACCAATTGCTAATATATGGGGATCTTCTCCAACCATTAAAGATACAGCTAATGGAATTCTCCAACATGATGTACAAGTACTTTCTATTTCAAAATATGTTTTTGCTTAAAATAATACATAAACAGAAAAGTACTTTACAAATTACTATTTAAAAAACACCATCTATATCAAGAATTAGAACACTGCCAGCATCCCAGAGACTCCATAGATATTCCATCCAAATAGCAACTGCCTCCCTCATCTCTCAGCACAACTCTGTGGTAACCCTTTCTTTGCATTTTACTCAGTTTACATAATAGTACAAACTGCAAAGTGAAGCAAATATTATAATCCTGGCTTAGTGGATATACTTTGTACCTATTATGGGATACATACTTCAGACAAAAGTTTCACAGTCTGGACAACTACTGCTTCTGTTTTTCAGTCCTGTAGCAATGGAACCAACAGATTAACTAGGGTGGGTTTTCTTTTCTTTTTACATGACAACAAATCTTGATTTGAGAAATCATAATCAAGTACGGTACTTGTTTATAACAAGTGACATCAAACAATTAAAAATTACTGTATAGCAAAGGGTACCCACATATAAGTGCTGTGAGGGTGAGTCATGAACCAGAGTGTACAAGTGTGTAGGGAGGCCGGTGAGTAACTACCCAACAGCCCTCGCATCTAGGAACTGATTCAGTGCCAGAAAGCCATCTGAATGGCAAACAGTAACACGAGAAGAATTTTAAATAGCTTACAGCTGTAGAAAAAAGCGCTGTTACAGGCGCCAAACCTTTTAGTTATTTCCATCTGCTGTCATTTTCAACATTAAATTGTAGGATGTAAAAATTAAATGAGAATCCTAAAAAGCTAGCATTTCTCCCAAACCATTTCAGGATTACCCTTCTCCACACTGGTCTAAGTTTGGTCTATGCAAGAATTTGTCTGTTTTAAAACTTTTCCTTGGGCTTCCCTGGTGGCTCAGTGGTCCACCTGCCAGTGCAAGAGATATGGGTTTGATCCCTGGTCCAGGAAAATAGCACATGCTGCAGAGGAACTAAGCCTATGCACCACAACTATTAAGCCTGTGCTCTAGAGCCCAAGAGCCCCAACTACTGAAGCCCGCGCACCCCAGAGCCTGTGCTCTCCAACAAGGGAAGCCACCAAATTAAGAAGCCCACACACTGCAACTAGAGATGCCCCTGCTCATCACAACTAGAGAAAAGCCCACACAGCAACAAAGAGCCAGGAAAGTCAAAAACGAATTAATAAAACTACCAAAAGAAGTTCTTAATTAAAACAAACAAATAAAACTTCCCTGTCAACCAATTTTCCTCATAACCTATCCAACAATGAATAACAAAATGCTTCTGTGTATAGTTTTCATAGCCCCTTCATGCTGCAACTAAAGATCTTGGATGCTGCAACTAAGACCCAGTGCAGCCAAATAAACACATATTTTTGAAAAAGTGGTTAGGACTCTGTGCTTTTACTGCCAAGGTTCCAGATTCAAACCCTAGTCAGGGAATTAAGATCCCACTAGCCATGCCACGTGGCCAAAACACAGAACAAAACAGTATGGTACTAGCACAAAAACAGACACACAGATCAAAGGAACCTAATAGAGAACTCAGAAATGAATTCACACTTATATGTCAACTAATCTATGACAAAGGAGGCGGAGGTAAGAACAAACAATGAAGAAAAGACAGCCTCTTCAATAGATGGTGTTCAAAAAACTGGACAGCTACATGAAAAAGAATCAAACTGAATTACTTTCTCATACAGAATACAAAAATTAATTCATAATGTTGATTAAAGACTTAAATGTCTGAAACCATAAAACTTGTACAAGAAAACACAGGATGCACACTCTTTGACATTGGCCTTAGCAATATTTGCGGGGTATGTCTCCTCAAACAAAGGGAGCAAAACCAAAAATAAACAAGTGGGATTACATCAAACTTTTCCTGCACAGCAAAGCAAAGTATCAACAAAATGAAAAGGCAACCCACCGAATCAGAAAAAATATCTGAAAACAATATCCATTAAGGGGTTAACATCCAAACCATAAACTCATACAACTTAACATCAAAAAACAAACAGCCCAATTACAAAATGGGCAGAGAACCTGAATAGACATTTTTCCAAAGACATTCTGATGGCCAACAGATACACTGAAAAGATGCTCAACATCACTAACCATCAGAGAAATGTACACCAAAACAATAATGAGATACCACCTCCACCTGTCAGAATGGCTGCTGTCAAAAAACCAAGTAACAAGTGTTGGCAAGGACGTGGAAAAAAGGAAACCCTTGTGCACTGTTGGTGGGACTATACTGGAGCAGCCATTATTGAAAAACAGTACAGAGGTTCCTCAAAAAGTTAAAAATAGAACTTCCAGCAATTTCACTTCTGGGCATTTGCCTAGAACAAACCAAAACTCGAATTCAGAAACATATATGCACTCCAATGTCCACTGCAGCATTACTTACAACAGTCAAGATATGGAAACAACCTAAGCGTCCATCAATAGACAACTGGATAAAGATGTAATATCTGTATCTATAATGGAATATTACTTAGCCATAAAGGGGGAAGGCGATCTTGCCATTTTTTACAACACAGATGGATCTAGAGGGTATTATGCTAAATAAAATAAGTCAGACAGAAAAAGACAAATGCATCATCTCACTCACATGTGGAGTGTAAAAATTAAATAAACAAAATGAAAACAGATTCACAGGTAGAGAACAAACAGGCTCTTGCCACAAGAGAGAGGGGTGAGGAGTGAGCAAAACAGGTGAAGGGAAGTAAAACATGCAAAGCTCCAGTTATATAATTTTTAAAAAAATAGCCACAAGTATCTAATACACAACATAAGGAATAGGGTCAATAATAAGTTGTAATAGCTTTGTATAGGGATAGATGGGAACTAGACCAATCGTGGTGATCATTTCATAATATATGTGTGTGTGCTAAGTCGCTTCAGGCATGTCCAACTCTGTCCAACCCTATACACTGTAGCCTGCCAGGTTCCTCTGTTCATGTGATTCTCCAAGCAAGAATACTGGAATGGGTAGCCATTCCCTTCTCTGAGGGATCTTTCCCAAGCCACGGGTCAAACCTAGTCTCCTGTATAGCAGGTGGATTCCTTACCACCAGGGAAGCCCTTTTCCTAATGTATGCATGTATCAAATCATATGCAGTCCACCTGAAACTAACATAATATTGTACATCAACTGTTTCAATTTATTAAAAAAAAAAAAAACCCACATGTGCTCTCTCAGTTACATTCAGTCCAATGCTGTGTACTCTACCACTGTGTTTTTTGAATCACCCTTCTCCATTCAAATAGAAAACAGAACTATGAAGAGGAGTGGGGGACACCGATGAGGCTACCATTGTGATGTTCCAAAATCATTCATCATTTAGCTTTCATCCTTGTTTATCACTCTGCACATACACTTTTTAATCCCCTGGTAAAAATGGACATGTTGACAGCTTTCTTTCTCCTCTTGACTAATCATCTGATTAAAATGACCATATTTTTCCTAAGTATACAGACACAAAGTACATGAATTTGAGGCAGGTAGAGCCAAGAGTAGTTTCCAAGAGAAAGGCATATTTGAACAGTCTTGAAGAGAGGAAATTGGCTAGCCAAAATGAAAAAGAACATATGTAAAGGCCTGCTGCTACTGCTAAGTCACATCAGTCGTGTCCGACTCTGTGCGACCCCATAGATGGCAGCCCACCAGGCTCCCCCATCCCTGGGATTCTCCAGGCAACAATACTGGAGTGGGTTGCCATGTCCTTCTCCAGGAGATCTTCCCAACCCAGGGATCGAACCCCGGTCTCCTGCATTGCAGGCAGACGCTTTACCATCTGAGCCACCAGGGAAACTCAGAATGGTAGTGGAGCGGCTGGCCAAATCCACATTCCGATAGGCCACATTAAGGTACTATTTTTATGCAAAAAACAACAGGAGACTCAATGATGAATGTTAAGCAAGTGAATAAAAATTGATCAAATAAACAATTTTTATACATCACAGTGAGAAAATGAATATACAAATAACACAAACCCAATAGAAAAATGGGCAAAATAATTAAACAGAAATTTTCACAGGAGCCAAAAGTCCCATTAGCATATCAGGAGTATGTACCATAAATATCATTAGTCACCAAGGAAAGTGAATTAAACCACAATGAGATACCATTTCATAGATCTGGAGGGACAGTAAACTGATTCAACCTCTTCCAAGAATTTTGGCATCAAAAATTCCTTTACTAGGCATCCATGCCAGGAAACCTCTTATCCAAGTTGTCACATGTACACGGGTGTGGAATGCAAAATTTTTCATAATATCCAAAAACTAGAGTCGAACACAAGTGAGTGACTTCACTTTCACTTTGCACTTTCCTGCACTGGAGAAGGAAATGGCAACCCACTCCAGTGTTCTTGCCTGGAGAATCCCAGGTATGGGGGAGCCTGGTGGGCTGCCGTCTCTGGGGTCACACAGAGTCGGACACGACTGAAGTGACTTAGCAGCAGCAGCAGACACAAACTAAATGTGCATTGATAGAATGGATCAGGACTTCCCTGGTGGCACAGTGGATGAGGGTCCACCTGCCAATGCAGGGGACACAGGTTTGATCCTTGCCCCAGGAAGATTCCACATGCTGCGTAGTAACCAAGCCTGTTTGCCACAACTACTGAACATGTGCTCTAGAGCCCGTAGGCCACAACTACTAAAGCCTGCACACCTACAGCCTGTGGTCCTCAACTAGAGAAGCTGCCCCAATGAGAAGCCTTCACGCTGCAGTGAAGAGCTGCCCCTACTCACTGCAGCTAGAGAAAGCCCACGCGCAACAATAAACACCTAGAGCAACCAAACCAACTAAAATTTCAAAGAACAGAATGGTTCAATAAATTATACATTTTAAAATATAGGAAATTACTAAAGCTATACATAGTACCATAAATGAATCGTATAAATAATATTCAGAGAAATAAAAAAGAATATATACAATATGATTCCATTTACTCAAAGCCTTATATCATTCAGAGATAGAGAGTAAGATTATAAAGAAAAGAAAGAAAATAACAAAAATTCAGTAAAGAAGAGCTTGGGGAGAGGAAGGGAGACTGATAGAAGAAAACACCTATGATTCATCTGGCTGTTATGCAGAGTTGTTCACTTTTCATCATTCTTTAAATTATAAATTTAGGTTCTCATGTGCTATTCCGCATAGATGCTAAATTTCACACTCTTTTTATGGATTAACAGCAATAACAGATGTAAAGCTCCTCAGCAGCACCTACCCTGAAGAATCCATTTGATGGGAACCCATTCCGCATTTTACTGTGCCTATGACCTCAGGGTTAATGATAATCAAACCCAAGCTCTAGATTTTTTCTATCTCCAGCAGTTGCTTCCTTTCCAGCATTATTCCTACCTAAGAATCCTAACTATCATCATGGCCCTAACTACTACTCCTCACCAGCTTTGTCTTTATCTCTAGATTCCAGGAGGGAAGTGACATTAGCATCTGCAGCAAGGAGTTGTGATCCTGCTCAGCTCTACTCTTTTGCTGAAATCTAAATAGTGAATTCCTGAATGACAGAGACATGTTCTGTCATCTTTGCAGTTCTTTGTCCACCATGTCTGATACAGGACCTCAGTAACTATTTCCTAAATGATGAATAAATAAATACTTATATTACAGAGCTAAGCTACTAGTGGAAAATAAGATTAAAGTTTAAAATCAATTTGGTGCTTTCTCAGGTTCCCTAGACCCTTTCACATTCTAAAAAAGAATCTTCAAGAACAAGAGAAAGACAATTCCAAAGCTGTTTTAAAATCTTTGCCACAAAAAAGAGTAGATCTGTAGTCATCACCTGTATATTATAACCTCCATTAATTAATAATTCTTAAAACTCTGAAAACAAAAGTTAGACCTTTCTTCAAAGTAACATAAATGATTTCCCATTTCAATTTTTACTATTATAATTTACTATTATTTTCTTTTAAAACTTACACCTAAGAGGGAGGGATAAATTGGGAGATTAAGATTGACATATACATACTACTTCATTAGTTACCTGTATACCTATATAAAATATTTTGCGTAAAATAGGTAACTAATAAAAACCTATCTACTCAGTAGTATGTGATGGCCCATATGGGAAAAGAATGTTTAAAAAAAAAAACAACAACAAGAGTGGATATATGTATAATTGATTCATTTTATTGTACACCTGAAACTAACACAACACTGTATTGCAAATCAAGTCTACTCTAATAAGAATTTTTTTTTAAACTTACACTTAAAATGTACTCTATGTATAATGCATAAAACTAGTTCATCCTCAACATAAACAAGAACAAGGCAGTCATTTATATCGCTTTATATATACTACTTCCTCTGTCATGTGGCAGTCAAAAGGCTAAGTGAGATGCTTGCAGCAAAGAAAACAGTTTTGAAAGGTCATGCTACGCAGAGAGCAGAATTTCTATCACAATATCCTTACTGTCTGTGGCAGACTATATGACAATCTAACCACAGTTATTTTCTGAGTTAAAGCAAAAAGCATGTTATCAAAGAACCAGAAACAGTAGACACTCAACAATATAATCTTTATGAACATTTTTCTAATGCATAAACATCCAGTGCATGTTAAACAAAAAGAATCCTGAGGCAATGAACTGGGAGAAGAGGAACTAGTAAAAAGTAGAATACAAGTTTAAACCATTCAGTTTATTCATAATGTTCACAAAACATGATAAGCAGTTTCTAAAATAAACTTTTTCAAGTTTATTATTACCATATGATGCAGTTAAAACATAAGATTTACCTAGGAAATGCAAAATTATAACAATATTGAAGCCAATGAATATGATCTATTTCAATATTTCCAAATCTTAATGACAACCGCAAACAAGGTACAAAGTTTTGAAAACCTCTCTGCAGAAACTATAATCCCATCAGCACTTTTTTTTTGCTTATTAATAACTTTGATTGGTCTTCTATCCATCTAAACAAAGAATGTCTTTCCCAACTATTAAACAGACAATGTGTCAGTCAACAACACAATGAAAATCTCTCCACCTCCTTATAAAATTTCCAATTTCCAAATACATCTGTTGGGGGAGGGGAAGCATTCTAACTCATTTAATCATCCTGTCCAATCCTTGGAGATCATAGTTATTCCTACTCAGAAATTAAAACACATAGCTTTCTCTTAAGCCAAGTAAAGGTCCTTAGTACAGTAAACATCACAGTCAGATTACACAGAATAAGTTTTGGGCAATGCATTCTTTTCAAAGCCCCATAATTTTCATTTTTGTGAGGATCTCTCACTAAAATTTATTAATAACTAGGTGTTCTTGCCTGGAGAATCCCAGGGACAGGGGAGCCTGGTGGGCTGCCATCTATGAGGTCGCACAGAGTCTGACACGACTGAAGCGACTCAGCAGCAGCAGCAGCAGCAGCAGCAGGTGACAACTTTCTTTACCAGTTCTGACCTGGCAACAGAGCATGAAGATTTGTGTTCCTTCTAAGACTACTAGAAAACAATCTATGATAAACCTTCTTTTAAGGAAATATACTTAAAATGTTCTACTGCTCAAAATCAAAAACACACTATAAACCAGACAAAGATGTGAAGAAACTGTAAACCCTTGTATATTTCTGGTGGGAATGAAAAATGGTACAAACACTGAAAGAATATGGTAGTTCCTAAAATATTTAAATAGAATTACCATATGATCCAGGGCTTCCCTTGTGGCTTAGCTGGTAAAGAATTTGACCCCAATGCAAGAGACCTAGGCTCGATTCCTGGGTTGGGAAAATCACCTGGAGAAAGGAAAGACTACCCACTCTTAGTATTCTGGCCTGGACAATTCCATGGACTGTATAGTCCATGGGGTCACAAAGAGTCGAACACAACTGAGCAACTTTCACTTCACTTCACTTCACCACGCTGCTGCTGCTAAGTCGCTTCAGTCGTGTCTGACTCTGCGCGACCCTATAGACGGCAGCCCACCAGGCTCCCCTGTTCCTAGGATTCTCCAGGCAAGAACACTGGAGTGGGTTGCCATTTCCTTCTCCAATGCATGAAAGTGAAAAATGAAAGTGAAGTCGCTCAGTCGTGTCCGACTCCTAGCGACCCCATGGACTGCAGCCCACCAGGCTCCTCCGTCCATGGGATTTTCCGGCCAAGAGTACTGGAGTGGGGTGCCATTGCCTTCTCCTCACTTCACCATATAATCCAGCAATTCTACTTTTCTTGGTATATAACCCAAAAGAATGAAATGCAAGCAGTCACATGGATATCTGTATACTCATGTTTGCTGCTGCTAAGTCACTTCAGTCGTGTCCGACTCTGTGCAACCCCATAGACGGCCTCCTACCATTGTTTACAGCAGTATTATTAACAATAGCCAAAGGTGGAAACAAGTCAAATTTGACTCAATAGATGGGTGGAAAAACAAAATGTGGTACATATTAATACATACAATGGAATATTTATTCAGCCTTAAAAGAGACATTGTGATACATGCTAAACAGAAGAACCTTGAGGACACCTATGCTAAGTGAAATAAACCAACCATGAAAGGACAAACACTGTATGATTGCACTTACAAGCCCTAAACAGAACAGGCAAATTCTCAGAGACAGACAACTTCACAGAATAAGAGTTATCTGGGTTTGGGGGTGATACAATAAGTTGTGGAGATGGATAGTGCTGATGGGTGCACAATACCATGACTATATTTATGTCAGGAAATTGTACACTTAAAAACAGTTAAAATGGCCAATGTTTAGGAAGAACATGTTGAGCTCTTTCCAAATGCCCATATTTGTACATATCCCAAGTTTAAGGATCCCTTCATCTATAAAATGTGGATAACTTCCATTTTAGAGAGAAGGTGTTGATAGGATGAAATATGATGATAAAGTAAGAACAATAAAGTCATATAGAGCTGTGGATGGCTTAACATTTATTTAAGCTCATTTATCTGAAAACTTGCCCCACTGGAGAAGGGAATGGCAAACCACTACAACATTCCTGCCTTGAGGACCCCATGAACAGTGTAAAAAGGTAAAAATAGGAATGGGCTTCCCTTGTGGCTCAGACAGTAAAGCATCTGCCTATAATGTGGGAGGCCCAGGTTCGATCCCTGTGTCAGGAAGTTCCCCTGGAGAAGGAATGGCAACCCACTCCAGTATTCTTGCCTGGAAAATCCCATGGACAAAGGAGCCTGACAGGCTGTAGTCCACGGAGTCACAAACAGCTAGACATACCTGAGTGAAAGACCAATTACTATGACTAGGACTTCCAACTAGAAATGGGCCCATAGAAATGAAAGCTCAGAGTCCTAACCACTGGACTGCCAGGAAATTCCCAGGAAAAGGTCTTTAAGACCTTTTTGTTACTTCTGTACTCTGACACCATCTCTTAGTCAATCACAATGCGGTTTGGAAATCTCCTTTTTATTAAAGTTTTTAAAAAGGGAGTACTCTTTCTCAATTTATAGATAGAAGCAACAGCAAGAGAAGGGACCCTTGACAATATGAAATGAAACAATTAATTCTTTCAATATTTCTCAGTCTCTGTATCTGCTCTAAGTAAAGAAAAGTGAGCAATGACTGTACAGATGAAACTGAACATTCAGATGCTTTGTACACATGAAGAAGCATACCTAATTCATATATAGCAAATGTTAACTTACCATACCAAATGAAAATAATAATAGTCAAATGATCAATTTTGTTATGCACATTTTACAATTTAAACAGAGACTTCCCTGGTGGTCCGGTGGTTAAGAATCTATCTTGCAATGCAAGGGACACAGGTTCAATTCCTGTTCAGGGAGCAGCTGAATCTGTGAGCCACAACTACTGCGTCTATACACTCCAGAGCCCATACCACAACTTGAGAGCCGTGTGCGCCTCTACTGAAACCCCCATGCTCTGGGGCCCACGCTCCCCAAGTAGAGAATGTCTGTGTGCCACAACGAAAGGCCTTGTGTGCCACACCTAGGACTCAACATAGCCAAATAAATAAATATTTTTAAAATAAAATAAAATCCAAATAAATTTATCCATCAGGAATTACAAGCCCTCCATGTATCCAATTCACCTTTTTCTACACTTCCTTCTTTCCTGTGGTATTAAAAAAAATCTGTGTTATTGTATTAAACTTATCTCCTGGAGTAGAAAATAGCAACTCACTCCAGTGTTTCTACCTGGAAAATTCTACCTGGAAAATGGACAGAGGAGCCTGTACAGTCCATGGGGTCAGAGAGTTGGACATGACTGAACATGCGCGCGCACACACACACACAAAATGCTAAAATATCTTCCACGTGGCTAACTTTCCCAATGATTGCTGTCTTATTTCCTGCACAAACTTCTTGAAAAACATTCTATTTTATTCTTCATGCTTCTTTGTATTTTGTAAAACCATTTGCTTAACCTCTTATAACTCATCTTGGTCTATTCAATCTGTTCTCGCAGATCAAGAATCTCATACTAATTACTATGTTACTTTATTATACAATTAACCTAATAGTTATTAATTATTAGGTTATGTTTATACCTTAGATAGATTATTGAATTTAATTAATCTTAATGCCCTTCTAGGGTATTAAAATCCATAATCTTTCTAAGCATCTCATCCTTCTTCATACTTTTCTTATTCTTCCTTTATTGATTCTTTTTAACACCAATATTTACAATAAGCATTTCTAAAAGTTCTGTGCTTTACCTTTTTCTCTCTGCTAGGATACTAGAAATGTTACCTACTTCCACAGCTTAAGCTCCATGTGAATTACTCCAAAGTTTGTATCTTTGGGCCCTAAATTATCATTTTTCTAAATTTTAGTCTCGTATTTCCACATTTAGGGAGAAACACTGAAAGTTCTACCTGTACTTCCAAAATCAAAATAGGTCTAACAGAATTCATGTTACAGTCCCATCTGCTTGCCCCATAATAACCAGTCTTTCTTTGTGGTTTCCTTACTTTTCTTATGCTACTCAAAATCCTACATTCATATACATGATTTCTCTCTTCCATATGCCCTGTCAAACTTGCCTTTTAAATCTATACTGCTCAATGAACTCACAAACCACCAACATCCACTCCCACCCCCAACTCAGGTAATCATTATTTCACTTTTGTAGCACTTATCACAGAGAAGGCAATGGCAACCCACTCCAGTGCTCTTGCCTGGAAAATCCCATGGACGGAGGAGCCTGGTGGGCTGCAGTCCATGGGGTCGCTAAGAGTCGGACACGACTGAGTGACTTCACTTTCACTTTTCACTTTCATGCATTGGAGGAGGAAATGGCAACCCACTCCAGTGTTCTTGCCTGGAGAATCCCGGGGACGGGGGAGCCTGGTGGGCTGCTGTCTATGGGGTCGCACAGAGTCGGACACGACTGAAGTGACTTAGCAGCACTTATCACAGTGATGAGTGCTGTTAAACACCTAACTTGCCTGCTAGACTACGAGCCCCGTATAACAAACAAGTTATACCCAGGCACGGAATATCTGGACCCTGTTAATGGTATAACTAGGGTAGACCATGTAAATCAACACACAAAACAGTAAAAAAAAAAAGGCATAAAAATAGTTCAGCAAATACACAATGTTGTCTGTCAATTATATCTAAATAAAGCTGGAGGGAAATATTTGGGCATTAAATTCTTTATAAGAAGCTTGAACCAAGATATATATTGGTTTATACATACATATATATAATATATGTATGTTAATAGTTATACACTATAACTACAGTGCTTAGAGAAATGATTGCTACATACTAAGTACATACCATATACTGGTTTAATAAATCACTTAAGAGGTAAAATGTTCACTTTTTCAACTTCTCTTCACTATTTACTGCAAACTTACTTTTAGCAACAATCATAGACGGAAAATGGCCTCTAACCATCCAGCAATGACCTCTTAACTGCTAAATTCGAAAAGCTCTCAGTTTTTAATTAACCTCTCTAAAAATCTTTAAATACCACTGACCCCTCCTCTCTCCTTCATGAAGCTGTGTTAAAATATGTGGTAAACATAATCCTAAGTATCAATCTTAAAACAAAGCTTACAATTTCCTTCCTATGTCCACCCTAGAAGAACCAAATGATTTTAAAATGTAACCAATATTCAGATCTTCCTTCTATATTTAACTACTGAAAAAATAATTGATAAAGATGTAAAACTCATACTTACCTTGAAATAAGAGCTCCCATTTCAGTGTTTTAGAAAAATAGACAGTATTACTTGTTTTTTTGAAAGTGAAGTTTTCATGGAAGACTTTTTCAGATTAGAAGATACACTACAGAAAAAAGGGTAAAGATAAAAAATATTAATACCTAAATGGACTAAATTAGAAATAATAATATCACTTATATAACATAATTGCTTATAACTCCGTAATTGCTTATAACTCCGTAATTTTAAATATGGGAAAAACAAAGAAAACACATAAACCACAATATTTAACAAAATGTTAGAGCTGAAAGAGAATTAAGTTCATATCCTATTCACCTATCTGATCTCTTATGTAGATCACCTCCTACTTCTTGAAACCTCTTTTCTGTAATATACTAGTTATCTTTCTACTTCCCAAGCCACCCCTCCATCTACGTCATAAGTGGTTAACCACGAGTAGCTTTCCCCTTACTTCTTTAATGTAATCTTTGACACACACAAAATATATGGAAAGATGAATGTAAGCAAGCATAAAACGAACACAGTAAATTGTAAATCACCACGTCACATAAGAACACCAATAACATAATCTAAGTGCTTCTGTCCTCCTAACCTTTATCCTAATTATGTATTATCCCATCATTTTTTAAAATATAACACTGTCACATATGCATATGTCCTTAAATAGTATTTTGTTTAGGTATGTGTCCTCCCCCAACCCATCATCATTTTTTCAGCTTGATAAACTGGTATGCTGAATGAAATATTTGGGGATGTGAATTTTTTCACGTAATATTTTTCTATGTTTTATCCATGTTACATTTTCACTGCCTTATATGGTATTCCATAATATAAATATGCCACAATCTATTTATGTATTCTGTTGACAAACATATGTATGCCTTACTTTTTTGCTTTTATCAACATTACTATTCAAGTCGCCAGGTATATTTTTACAAGACTGTCTTTGGGATATGCAAAGTGGGAAACTGGTGGGTCACAGGGCATCCAAATTCTCATCTATCAAAAATGCCCAAGTGCCTTCAACTGGATCACCTTACCAATTCACCAGCAGCATATGAACATGTCCTCTCCAATACTAGGTAAAATCAAATTTTATAATTTGTAGCAGTCAGTCCAGTCAGTCAGTTCAGTTGCTCAGTCATGTCCAACTCTTTGCACCCCATAAACCGCAGCACGCCACGCCTTCTTGTCCATCACCAACTCCCAGAGTCCACCCAAACCCATGTCCATCAGGTCAGTGATACCATCCAACAGTCTCATCCTCTGTTGTCCCCTTATCCTCCTGCCCTCAATCTTTCCCAGCATCAGGGTCTTTTCGAATGTGTCAGCTCTTCGAATCAAGTGGCCAAAGTATTGGAGTTTCACCTTCAACATCAGTCCTTCCAATGAACATGCAGGACTGATCTCCGTTAGGATGGACTCGTTGGATCTCCTTGCAGTCCAAGGGACTCTCAAGAGTCTTCTCCAACACCACAGTTCAAAAGCATCAATTCTTTGGCACTCAGCTTTCTTCACAGTCCAACTCTCGCATCCATGCATGACCACTGGAAAAACTATAGCCTTGACTAGACGGACCTTTGTTGACAAAGTAATGTCTCTGCTTTTTAATATGCTGTCTAGGTTGGTCATAAATAACTCTCCTTCCAAGGAGCAATCGTCTTTTAATTTCATGGCTACAATCACCATCTACAGTAATTTTGGAGCCCAGAAAAATAAAGTCAGCCATTGTTTCCACTGTTTCCCCATCTATCTGCCATGAAGTGATGGGACCGGAGGCCATGATCTTCGTTTTCTGAATGTTAGCAGGAATCAAAGGAGAGCATAACTGTTGCTATTAAACTTGAAAATCTTCATTTGAAAACTTCAAAACAAAATTTGGCTAGGAAGCAAATAATTTAATTCCAGTCTTGGTTTCTTTGCTTTTGAAATAAGGTCAATGATATGCTTTCTAAAAGGAAAGGAATGTTATAATTTTAGAGTAATGTCAACATATATCAAACTGCTTACTTTCCCAAAAGTAAGGGAATTAGTCAACTCAAAAATTACCAACATGCTGGTGCAGGATGTTGACAGTGAGGGAGGCTATGTGGCCGGGTGAGGGGGAGGGGGGCGGGGGAAGGTTGCATATATGGGAACTATGCACTTCCCATTCAATTTTACTGTAAAACTAAAACTGCTCTTTAACACAAACCAAAAAAAAAAAAAAAAGTCTATTTAAAAGGGAAAAGAGAAAAGGAAAGCAAAAAGTAATAAATAATTTAATACAGGCTATAAATGAATGTAAGTATACTGCTTACTCTTGTTCAACAGTCAATTACTCTGACTTACTCAAACACAGAATTAAATACAATTTATTCTTAAAGTTCCTAGTATCCTTTAGATTTAAACAATGTTATTAATAACCTAACACATGAAGATCCACTCAAAACTTTATTGTCAAAACAGAACTTACTAAGAGAACTTCTAACCTTTAACCCTAACCATAACTCTAACCCTAAATTTTAAAGGGGTGGGGGTGGGGGGGAGAATTTCAAAAGCTCATCCAAAAGCACTGAGAACGGCACATGATGATACCAAAACCCCCACACAGAGCACCACAACTAGAGAAGCCTGCAAGACCCAATGACACCCAGCACAGTCAAAATTTAAAAAAAAAAAAAAATCTACATTCCAACATAAAAAAGAAACAAACTCACATATACAAACTAACGATGGGGGGGTGGTGACTGCCGCAGGGGATAAAGAAATACAAACTATTGTTATGTGGAAGACCCCCAGAAGGGGGAAGATCCCCAAGAGAAGGTAATGGCAACCCACTCCCCCATATTCTTGCCTGGAGAATTCCATGAACAGAGGAGCATGGAGATCTCTAGTCCATAGGGTTGCAAAGAATCGGACACAATTAAGTAACACACACACACACACACACACACACACACGCAAAGAGTTGGAAACATCTAATACACACCAATAGGAGCTACTCTACGTTCAAGGTCAGGAGGGACGGCAGTGAGGAGATACCCCTCGTCCAAGGTAAGGAGCAGCAGCTGCGCTTTGCTGGAGCAGCCATGAAGAGATACTCCACGTCCAAGGTAAGAGAAACTCAAGTAAGATGGTAGGTGTTGCAAGAGGGCATCAGAGGGCAGACACACTGAAACCATACTCACAGAAAACTAGTCAATCTAATAACACTAGGACCACAGCCTTGTCTAACTCAATGAAACTAAGCCATGCCCGTGGAGCCACCCAAGATGGGCGGGTCATGGTGGAGAGGTCTGACAGAATGTGGTCCACTGGAGAAGGGAATGGCAAACCACTTCCGTATTCTTGCCTTGAGAACCCCATGAACATATGAAAAGGCAAAATGATAGGATACTGAAAGAGGAACTCCCCAGGTCAGTGAGTGCCCAATATGCAACTGGAGATCAGTGGAGAAATAACTCCAGAAAGAACGAAAGGATGGAGCCAAAACAAAAACAATACCCAGTTGTGGATGTGACTGGTGATAGAAGCAAGGTTTGATGCATAGGAACCTGGAATGTTAAGTCCATGAATCAAGGCAAATTGGAAGTGGTCAAACAGGAGATGGCAAGAGTGAACATCGACATTCTAGGAATCAGAGAACTAAAATGGACTGGAACGGGTGAATTTAACTCAGATGACCATTATTATCTACTACTGCGGGCAGGAATCCCTCAGAAGAAATGGAGTAGCCATCATGGTCAACAAGAGAGTACAAAATGTAGTACTTTGGATGCAATCTCAAAAACGACAGAATGATCTCTGTTTGTTTCCAAGGCAAACCATTCAATATCACAGTAATCCAAGTCTATGTCCCAACCAGTAATGCTGAAGAAGCTGAAGTTGAACAGTTCTATGAAGACCTACAAGACCTTCTAGAACTAACACCCAAAAAAGATGTCCTTTTCATTACAGGGGACTGGAATGCAAAAGTAGGAAGTCAAGAAACACCTGGAGTAACAGGCAAATTTGGCCTTGGAATAAAGAATGAAGCAGGGCAAAGGCTAATAGAATTTTCCCAAGAGAATGCACTGGTCATAGCAAACACTCTCTTCCAACAACACAAGAGAAGACTCTATACATGGACATCACCAGATGGTCAACACCGAAATCAGACTGATTATATTCTTTGCAGCCAAAGATGGAGAAGCTCTATACAGTCAGCAAAAACAAGACCAGGAGCTGACTGTGGCTTAGATCATGAACTCCTTATTGCCAAATTCAGACTTAAATTGAAGAAAGTAGGGAAAACTATGAGACCATTCAGGTATGACCTAAATCAAATCCCTTATGATTATACAGTGGAAATGAGAAATAGATTTAAGGGACTAGATCTAATAGATAGAGTGCCTGATGAACTATGGACGGCTGCAAAGAATATAATCAATCTGATTTCGGAGGTTCGTCAAGGCTGTGGTTTTTCCAGTGGTCATGTATGGATGCGAGAGTTGGACTGTGAAGAAGGCTGAGTGCCGAAGAATTGATGCTTTTGAACTGTGGTGTTGGAGAAGACTCTTGAGAGTCCCTTGGACTGCAAGGAGATCCCACCAGTCCATTCTGAAGGAGATCAGCCCTGGGATTTCTTTGGAAGGAATGATGTTAAAGTTGAAACTCCAGTACTTTGGCCACCTCATGTGAAGAGTTAACTCACTGGAAAAGACTCTGATGCTGGGAGGGACTGGGGGCAGGAGCAAAAGGGGACGACAGAGGATGAGATGGCATCACCGACTCGATGGACGTGAGTTTGAGTGAACTCCGGGAGATGGTAATGGACAGGGAGGCCTGGCGTGCTGCGATTCATGGGTCGCAGAGTCCGACACGACTGACAGACTGAACTGAACTGAACACACACAGGAAGTTAGGCATGAACAATAGAGAAGTAGCCTATTGAAAAGGATGCAAGCTGATCTCTAAACCCCACCTAAGACAGGCCCAGGAGAGCTCACAGATATGCTACAAAAAATAACCACAGAGATCATTCCAAGTCCTGCCCATGCGCCCCAGGCACAATGTGGATACAAACTAGCCAAAGGGGCTTCTCCAACTCCGACACAAGAGCCACTGATGCAAAGCTGTGTCCTCAAGTAACCTTACGCAGCCAGGAACCCATTATGGGTTCATAAATATTCTACACATACATACAACTGATTATAACAGACTGAATTATCGGAAAGACACAGTAGAGCTTGTTGTTATGTCACATGCAACTGTCAATCAAAACAGTCCACGCCCAACTAGATGAACATGTAACAGCCCAATTTGGCTGGGTCCCAGACATAACCCCTTCCCTGACTGGCCTTGAACGTACACCCAATTTGCATTCCCTTTCCTGATTGGTGGCGGGTACAAGCCCTATTTTGCACAGGGTAGAACCAAGAAGAAGTACAAAAAGAAAGCCAAGAGGGATTGCTGCTTCTCCTTCAGGGTTTCAGGTCTCCCAAGTCTCCGGTGTTTACTATCCACTGTCTCCTTAATAAAATTCTGTCTGCCTGAGCTGTAACCAGTCTGTTGTTTCAAATTCTTGCTACAACAAGACAAGAGCTGAGAAATCCTGCTTGCTTGAGCTATAGTAATTATAATTAGTCTTTGATGCAAAATCTTTGTTATGACGACACAAAAACTCAGGGAGAGAAATAAACTGACCTGTTGCTCAGATTAAGCGTCTGTCTACAATATGGGAGACCCGGGTTCAATCCCTGGGTCGGAAGTTCCCTGGAGAAGGACATCGCAATCCACTCCAGTACTATTGCCTGGAAAATCCCATGGACAGAGGAGCCTGGTAGGCTACAGTCCATGGGGTCACAAAGAGTCGGACACGACTGAGCGATCTTCACCGTTGCTATTATACATAAAATAAATAAGCTACAAGGATATACTGTACAGCACAGGGAGTTTAGTCAATATTTTACAAGAACTATAAATGGAGTATAAATGATAAAATATTTGAATCATTATGTTGTACATATACCTGCAAACTAATACAAACTAATATTTTAGACTATCTCAATAAAATAAACCAATAAACAATGTTGATATTTTAAAAATAACTCTGTGGGAGAGGGAGGGGGGGATGATTTGAGAGAATGGCATTAAAACATGTATAATATCATATAAGAAATGAATCACCAGTCCAGGTTCGATGCAGGATACAGGAAGCTTGGGGCTGGTACACTGGGATGACCCAGAGGGATGGTATGGGGAGGGAGCTGGTAGGGGGGTTCAGGATGGGGAACACGTGTACACCCGTGGCAGATGCATGTTGATGTATGGCAAAACCAATACAATATTGTAAAGTAAAAAAATAAATAAATAAATTTTAAAAAATAAATAAAGTTAGTTATTAACTTTGGAAAAAAATAAAAATAACAATTCTTAAAATACTTATTTTTGGCTGCGCTGGATCTTCATTGCTGTGTGCAGGCTTTCTCTAGTTGTGGAGAGCTGGGACTACTCTTTGCTGCAATGCACAGGCTCCTCATTGCATTGGCTTCTCTTGTTGAGGAGCAGAGGCTCTAGGCACTCAGGCTTCAGTAGTTTGGCTTAGTTGCTTTTTGACATGGGTAATCTTCCTGGACCCGTGATCAAACCTATGTCCCCCACATTAGCAGGGGGATTCTTAACCACAAGATCACCAGGGAAGTCCATAAAAATGATAAAATTAAAAATTAAATTCTAAAAATCACTTCATGGTGGAGGTGCTCATCTCTCCCCTTTCCCTACTGGACCAAGAGCATTCCTCACATACTACCAAAAAGTCCTAGCCCTACATCAAAGGAATGTAATCTCTATTCTAACACTTATTTTTATAAAATGCAATTAGAACACTCAGAATATTCTTTGAGGGAATTCCCTGGTGGTCCAGTGGTTGCTGCTGCTGCTAAGTTACTTCAGTCGTGTCCGACTCTGTGCGACCCCATAGACAGCAGCCCACGAGGCTCCCCCATCCCTGGGATTCTCCAGGCAAGAACTTAGGACTCTGCATTTCCACTGCAGAAGGCACAGAATCAATTCTAGTGAGAGATCACGTGGGAGCTGGTATCCCACATGCTGAGTGGTCCAGCTCTCCTCCCAAAAAAAAGTTTCTTTGATACCCATGAAATCGAATACTTCTTGATTATCCAAGAAATAATCAGATTAAGACTATTAGTGTATGAGTTTGTTAGTCTTTCTTTTTATGGATGGAGATTATATATTCTGGCTTTTTAAAAAATACAGTTTCTGAATGGACCAATACAGTCAGTAAATATAAAGGGGGAAACTGGCAATTTTATTAGTACTCTGGAAAATAAAAATTAAAACCACAATAAGATACCATGTGTGTACCCATCAGAATGGGTAAAAATTAAAGAAAATAATAATACCCAGGCTTGTTGAAAATGTACAGCAACGGAAATCTACATTACTTTATGACATAGAAATTCCACCCTAGATATAAATCCAAAAGAAATGTGTATACATTTCATCAAAAGATATTTACTAGATTGCTCACTGCAGCATTATTTCAGACTACCCAAAAAGTACAAATGTAAAACAGAATGGATAAATGATATATTAGCATAGTATAATACTATGTTGCAATGAAAATGAATTAAGTACCTTAGAGATAATTAAATATGGTCTGACACATGAAAAATATGCAAGATGCTAAGCAAAAAAAAATGTACAGATAGTTGCTGTAATGTGTTTTGGGCAGAGGGATAAAGATGTAATCTATATTCATATTCTCTTTGGGCTTCCCTGGTGGTTCAGATGGTGAAGAATCTGCCTGCAGTGCAGAAGACCTGGGTTCAATCCCTGGGTCAGGAAGACCCCCTAGAGAAGGGAATGACAACCCACTCCAGTACAGAGGAGCCTGGCAGCCCAAACTCCATGGAACTCCAAAGAGTTAGACATGACTGAGTGTCACGACTGAGCAATTACCACTACCACCACAGTAAAAGACAATGGAAGATTATACAGAAACTAGTAATATTAGTTTCCTAGGTAGAGTCAGATGTTAGGCAATTGGGGTAGACATGAACTGGACAGTTCATGTAGAAGTGGGAGACTTTACTTTTTTTATACTTTTAATCTTTGAACCACAGGAATCTATTACATATTACAAATATAAATAATTCAGAAAAAGGATTCAAAGACCACAGATGTATATGTTTTAAATCTATTCAGATATGAGTATCTGAATTACAAAAAGATATTTCAGCAATAAAAATGATTTGCAAACTCCTCAATAAAATAAAAATCATAAGTGATTCAAACATACACAAATAGTGGGAATCACTCTTAGACACTGTAGGAATGAGAACATATTTTTGTTCATTTTACTAAGCCACATGGAACAACTCACAATGACACTTAACAAGGATAAATGTTACAAATATATTGGAGTTTTCTCTTTTTTAGAAGAGGGAGATCAACTTAAACAAAAAATATCAGTTCCAGAAGCTGGAAGTCTGAAATTAGGCTGCCATCATGGTCAGGTTCTAGCTGAGGGACCTATTCATGGTTTACAGATCACCATCTTCTCATTGTATCTTCATATGGCGCACAACAGAAGAGAGGCGGCAAGCTCTCTCAACTCTCTTTTTATAAGGACACTAATGCCGTAATGGAGCTTCCCGGTAGCTCAGATGGTCACGAATCTGCCTGCAACACGGGAGACCCGGGTTCAATCCCTGCATCAGGAAGATCCCCTGGAGAAGGAAATGGCAACCCACTCTAGTATTCTTGCCTGGAGAATTCCATGGACAGAGGAGCCTCGAAGGCTATATAGTCCATGGGGTCCATAGAGAGTCAGATCTGATTGACAGACTAACACACACTTTTAATGCCATAATGAGAGCTCTAACTTATGATCTGATTATCTTCTAAAGGCCCCCACCTTTTAATACCATCACAATCGGAATTAAAGTAACAACATCACCATTGTTTCAATGCTGAGCATTTTCACATGTACTATTTCAGAGAATCCTCATAAAAAGCCTCTCATGTAACTGGAGTAGGGATCATTACAGTCACTGAGTTCATGTGATCTCAAAGTCATCCAGCTGGGGCAAGGCAGTATGAGAATCCTAATTTGGGCTCCTGGTTTCTGACCATTCCCCTCCCCATCATTATGGCCTCGATCATGAAAAAAGTGGTTCCTTTTGAAAATAATGCCATTCTCAAATGTAAAGTATTTCCGTTTTCCCTTCCCCGGTGGCACTGACATATTGGTTTGTTTTGTTTGTTTACAGTATTAGTTTCGGGTGTCACCAGCATATTGTTAAATAAAAGACATCAGATACAAAGGTACCCCTACTGCATGATTCATGTACAAAACATTCAAAAAATGGGCAAAACTGATTCTAGGGTGTTAGCTTTCAGAATAGTGACTTCTTTGGGAAAGAAACAAGCAGAAGTAAGTGGGCTGGGAGGTGGCACACAAGTGGGCTCTTGGCAATGTTCTACTTCTTGGTGGTGGTTACATGGATCTATTTACTTTGAGATAAAATCATGATATTATACATTGATGATTTTTTGCCATTTACTGTATGAGTTAGACTTCACTGAAAAAAAAATTAAAAGGAGGAAAAAAACAGTGAACCACTATATTACATGTTAGACTGACAAAAAGATCTGACAGTATCAACTTATTTGAGATTATGTGAAACAACCAAAACATTTTACCTTCCTGTTGACAGTGTAAATTAGTATGAACTCTAAGGAAAACAATCTGACATTATCTAATGTATTTCATCATTTTTAAGATGAAGTGTTTTCTGCATTTGAACACCTCTGACACAGAATGCATCTTACAGTCACTACCAGGTAGCAGGAATGCCTCCTGTGAACCTGGTTCTTCTTCCTGATGGCCCAATGAGACAACTACAACCCTTTAACATTTCAGTGCACAAATCACGGAAAGACCATCCGAAAAGGAAAAAAAAACCATCTTGGCTGTTGTCTGAAACTTTTGTTGACATCTTCTGGTAAAAAAATCACCAAAAAAAATCCAGATTGAGTGTCAGAGGCTTATAAAAATCAAACCTTACTACATGCTTAAGATTTATACACTCTGCTGTACCTGTTAAACTTGAATGAGGAAAAAAAAATGTATAAATGTATAAAACAATTTCTGCTTCAAAACCCCTAAAATAGTTAAAGTCACAGAAAAAAGCAGGGGGAAAGGGGAGGAGTCTTGAAACTATGGACAGACTCTTAACCTCACTCATTAGAAAAATGCAAATTAAGACTATACTTAGACCCAATTTTCAACCTCTTTGTCATGGTACATTGATGGCAAGGCTGTGAGTAAATACACATCACCCACCTATAAGAACAGAACAGTAAGTATGTAAATTATGTGATGGATATTTTAAAGAACCTTATTGTGGTAAATCTTTTGCAATATATACCTATATCAAATTATCACACTGCACACCTTGAATTCAAACATGTTTTATGTCAATTAAATCTCAATAAAGCTGGGGAAGGAGGAAAGAAACACAAATTATCCCTTTTCACTGGTGGGAGAGTCAGGGTGCAAACATAAGGGCAACCTAGCAATATCTATAAAAATTACAAAGGTATATGGCCGTTTATTAGTAATACCACATCTGAATTTATTCCATAATTATTTACTTGCATACAGGCAAAATGCCAGATGTACAAGGTACTTCATTGTAACACTGTTACAAAAATGAAAAAACAGAAACAAGTCAACAGAGAACTGGTTAAATAAATTATCAAAGGGAAATCATACAAAACAAAAACTATATACTGGAAAATGAAACAAAACTACTCTACAGGAAGATCTTCTGTAAAGATCTCCATCGTTAAGTAAAAAACACAACATACAAAGGGAAGGGTCGATTGTTAAGTAAAAAACACAAAGTACAAAGGAAAGGGTAAGAAGACCAATCTGCAGATCAAAAGGTGTAACACCATACTTTTGGAATCGGTGACCTTTTTGGATAGACAGGAAAAAGTGTCTCTATTTTTATTGCCTTTATTTATATATAGAAATTCTAGAAGACTACACTGCTAACTGATTAAGTCACTTCAGTCGTATCCGACTCTGTGAGACCCCATAGACGGCAGCCCACCAGGCTCCCCCGCCCTGGGATTCTCCAGGCAAGAACACTGGACTGGGTTGCCATTTCCTTCTCCAATGCATGAAAGTGAAAAGTGAAAGGGAAGTTGCTCAGTCGTGTCTGACTCTTAGCGACCCCATGGACTGCAGCCTACCAGGCTCCTCCATCCATGGGATTTTCCAGGCAAGAGTACTGGAGTGGGGTGCCATTGCCTTCTCCAAGAAGACCACATTAAAGGCTAATAAACAAGTTTTCCTGGAAAGAGGGAGTTTTGGAGGAATGTCATAAATAGGAACAGGGTGGCTGAGGGCTAGCGGCGGAATAGTTTGTATATTGGAAATGTTTTTTAAGATCATGGGAAAACCAATATATATAGATTGGTGGTGGTGGTGGTGTGGTCAATAAGCTATGTCCAACTCTGTGACCCCATGGACCACAGCCCGCCAGGCTCCTCTGTCCGTGCGAATTTCCAGGCAAGAATACTGGGGTGGGTTTCTATTTCCTTCTCCAGGGCATCTTCGTGACTCAGTGATAGAAACTGAGTCTCGTGTATCTCCTGCATTGGCAGGCAATTCTTCGCCTGGGGGGCCAGTCTATACATAGATTATACATACTATATATACTAAGTCGCTTCAGTCGTGTCCAACTCTGTGCAACCCCATAGATGGCAGCCCACCAGGCTCCCCTGTCCCTGGGATTCTCCATGTAAGAGCACTGGAGTGGGTTGCCATTTCCTTCTCCAATGCATGAAAGTGAAAAGGGAAAGTGAAGTCGCTCCGTCGTGTCCGACTCTTCACGACCCCACAGACTGCAGATTAGTAAATTAATAAACCAAATTAGGGTCCAAATACTACCAGCATACACATATGATGACAGAAACTATTCTTTTACAGTATCTGTAACTGAGGCAACAGCAGTATCCATCTCACTGAAGTCTTGTAGTGTGAGCACATCTACCTGGCTTGTCATCATCTCTAACACTAGCCTCCTTAAGAAAGTACATTTTCTCCCAAAATTCCACTTTGCTTCTCTCGGAGTCGGGTCAACCTCCTCTCCTCTAGTTACATAAAACCTCAAGACTCTTCTGAACAAAAGACTCACTGAAACGTTCTTGCACTCCCACTTATAGGCCCAAGGGCTAGTCATTTCTACTCACCATTAATTCACCCTAACAACTAAATTATGGTCTAATAAATAAAGGGACATACAAAAGGGAGCATTTAGAGTTCTATTTCCCAGATGGTAGAGTGGTTAACAATCCACCTGCCCATGCAGTCAACTCAAGAGACTCAGGTTCAATCCCCGAGTCAGGAAGATTCACTGGAGTCAGAAATGGCAACCCACTCCTTGGGTATTCTTGCTTGGAAAATTCCATGGAGAGAGAAGCCTGGTGGGCTACAGTTCCTGGGGTTGCAGAGTCAAACATGACTGAACACACACACACACACAAACACACCAATGTTAGGTAGCTGGAATATAAAAAGAAGTCCAAGATGGGCATGGCTAGAAGAACCACTGAGAGGGCACGCAAAAGAAAAGGAAAAAAAAAAAAAAAGCCCAGGAAAGAGGAGGCTGAGGACCAGAACGAGAACCTCTGGCAGGAAAACATGCCCCCTTCCCTGATTGGCCTTGAGTGTATGCCCATTTTGTTGGCAAGTACAAGCCTTATTTTGCATAGGGCTGAGCAATCAGGCTCCAGGGGGAGGAGACAGTATAGAAAGGAAAGCCAGGAGGGATTGGGGCACTCCTTCAGAGGTCTGCCTGCGCTCACATTTCTAGGGTTCACTGCCTGCACCCTGCTTGAGCTGTAACAGAGCTGTAACTAGTCTGTCGTTACAAAAACTGCCTGCTTAATAAAATCCTGCCTGTTTGAGCTGTAAGTATTATCTCAGAACTAAGGGACACCAATAGTATCTCCTCCTTAAACTAAAACAATGAGATAACCCCTATTTTGAACTGTCCTCCACAGTGCATCTCTCATTTACCTAAAATACAAGACATAATTTGACTAAATTCTGGTAACAACAAGATTAAGTATGAGAGTTTGGAGTATAAACCTCTGGTGCTGGTGCAGATGGTGCCCATTCCATCACCCTGTCCAGCAGGCCAGATCCTATACACCCGCCCCAGGTCAGTGATTTTCTCTCTAGAGCCCTTTCTGAGCCCCCAAGGCTCACTCCCATGGGATCCTGCTGTGGCTTCCATTTCATTTATCACAGTGCATTACAAATAACTACTTTGCTTATATCCCTTGCAGGACAAGTAGAGAGTTACATTCAAATTTACAATCCAATTACCTGCAAAACGACTGATTACATCAGGTAATAAAAAAATGTTCACTTAGTGAATTAAACTGCACATGTAGCTAAACTCCCATTTAATGTTCTGCTTCACTCCAAAGGCATTTTACTTCATTCCATCCCTGTTTTGAAGAAAACAGCAACTCCAATAACACTTTTTCTTACTGAAATATCATCAGTATCTTAGATATAAGGCTTCTATAGACATAAAGCTGATGAAAATATTTAGAAAACATGTCACTCACTTCAGAAGTGTTACATAAAACTATGTAAAAATTAAGTATGTCTATTAAACAGTAATAAAATAAAGTGACTTCCCCAGCAGTCCAGTGGTTAATAATCTGAGCTTCCATTACTGGGGGGCAGGGGAGAGTGTGTTCATTTGATTCCTGGTCAGAGAACTAAGATCCTGCTTGCCCCATGGCCAAAATAATAAAAGTAATTATTATCATTATTAGTATCCCAAATGCTCTGCAGAGTGGCAAAAAAATATAATGAAGTAAAAAATAGCTGATGGTACAGTGCTAAATTTTCACAACCTTTTGTTCTTCTCTTATTTTAAAGAAATTATAATATATAATGATAACAAAAAATAAGTACATACAACATTTTGCAAGAAGGTAGAGAGGGTTATAGGAACCAAGCATTTCTCCCAGAGTCTCAAACACTAACTTATACAAGCATTCCCACATGGGCTATTCCATGTGACCCAAGGAAAAGGACAGAGAAGAGAACAATTAACTACTCACATACACCAAAGAACTGTGTGACAAGTGTTTACAATTCAAGATGAGATTTCAAATTTTATCAAACACTGGTAAAAACTGGGAAACAAGGAGAAATGCAAACTTGAAAGATGCCTTTTAAATATATCTTAGTTAACCAAATTAACATAAAAATAGTCATTTCTCTGTACTTGGATTTTAGGCTTTTTTTCCTTTAGCAATAGATCCTGTAAATCACATTATATCAGTTCATGGGCATATTCCTCATTCTTTTTTTCAACATCTGGATATACCAATGGTATAAACATTCTGTGGATATACCACTGTTAGGCGGCTCAGTGGTAAAGAATCTGCCTACCAATGGAGTAGACACGGGATTAATCCATGGGTCGGGAGATCTCCTGGTGTAGGAATGGCAATCCACTCGAGTATTCTTGCCTGGAGAATTCCATGGGCAGGGGAGCCTGGTGGGCTTCAGTCCATAGGGTCACAAAACAGTTGGACATGACTTAGCCACTAAACAACAACAGATTGTTTCCAATATTTTTACAATGTAAACTACTGATATCCTCCTGTCTGCTCCCCTGTCAAACAACATCTCAGAGGAAAGGACAACAAAAAAAAGGGGCTTTGAGCTCAAAACATACCAAATTCAACCAACACTCCCACTGTCCCTGGCCCAGCCTCAGTCTAAGCCATTATCAGCATTTATGGGCTATTCTGCTTTGCTGGAGTAGCCATGAAGAGATACCCCACATCCAAGGTAAGAGAAACCCAAGTAAGACGGCAGGCACTGAGAGAGGGCATGAGAGGGCAGACAGACTGAAACTACAATAACAGACAACAGGCCAATCTGATCACACGGACCACAGCCTTGTCTAACTCAGTGAAGCTAAATCATGGGGTAGGGGGCCACCCAAGACAGATGGGTCATGGTGGAGAGGTCTGACAGAATGTGGTCCACTGGAGAAGGGAATGGCAAATCATTTCAGTATTCTTGCCTTGAGAACCCCATGAACAGTATGAAAAGGCAAAAAGATAGGATACTGAAAGAGGAACTCCCCAGGTCAGTAGGTACCCAATATGCTACTGGAGATCAGTGGAGAAAAAACTCCAGAAAGAATGAAGGGATGGAGTCAAAGCAAAAACACCACCCAGTTGTGGATGGGACTGGTGATAGAAGCAAGGTTCGATGCTGTAAAGAGCAATATTGCATAGGAACTTGGAATGTTAGGTCCATGAATCAAGGCAAATTGGAAGTGGTCAAACAGGAAATGACAAGAGTGAATATCGACATTCAAGGAATCAGCAAACGAAGATGGATGAGAATTGGTGAATTTAATTCAGATGACCATTATATCTACTACTGTGATCAGGAATCTCTTAAAAGAAATGGAGTAGCCATCATAGTCGACAAAAGAGTCCAAAATGCAGTACTTGGATGCAATCTCAAAAACAACACAATGATCTCTGTTTGTTTCCAAGGCAAACCATTCAATATCACAGTAATCCAAGTCTATGTCCCGACCAGTAATGCTGAAGAAGCTGAAGTTGAACAGTTCTATGAAGACCTACAAGACCTTCTAGAACTAACACCCAAAAAAGATGTCCTTTTCATTACAGGGGACTGGAATGCAAAAGTAGGAAGTCAAGAAACACCTGGAATAACAGGCAAATTTGGCCTTGGAGTACAGAATGAAGCACAGCAAAGTCTAATAGAGTTCTGCCAAGAGAACTTGGAGTACAGAATGAAGAACAGCAAAGGCTAATAGAGTTCTGCCAAGAGAACACACTGGTCATAGCAAAAACCCTCTTCCAACAACACAAGAGAAGACTCTACACATGGACATCACCAGATGGTCGACACCAAAATCAGACTGATTATATTCTTTGCAGCCAAAGATGGAGAAGCTCTATACAGTCAGCAAAAACAAAACCGGGAGTTGACTGTGGCTCAGATCAGGAACTCCTTATTGCCAAATTCAGACTTACATTGAAGAAAGTAGGGAAAACCACTAGACCATTCAGGTATGACCTAAATCAAATCCCTTATGACTATACACTGGAAGTGAGAAATAGATTTAAGGGACTAGATCTGATAGACAGAGTGCCAGATGAACTATGGACGGAGGTTCATGACATCCTACAGGAGACAAGGATCAAGACCATCCCAATGGAAAAGAAATTCAAAAAAGCAAAATGGCTATCTGGGGAGGCCTTACAAATAGCTGTGAAAAGAAGAGAAGTGAAAAGCAAAGGAGCAAAGGAAAGATATCAACATCTGAATGCAGAGTTCCAAAGAATAGCAAGGAGAGATAAGAAAGCCTTCCTCAGAGATCAATGCAAGGAAATAGAGGAAAACAACAGAATGGGAAAGACTAGAGATCTCTTCAAGAAAATCAGAGATACCAAGGGAACATTTCATGCAAAAATGGGCTCGATAATGGACAGAAATGGTATGGACCTAACAGAAGCAGAAGATATTAAGAAGAGGTGGCAAGAATACACAGAAGAACTGTACAAAAAAGATCTCCACAACCCAGATGATCACAATGGTGCGATCACTGACCTAGAGCCAGACATCCTGGAATGTGAAGTCCAGTGGGCCTTAGAAAGCATCACTATGAACAAAGCTAGTGGAGGTGATGGAATTCCAGTGGAGCCATTTCCAATCCTGAAAGATGATGCTGTGAAAGTGCTGCACTCAATATGCCAGCAAATTTGGAAAACTCAGCAGTGGCCACAGGACTGGAAAAGGTCAGTTTCCATTCCAATACCAAAGAAAGGCAATGCCAAAGAAAGCTCAAATTACCGCACAATTGCACTCACTCATATGCTAGTAAAGTAATGCTCAAAATTCTTCAAGCCAGGCTTCAGCAATATGTGAACCGTGAACTTCCAGATGTTCAAGTTGGTTTTAGAAAAGGCAGAGGAACCAGAGATCAAATTGGCAAAATCCACTGGATCATGGAAAAAGCAAGAGAGTTCCAGAAAAACATCTATTTCTGCTTTATTGACTATGCCAAAGCCCTTGACTGTGTGGATCACAACGAACAGTGGAAAATTCTGAAAGAGATGGGAATACCAGACCACCTGACCTGCCTCTTGGGAAACCTATATGCAGGTCAGGAAGCAAGAGTTAAAACTGGACATGGAACAACATACTGGTTCCAAATAGGAAAAGGAGTACGTCAAGGCTACATATTTTCATTTATTTAACTTCTATGCAGAGTACATCATGAGAAACGCTGGGCTGGAAGAAGCACAAGCTGGAATCAAGATTGGTTAGAGATACATCAGTAACCTCAGATACGCAGATGACACCACCCTTATGGCAGAAAGGAAAGAGGAACTAAAAAGCCTCTTGATGAAAGTGAAAGAGGAGAGTGAAAAAGTTGGCTTAAAGCTCAACATTCAGAAAACGAAGATCATGGCATCTGGTCCCATCACTTCATGGGAAATAGATGGGGAAACAGTGGAAACAGTGTCAGACTTTATTTTGGGGGGCTCCAAAATCACTGCAGATGGTGACTGCAGCCATGAAATTAAAAGACGCTTACTCCTTGGAAGGAAAGTTATGACCAACCTAGACAGCATATTCAAAAGCAGAGACATTACTTTGCCAACAAAGGTCCGTCTAGTCAAGGCTATGGTTTTTCCTGTGGTCATGTATGGATGTGAGAGTTGGACTGTAAAGAAAGCTGAGCGCCGAAGAATTGATGCTTTTGACCTGTGGTGTTGGAGAAGACTCTTGAGAGTCCCTTGGACTGCAAGGAGATCCAACCAGTACATCCAAAAGGAGATCAGTCCTGAGTGTTCATTGGAAGGACTGATGCTAAAGCTGAAACTCCAATACTTTGGCCACCTCATGCTAAGAGTTGACTCATTGGAAAAGACCCTGATGCTGGGAGGGATTGAGGGCAGGAAAAGAAGGGGACGAGAGAAGATGAGATGGCTGGATGGCATCACCAACTCGATGGACATGAGTTTGGGTAAACTCCAGGAGATGGTGATGGACAGGGAGGCCTGGCGTGCTGCGATTCATGGGGTCGCAAACAGTCAGACACGACTAAGTGAGTGAACTGAACAACACAAAATCAAAAACACAATCTTTCTAACCTCCTTAGATTTAAAAATATATCTACAGTAAAATAGCTTCCAATATCTGATATCTGAAGAAGTACCTGTGCCAGAGAGAAATTCTTTTGCAGTAAAGCCTGGAACAGGGTTAGGGTGGATGTCAGGCTAACCAAGTAATTAGAAAAGCTCTTGCAACAATTCTCAGGCGTGAGAAGGGTAAATTCAATGAAGAGCTTCCCTATGTGCCCTAGGGAATCCATTGCAGCCTGCACACCCTAGAGCTGGTAGCCTCCTTCTCTAGGTCCCTATTACTCAACTAAAATAAAGCTCTAAAATGCAGAGGTTCCCTGCCACAGTTTTCATGAAATCTCTAACTTGTGTGCCTAGGAAATTCCGAACCTCTCTGAAGAACAATCTGGCATTCCCAAGGTCTGAATTTTAACCAGAGTCAGCTCATTAGTATTCCACATCGTATTAGCAAAGCATTCAATTACTGTTAGATCACTTAACAACAAATGGGTTAACACTGTTATCACATTTTCTAGATAAAGAAATAACAGAAATAACCTGACAAATTATTTGACCTCTTGAAAAGAAAAAGCCCTGTGAATATTTTAGAAAACAGCCATTAAAATAATTTCCCAGTTCCTATTATGTTTTATAAAAGTAGATTACTTAAACTTTCAGTAGTTAAAATCACAACATATTTTTCATTGGCACCACAACCTGTAAATATGGCCACCACACAAAGACATTCACTTTGGCATACCCTTAGAACAAGGTTCACAGAACTATATTAATGGCATAGTTTAAAAAACAGGCTTTTCTGGGAATTCCCTGGCCGTCCAGTGGTTAGGACTCAGCATATTCACTCCCAGGGCCAAGGTTCAATCCCTGGTCTGGGAACCAGGATCCTGAAAGCCATGGGTTGTGATTTAAAAAAAAACAAAAAACAGGCTTTTCTTCTAAAGGGTAGAGATGTTCACTAAAATTATCCATAATGTTCACTAAAATTTTACTACATTCTCACTTTTGTTTTTTATGTCAACTATTCAAAAAGCCTTATATGGTCTTTAAGTGTTTATTACTCTCACGAACTTTTAAGAACATCTCTATAAAATCAGCTAAAGTCTGGTCATTGAATGCATGATATACAATTCCTTAAGAATTCTTAAGTTCTGTAATTTCTTTCCCAGCATACTTTAAGCATCAGCCTTTAGAAAACTCAGTAAGTATTAAAATCAGCATTATGAAGTCAACTTTCCATTTCAAAAGGATTCTTCCCCTTATAAACAGAACCAGAATTTCCTTAACATAGGCAGGGCAATAGTTTCTATATAGACTAACAGACAGGTATGTTAACACACAATTATAAGCACATCAATGGTTTGCTTATAAAATCTTCAGTTATTTTTGAGACTTGAAAAAAAACATTCAGAAGAAACATCACTATCACATTCACTAAGTCAGTCACATGATACCTTATGTTATGTGGTCAGCAGAATGAAGCATCCCAGGAATGACTGAGTTGACATATTACATTAAGTAGAGGTACACTGGCAGGGGTTGGGGGGGCAGAGGGGGGTGGCATTCCTTAAATCCTTTTCCTCCTTCCCTTATCAGATAAGATTATCTCCACTTGTCTCTGGCACTAGCTCCCTTTCTGCCTAACAATCTAGATTTTGTCCCATCCCTCAATTAAGAAAATTTAATCACCAAATCCTTCAAGACTTAATTCAAGTCTGACTTCCAGGACGCAGTCCCTTACTAGTCCAGCTCACACTGACTTCTGACTCCTTAGAATTTTAGGGTTTTTTAAAACACAATTACATACATTACACTGTACATTGCTGGCATATTGAGTGCAGCCCTTTAATGGCATCATCTTTTAGGACTTGAAATAGCTCAGCTGGAATTCCATCACCTCCACCAGCTTTGTTCATAGTCATCCTTCCTAAGGCCCCCTTGAGTTCACACTCCAGGATGCCTGGCTCTAGGAGAGTGATCACACCATCTGGTGTGATGAGTGGTTATCTGGGTCATTAAGATCTTTTTTGTAAGTTCTTCTCTGTATTCCTGCCACCTCTTCCTCGTATCTTCTGCTTCTGTTAGGTCCATACCATTTCTGTCCTTTATTGTGCCCATTTTTGCATGAAATGTTCCCTTGGTATCTCTAATTTTCTTGAAGAGATCTCTAGTCTTTCCCTTTATATTGCTTTCCTCTATTTTTTTGCATTGAGCACTTAAGAAGGCTTTCTTATCTCTCCTTGCTATTCTTTGGAACTTTGCATTCAGATGGATATATTTCTCCTTTTCTTATGGATATATTTCCCTTTGCCTTTCGCTTCTCTTCTTTTCTCAGCTATTTGCAAGGCCTCCTCAGACAACCATTTTGCCTTTTTGCATTTCTTTTTATTGGGGATGGTTTTGTTCACTGCCTCCTGTACAGTGTTACATAGTTCTTCAGGCACTCTCTCTATCAAATCTAATCCCTTGAACCTGTTTGTCCTTTACACTGTCTAATCACAATCATAATTTAGGTACTGAATGGTGGAGTAGAAGGATGTGCACTCATCTTCTCCTGCAAGAACTCCAAAATTGCAACTAACCACTGAACAACCATCTACAGGAAAACATTGGATCCCATCAAAAAAAGATGCCCCAGGTCCAAGGGCAAAAGAGAAGCCCCAACAAGATGGCAGGAGAGGTGAAATCACATTTACAATCAAACCCCAAACCCACCAGACACTCGGAGGGTTCAAACAAAACCTTGTCTGCACGAGGACCAAGGGACCCCACAAGAGACTTAGGCAGATCTGCCTTTGAGTGTCTGAGTGTCTCCTGCGGATGCACGGGTCAGCTGTGACCTGCCATGGGGACAGGGGCTCTGGCTACAGCAGACCTGGGAGGTGTGGTATGTGACATAAGCCCTTTTGAAGGAGGCAGCCATTGTCACCATTACCCTATCATAGTTTGGCCAGGCCAAACTACAAGGAGGGAACACAGCCCCCACCCATCAACAGAAAATTGGATTAAAGATTACTGAACCCTGACCATCAAAGCAAGACCCAGATTCCCTCACAGCCAGTCCCTCCCATTAGGAGCTTCCGGAAGCCTCTTATCCTTATCTATCAGAGGACAGACAGAATGAAAACCACAATCACAGAAAACTCCCCAAACTGATCACATGGATCACCTCCTTGTCTAACTCAATGAAACAATGTGCCATGCTATGCAGGGCCACCCAAGACGGACGGGTCACAGTGGAGCTCTGATGAAATGCACTCCACTGGAGAAGGGAATGGCAAACCACTTCGGTATTCTTGCCGTGAGAAATCCATGAACAGCATAAAAAGGCAAAAAGATATGATACTGAAAGACTGCTAAGAAAACCAAAAGCCAGATTTCTAACCACCGCAGTGGGGCAGCTAAGCAACAAGACGCTAGAATGATTTAGAGTTGGAAACGCCAGTAAAAACACGTTTAATTTAATAATGGGTTGAGATGGTTAAAATAAGAAACCCTTATTAAATTTTTTAATTTTTAAATAAAGAAATAAATAAAAAATACAGGACTTCCCTGGTGGTGCAGTGGTTAAGACTCCACACTTCCAATGCAGGAGGCAAGGGTTTGATCCCTAGTTGGGAAACTAATAAATATCCTGCATGCTTCACAGCACAACCAAAAAATTTTAAAACTCAAGAACAAATTAACAGAAATATCTATTTAGAAATTATTTATTCACAGGTTCATATACTTGAGTATTTTCTTGCTTTGTCAGCCAAGAAGGCCTAGGGGCAGTGATAACCAGTAATAATAAGTACACTTAATCAGAAAAGATCAGATAAGTCGCTCAGTCATGTCTGACTCTTTGCGACCCCATGAATCGCAGCACGCCAGGCCTCCCTGTCCATCACCAACTCCCGGAGTTCACTCAGACTCACGCCCATCGAGTCAG
>NW_011494956.1:12295606-12306539 GCF_000754665.1 Bison bison bison | reverse complement strand
GATCTCCTTGCAGTCCAAGGGACTCTCAAGAGTCTTCTCCAACACCACAGTTCAAAAGCATCAATTCTTCGGCGCTCAGCCTTCTTCACAGTCCGACTCTCACATCCATACATGACCACAGGAAAAACCATAGCCTTGACTAGACGGACCTTTGTTGGCAAAGTAATGTCTCTGCTTTTGAATATGCTATCTAGGTTGGTCATAACTTTCCTTCCAAGGAGTAAGCTCTTTTAATTTCATGGCTGCAGTCACCATCTGCAGTGATTTTGGAGCCCCCAAAAATAAAGCCTGACACTGTTTCCCCCTCTATTTCCCATGAAGTGGTGGGACCGGGTGCCATGATCTTCGTTTTCTGAATGTTGAGCTTTAAGCCAACTTTTTCACTCTCCACTTTCACTTTCATCAAGAGACTTTTTAGTTCCTCTTCACTTTCTGCCATAAGGGTGGTGTCATCTGCATATCTGAGGTTATTGATATTTCTACCGGCAATCTTGATTCCAACTTGTGTTTCTTCCAGTCCAGCGTTTCTCATGATGTACTCTGCATATAAGTTAAATAAACAGGGTGACAATATACACCCTTGACGTACTCCTTTTCCTATTTGGAACCAGTCTGTTGTTCCATGTCCAGTTCTAACTGTTGCTTCCTGACCTCCATACAAATTTCTCAAGAGGCAGATCAGGTGTTCTGGTATTCCCAGCTCTTTCAGAATTTTCCAGTTTATTGTGATGCACACAGTCAAAGGCTTTGGCATAGTCAATAAAGCAGAAATAGATGCTTTTCTGGAACTCTCTTGCTTTCTCCATGATCCAGCGGATGTTGGCAATTTGATCTCTGGTTCCTCTGCCTTTTCTAAAACCAGCTTGAACATCAGGAAGTTCACGGTTCACATATTGCTGAAGCCTGGCTTGGAGAATTTTGAACATTACTTTACTAGCGTGTGAGATGAGTGCAATTGTGCAGTAGTTTGAGACACATCTTAGTTTCTAAATACCAGCCTCCAAAAAAAGGAACCAAGGTCCCTTGGAGAAAGGACTGGTCCTAGGAGTGTAGCAGAAAATAAACACGATAAGCCCTGAGCATCTTGTGGTACAAGAAAGTAAGAAAGTGCTAAAACAACAACAATGTCAAAAGGAAATAGGAGTCAACCAAAAAATTCCCAGTAGCCAAGCTGGAACATTTTGAACAACACAATAAAGCAAGTAGTACTGGATTATAACCTAAACTATAAAATAAATATCCACAAATCCATAATAATATAAATGACCAAATAAGCAAATAAATGGGGGTGGGGAAGGAGACATATATACCATGAGGAAGAATTTATGTACAATCAGCCCACTCCTCAAAGAGATGGAGCACAGCTCCCCTCTCCTTAAGAGTGGGCCACACCCAGTTCTTTCATTCAAAGCGTATAATCTTTCATTCAAAGCGTATACTCGTTCATTCAAAGAGTATAACATGAAAAGAGGAAGAAAACAACTTTACAAGGGAGAAACCTGACAAGCACCTTCTCAGCCAGGTGATCACCAGCCACATCAACAAGTCATGTTGAGTGACACAGCACATAGCAGGCGGAGAGCACGTGCGCGCCCTCTCTCTTTCCTTTCTTGACTCCATCTTCAGGGTACTGGCAGTGCTGTCCACAATCTAGTCACCAACATGCTCAGAGCCAGGAGCTACACACTCTCAAGGTGACCGGCCAGGAGATGGTCGCTCAGATCAAGGCTCATGTAGCCTCGTTGGAGGGCATTGCTCCCTCCAGAAGATCAAGTCCTGCTCCTGGCAGGCACACCCCTAGAGGATGAGGTTACCCTGGGCCAGTGTGAGGTGGAGGCTCTGAGCACTCTGGAAGTAGTTGGCCGCATGCTTGGAGGTAAAGTCCATGGTTCCCTGGACTGTGCTGGCAAAGTAAGAGGTCAGACTCCCAAGGTGGACAAATGAGAGAAAAAGAAGATGGGGCCAGGCCAAGAGGTGTACTTACTACAACCCATGCTTTGTCAAAGTTGTGCCCACCTTTGGCAAGAAGAGCCCCAGTGCCAACTCTTAAGTCCTCTGTAATCTTGGCTTTCTCTAATAAAGCCACTTCGCCCAATCAAAAAAAAAAAAAATCCAAACAATGCAGTTGACAGTATGTGATGAAAATGGCACTGTATCTCTGAAGTCTTCCTCCCAAAATTTCATAACACTAGTCTAATCATAAAAAAATCAGAGAAATCCAATTAAAGGATACCATGGCAAAAATACCTGATCCGTATTCCTCAGAACTATCAACGTTTTCAAATATAAAGAACATCTGAGAAACTGTCAGCTAAAAGAAAGGAAAGGAAAAGTTAAGTTAAGTCACTCAGTCATGTCTGACTCTTTGCGACCCCCATGGACTGTAGCCTACCAGGCTCCTCTGTCCACGGGATTTTCTAGGCAAGAGCACTGGAGTGGGGTGCCATTTCCTTCTCCAGGGGATCTTCCTGACCCATGGATCGAACCCAGGTCTCCCACATTACAGGCAGACGCTTTACTGTCTGAGCCACCAGGGAAGCAAAAGGACCTTTCAGGAAATACAGCAACTAAATGCAATGTGGTATTTTGGGTGGAATTCAAAAACAGAAAAACTACATTAAAGTCCAAAGAAATCCAAATAAAACATGGACTTCAATTAATAACAATTTATCAACGCTGGTTTATCAATGTAACAAATGTACCACGGTAATGTTAATAAGAGAAACTGGATGCAGAGTATATAGGAACTCTGGGCAATCTTTGTAAATTTTTGGAAATCTAACACTGTCTTGGAGAAGGCAATGGCACCCCACTCAGTACTCTTGCCTGGAAAATCCCATGGACGGAGGAGCCTGGTAGGCTGCAGTCCATGGGGTCGCTAAGAGTCTGACACGACTGAGCGACTTCACTTTCACTTTTCACTTTCATGTATTGGAGGAGGAAATGGCAACCCACTCCAGTGTTCTTGCCTGGAGAATCCCAGGGACGGCGGGGCCTGGTGAGCTGCCGTCTATGGGGTCGCACAGAGTCGGACATGACTGAAGCGACTTAGCAGCAGCAGCAACACTGTCCTAAGAAATTTTATTAAACCACCTCTACCTTCAGATATTCAAACAAGCTTTTATAATTTTGTAATTCACCATCAAATCTTAACTTCTCAAGAATTATTCCTTACTACAACATTTTTCTCTTATAAATTACACTTTTGGAGAGGGCCTAAATTTATTATCCTTTTCTATACAATTTAACCCTTGCCTTTTTAGGCTTGCCTTTATATTATTAACACATATATAAGAATTGTTTTTTCTACTTCTTAACTGGATGCTGAAGTATAAGTCAGCTTTGCCTTTTTGCTGACCTTTAAGTTTATCACCATTTTGTAACCTTGATAATAATAATTCAGGGGGAAAAAAAACCCTCAAGGGATGCTAAAATTGGTGACAGTTTGATAAGAAACACAATCGTTACTTAGACTCCCACAAAAATATTTATTAACAACCAAAGCAAAAATTAACAACTTTATATGGAGAAATCAGGCCAACATCACTTTAATCAAGTAATCAAACATGGTGCTCCTGCCAAAAACCCATAATCCATAATATGGATCTAATCATGATGAACAACCAACCCAAATGAGCAACATTCTACAATATAAACTGACCTATACTTTCCAAATATATCAGTTATTAAAGGAGAAAAAAAAAGCTCCATATTTGAGGGAACTACTGAGACCTGACAACCATAATGTGACAGTGGCTTTGGCAACGGTAGAGACAATATAAAGTGAAAGAAGTGAACATGTCAGTCAGTTAGTCCTATCTGATCTTTGCAACCCCATGGACAGTAGCTTGCCAGGCTCCTCTGTCGACGGAATTCTCTAGGCAACAATACTGGGAGTAGGTAGTCAGTCATTCCCTTCTCCAGGGGATCTTCCTAACCCAGGGACCAAACCCCGGTCTCACTCATTGCAGGCAGATTCTTTACCGTCTGAGCCACTAGGGAAAAAATATACTTAATACAACTGGTGTAACTGGAATATGGATTATAGATAATAATATTTTACCAATGTTAAATTCCTAACTCTGATAACTATACTACGGCTATGCAAGAGAATGTCTACTGATATGTGCAATACCTTGGATGGATCTTCAAGGAATTATGCTAAATGAAAAAAACCAAACTCAAGGGTTACAAACTAGAGAATTTACACAGCATTCTTTTGTGTGTTTGAGGCGGGAAGGGGCATGTCACACAGCTTGTGGGATCCTAGTTCCCTGACTAGGAATCTAAATTGGGCTCCCAGCAGTGACAGTGCTATGTCCTAACCACTGGATGCCAGGGACTTCCCTATACAGCATTCTTTTTTTAACATTTACTTATTTTTAATTTTTGGCTGCACTGGGTCTCTGCTGCTGCTCTCAGGCTTTCTCTAGTTGTGGCAAACAGAGGTTTACTCTCTAGTTGTAGTGCTCAGGCTTCTCACTGAGGTGGCTTCTCTTGTTTGCAGAGCATGGGCTACAGAGCTTGGAATCAGTAGTTGTGACACAGGGGCTTGGTTGCCCCAAGGCATGTGGAATCTTCTCCAACCAGGGTTCAAATCCCTGTCCCCTAAGTCCACAGAAGTCACTTTAAGAAGCAGCATTCCTGGAGTGGGAAATGGCAACCCACTCCAGTATTCCTGCCTGGAAAACTCCAGTCAGACGAGCCTGATGGGCTACAATCCATGGGGTCACAGAGTCAGACACCACTGAATGACTGAGCACACGATATAAACACGGTTCTCACCTTAAAGGCTTTGAGAATTTAATGCAGTGAAAGTAATCCCTTATTAAAATTAAAGTCATCCATTAAAAAAAAAAAAAAACTCTTAAAGTGACAAAAATCATTGAGAAGGAGAACACAGAGTAGTTGTCAGAGGTTAAAAGGATGGGAGGGAAAGAGGTAGCATGCAAGATTGTGATGTAACTGTTGTTATCTTGACTGTAGTGATCACACAAATCTATACATGTGATGAAAATGTACAGAAATAAATACAAAAATTACACGAAAAACTGGTGGCTTTTGAATAAGGTAGATGGATTGTATCAATTTCCTGGTTCGGATATTTTTTCTATAGTTATGCAAGATGTTACTACTAGGGAAATATGAGTAAAGGGTAGCCAGGATTCTTCTGTATTATTCTTATAGCTACATGTGAATCTACAATTATCAAAATTAAAAAAAAAATGGTGCCTCTCATTTTTTTCAATATGTTAAAATTTTATTTACAAAGCTTCTTTGTTGGACAGAAAAACATGCTCTTATAATCTCACTGTAATTAGACAGTTGACTCACCAGTCACAGCTACTGATACTACAGCATGAGTCTTAAGTGAAAACCTAACAATGCTTACAATTTTATATGGGTCAAGTGTGCACAGAATCAAACATCATTCTTTTTGGGGATGACTACAATGTGCATAACAATGTTTAGAGTATGATATTGTTTTAGTTTTAAAGAGGGAGAGATATATAAATATGTACATATATATGTATTTGTTTATATAAACTGAGGAAAAACACATCTTCAACCACTAGTTGCTTCAGGATTGAAAACTGGGTGACTGGGGAAAGGGTGGAAAGATTAGCATTTTTCTAGGTTCAATGTTCCTAAGGCCCATGGCTTTCTTCAGCTTAAGACAAATATTATGAAGTGCCTACTATATGCTAGTGAGTGGGTGAGTAATGGTCACTCAGTTGTGTCTGACTTTTTGAGACCCCATGGACTGTAGCCTAGCAGGCTCCTCTGTCTATGGAATTCTCCAGGAAAGACTGGAGTGGGCTGCCACTTCCTTCTCCATACTATATGCTAGACACTGTGCTAACAAGTATTTTAGTGGTGGTTGCAGGTAAAACTAAATTACACAAAACAATACAAAAGATGGTCCTCCACCATCAGATGGGGTAAATAATTAGATATGAGAATTTCAAAGGAATGAGGTGACATCTAAGACAAAGGTATAGGATACAGAAGTGGGGCTCTTGGTGCAATCAAGATGGTTTGGGGGAGAAATACACTTGAGCTGTAGAGGCTGAAAAATAGCAAAGTGGGGGGGCGGGGTCAGGGAACAGAAAGCTTTCTCAATGTGGAGGAATGCTGTACCAACAGCTCTACAGCAACATACAATGAGGTGTTATTATCCCATTTCGCAGATGAGGAAATGAAGGCATAGAGAGAACAGGCAACTTGCCCAAGATTATATGGTTAATAACTTCAAACAGTCTGGTACCAAGACAGCAGTTTTAGTACCTGCCTTGGACACATCCGGCCTATTTCACCCCTATCCTTTAATCCTGCCTCCTTCAATTGTTTGTTCTCTCCCTTCATTCTCCTACCTTTCCAGATTTTCTCCTGCTATCCTCCTCCCTTGTCTCAAACATCAGAATGGCCTTTTCCTCTTTCTCAGTCTCCACACATAGCCTGCAAATCTTGAATTCAAACCTGGCCACATCAAAACTATAGCAAAAGATTAGAAACAATTTAAATGTTAATTCATATACAAATAGAGAAAATTTATGTTACATTGACACAACACAATACTAAGAAACCATGAAAAAGAATAAAGCAGTCCTGTGATGATAGATACATAATATCAAATATCTTGCTAAGTAATAAGAAAAGACACAAAGAAAAATGTGCATGCCAGCTACCATTTCTGAGGGTGGGCTTTTACCTGTGTGTATATTCATTAAAAGTGGCTTCCCAGGCAGTTCAGTGGTAAACAACCCACCTCCCAATGCAGAAGACATAAGATCCCCTGGAGAAGAAATGGCAGCCAACTACCGTATTCTTGCAAGGGAAATCCCATGGACAGAGAAGTCTGGCAGGCTACAGTCCATGGGGTCACAAAAAAGTCAGGCACAACTCACCTACTAAACAACAACATATTCATTAATACACAGGTTGGGAATTCCCAGGTAGTCCAGTGGTTAGGACTACATGCTTTCACTGCCAAGGGCCTAGGTTCAATTCCTAGTAGGGGAACTAAGACCGCACAGGCCGAGTGGCACAGCCAAAAAAATAAATAAAATAAATAAATACATGGGTTATCTAAGAACAAAAAAAAACTTAAGAGAATAATTATCTCCTCACAGAGAATTAGGAGAGGCACAAGACTTACATTTCACTGTATTCTTTTTAAATTTTAAATGATAGGCATGTACCTACATACCTAAGAACTACCCTGGTGGTCGAGTGATTAAGAATCCATCTGCCACAGCAGGGGACACAGGTTCCATTCCAAGTCCAGGAAGATTTCACATGCCTTGGGGCAACTAAAGCAATGTACCAAATGACTGAGGCCCACCCTTTAGAGCCTGTGTGCTACAAGAGAAGCCACTACAATGAGAAACCCAAGCACCACAACCAGAGAATAAGCCCCCTTTCCACAACTAGAGAAAGCCCATTCAAAGAAACAAAGATCTAGTGCAGCCAAAACAAAATTAAATTAAAGAAACAATTCAGATACAGAGAAAAAACTACTGGTTACCAGTGAGAGGGGAAGGGAAAGGGCAAACAGGGGTAAGGCATTAAGAAGTACAAACTACCATGTAAAAAATAAGCTACAAGAGTATATTGTAGAATCAAATCAACAAAATTAGAAATGAAAAAGAGGTCACAACAGACAATGCAGAAATACAAAGGATTATAAAAGACTATTATGAACTATATGGCAACAAAATGGAAAACCTGGAAGGAATGGACAGATTCTTAGAAAAGTTCAATCTTTCAAGACTGAACCAGGAAGAAATAGAAATTATGCACAATCCAATTACAAGCACTGAAATTGAAGCTGTGGTCAAAAATCTCCCAAAAATTCAAAAGCCCAGGACCAGATGGCTTCACAGGAGAATTCTATCAAATATTTAGAGAAGAGCTAATGCCTATCCTTCTAAAATGCTTTCAAAAAATTACAGAGGAAGGAACACTTCCAAACTCATTCTACGAGGCCACTGTCACCCTGATACCAAAACCAGAGAAAGACAACACAAAAAAACAAAACTACAGGACAATATCATTGATGAACACAGATGCAAAAATCCTCAACAAAATTTTAGCAAACAGAATTCAGCAACACATCAAAAACCTCATACACCATGATCAAGTTGGGTTTATTCCAAGAATGCAAGAATTCTCTAATATAAGCAAATCAATCAATATGATACACCATATTAACAAATTCAAAGATAAAAACCATATGATCATCTCAATAGATGCAGAAAAAGCCTTTGACAAAATTCAGCAACCATTTATGATTAAAACTCTTCAAAATATGGGCATAGAAGGAACCTACCTCAACATAGGAAAGGCCATATATGATAAGCCTACAGTAAACACTATTCTCAATGGTGGGAAACTGAAAGCATTTCCCCTAAGATTAGGAACAAGACAAGGGTGTCCACTTTCACCACCATTATTCAACAAACTTCTGGAAGTCCTAGCTACAGCAATCAGAGAAGAAAAAGAAATAGAAGGAATCCAGATCAGAAAATTTAAGTTCTCTCTGTTTGCAGATGACATGATACTGTACATAGAAAACCCTAAAGATAGTATCAGAAAATTACTAGAGCTAATCAGTGAATTTAGCAAAGTTGCAGGATATAAAATCAATATACAGAAATCACTTGCATTTCTATAAACTAACAATGAAAAATCAGAAAGAGCAATTAAGGAATCGATCCCATTCACCATTGCAACAAAAAGAATTAAGTATATAGGAATAAACTTACTTAAGGAGACAAAAGAACTGTCCACAGAAAATTATAAGACACTGATGAAAGAAATCAAAGATGACATAAACAGATGAAGAGACAGCCCATGTTCCTAAGTAGGAAGAATCAACATCGTGAAAATGACTATACTACCAAATGCAATCTACAGATTCAATGTGATCCCTATAAAATTACCAATGGCATCTTTTACAGAACTATCAAAAAATTTCACAATTCATATGGAAACACAAAAGGCCCCGAAAAGCCAAAGCAGTCTTGAGAAAGAACAATGGAGCTGGAGGAATCAAGCTTCCTGACTTCAGATTATACTACAAAGCTACAGTCATCAAGACAGTATGGTACGGGCACAAAAACAGAAATATAGACGAATGGAACAAGATAGAAAGCCCAGAAATAAATCCATGCACCTATGGGTACCTTATTTTTGACAAAGGAGCAAAGAACATACAACGGGGTAAAAACAGCCTCTTCAGTAAATGGTGCCAGGAAAACTGGACAGCTATAAGCAAAACAATGAAATTAGAACACTTCCAAACACCATACACAAAGATCAACTCAAAATGGATTAAAGACCTGAATGTAAGACCAGAAACTATTAGAGGAAAACACAGGCAGCACACTAGATAACATACATTAAAGCAAGATTCTCTATGACCCACCTCCTCCTGCTGCTGCTGCTAAGTCACTTCAGTCGTGTCCGACTCTGTGTGATCCCATAGACAGCAGCCCACCAGGCTCCCCCGTCCCTGGGATTCTCCAGGCAAGAATACTGGAGTGGGTTGCCATTTCCTTCTCCAATGCATGAAAGCGAAAAGTGAAAGTGAAGTTGCTCAGTCGTGTCCAACTCTTAGCGACCCCATGGACTACAGCCTACCAGGCTCCTCCATCCATGGGATTCTCCAGGCAAGAGTACTGGAGTGGGGTGCCATTGCCTTCTCCGTGACCCACCTCCTACAGTAACGTAAATAAAAACAAAGTATACAAGTGGGACCTGATTAAACTTAAAGGCTTTTGCACAGCAAAGGAAACTCTAAGCAAGGAGAAAAGACCCTCAGAATGGGAGAAAATAATAGCAAATGAAACAACTGACAAAGGATTAGTTTCCAAAATATACAAGCAGCTCATACAACTCAATACTAGGAAAACAAACAACCCAATCAAAAGTGGGAAAAAGACCTAAACAGACATTTCTCCAAAGAAGACATACAGATAGCTAACAAACACATGAAAAGATGCTCAACATTGCTTATTATTAGAGAAATGCAAATCAAAACCACAATGAGATATATCACCACACACCGGTCAGAACGGTCATCGTAAAAAAGTCTACAAATAATAGAGGAGAGAGTGTGGAGAAAAGGGAACGTTCTTGGACTGTTGATGGGAATGCAAATTGATACAGCCACTATTGAAGACAGTATGAAGATTCCTTTAAAAACTAGGAATAAAACCGCCATATGATCCAGCAATCCCACTTCTAGGCATATACCCTGAGGAAACCAAAATTGAAAAAGACACATGTATCCCATTGTTCACTGCAGCACAATTTATAATAGCTAGAACATGGAAGCAGCTTAGAAGCCCATCAACAGATGAATGGATAAAGAAGTTGTGGTACATATACACAATGGAATATTCAGTTCAGTTCAGTCTCTCAGTCATGTCCGACTCTCTGTGACCCCATGAATCGCAGCACGCCAGGCCTCCCTGTCCATCACCAACTCCTGGAGTTTACTCAAACTCATGTCCATCAAGTCGGTGATGCCATCCAGCCATCTCATCCTCTGTCGTCCCCTTCTCCTGCCCCCAATCGCTCCCAGCATCACGGTCTTTTCCAATGAGTCAACTCTTCGCATAACGTGGCCAAAGTATTGGAATTTCAGCTTTAGCATCAGTCCTTCCAATGAACACCCAGGACTGATCTCCTTTAAGATGGACTGGTTGGATCTCCTTGCAGTCCAAGGGACTCTCAACAGTCTTCTCCAACACCCACAGGTCAAAAGCATCAATTCTTTGGTGCTCAGCTTTCTTCACAGTCCAACTCTCACATCCATACATGACCGCTGGAAAAACCATAGCCTTGACTAGACGGACTTTTGTTGGCAAAGTAACGTCTCTGCTTTTCAATATGCTATCTAGGTTGGTCATAACTTTCCTTCCAA
>NW_011494956.1:12291033-12295506 GCF_000754665.1 Bison bison bison | reverse complement strand
CTTCCAAGGAGTAAGCGTCTTTTAATTTCATGGCTGCAATCACCATCTGCAGTGATTTTGGAGCCCCAAAAAATAAAGTCTGACACTGTTTCCACTGTTTCCCCATCTATTTCCCATGAAGTAATGGGACCAGATGCCATGATCTTAGTTTTTTTGAATGTTGAGTTTTAAGCCAGCCTTTTCACTCTCCTCTCTTGCTTTCATCAAGAGGCTTTTTAGTCCCTTTTCGCTTTCTGCCATTAGAGTGGTGTCATCTGCGTATCTGAGGTTATTGATATGTCTCCCGGCAATCTTGATTCCAGCTTGTGCTTCTTCCACCCCAGCGTTTCTCATGATGTACTCTGCATAGAAGTTAAATAAGCAGGGTGACAATATACAGCCTTGACGTACTCCTTTTCCTATTTGGAACCAGTCTGTTGTTTCATGTCCAGTTCTAACTGTTGCTTCCTGACCTGCATATAGGTTTCAGCCATGAAAAGGAACGCATTTGAGTCAGTTCTGATGAGGTGGATGAACCTAGAATCTATGATACAGTGTGAAGTGAGTCAGAAAGAGAAATATCGTATTCTAACACATATATACAGAATCTAGAAAAATGCTTCTGAAGAATTGATTTACAGAGCAGCAATGGAGGAACAGACATACAAAATAGACTTATGGACATGGGGAGAAGAGAGGAGAAGGTGAGATGTATGGAAAGAGTAACATGGAAACTTACATTACCATATGTAAAATAGATAGCCAACGGGAATTTGCTGTATGGCTCAGGAAACTGAAACAGGAGCTCTGTATCAACCAAGAAGGGTGGGATGGGGAGGGAGACGGGAGGAAGGTTAGAAAGGGATGGGATATAAGTATACCTATGGCTGATTCATGTTGAGGTTTGACAGAAAACAACAGGGTTCTGTAAAGCAATTACCCTTCAATAAAAAAAAAAAAAACTAGAAAAAAAAGGTATTGTACAACACAGGGAATATATCAATACTTCATAATAACTATCAATGGAGTATAATCTTTAAAACTTATGAATCACTATGTTGTATACCTAAAATGTTGTACAACTATCCTTCAAGAAAAATATTTCATTTTTTAAAAATTAAATAAATGTTAAAAACCAGAAGGCGGTAGTCTCCTTGGAGATTACTATTTACTTCCTTAGTAACAATGGGCCTTTCTTCACTGAGTCATGAAACAGTACCAAGCATTCCTGAGCTTATTCACCCTACCTGACATGAGTTTGAGTAAACTCCGGGAGTTGATTATGGATAGGTAGGCCTGACTTGCTGCAGTCCATGGGGTCGCAGAGTCAGATACGACTGAGCGACTGGACTGAATTGAACTGAGTAGATAATGTACCAGTATACAACCAAAACATGGTTATTACTATAGAGAATTAAGTACACATAAAGTTCTCTACAAAATTAATCTTCTGGGGAAATCCCTGGTGGCCCAGTGGTTAAGACTCTAAGCTTTCACTGCCAAGGGGCTGGGTTCAACCCCTTGTCAGAGAACTAAGATCTCAAAAGATGTGCTGTATGATGAAGCCAAATAAGTAAGTAAGTATATAAATAAGTAAAAATAATCCTCTGAACAAGATCTCAACCACACAGAGTTACTATTTCCTGATTTTCAGTATTATTGTAAAGTATCCTTGGTGGAGAAGAGCTTTGCTACAGAGAGTATAAACAAATCTCTGCAGGCAACCATTAGTCTACTTAACCAAAATAGACACCCAGGTAAAAGGTCAATGCAGGGGGCTTCCTGGTGGCTCAGTGGTAAGGAATCCACCTGCCAATGCAGGAGACATGGGTACAATCCTTGGTCTGGCAAGATACCACATGGTGCAGAACAACTAAGTCCATGCACCACAACTACTGCAGCCCATGTGCTCAAGGGCCTGCATGACTCAACAACTGAGGCCACACGCCACAACTACAGAAACCTGCGCACCAAGAGCAGGTACTCCACAACAAGGAAAGCCACTCCAATGAGAAGACTGTGCACCGCAATGAAGAACAGCCCCCAATCACCACCACTAGAGAAAGTCTGCTTGGAGCAACAAAGACTAGCACAGCCAAAAAATAAAGTAGATAAAGTGTTAAGCCCGCATGTACAGGAAGTAAAAAGTAAAAGGCATACTGTCTATCAATAGGGTAGATAAACATGCTAACACAAAAAACGACTAATTAACTGAGCATAAGTTAAGATCATAACTTGTATTCAGTGATTCTATTTAACCAGAGGATAAAATCATGGCTCACAGCCTTGTCCCGGCAAAGGGAATTGTGTAGCTCAATGAACCTATGAGCCATGCCTTGAAGGGCCACTCAAGATGGACAGGTCATAGTGGAGAGTTGTGAGAAAATGTGGTGAACTGGAGGAGGAGATGGCAACCCACTCCAGTATTCTTGCCTGTAGAACCCCATGGACCGTATAAAAAAAGCAAAAAGATAAGACACCAGAAAATGAGCCCCTTGTAGGTTGGTAGATGTTCATTATGCTACTGGGGAAGAGCAGAGTGCAATTATGAATAGCTCCAGAAAGAATGTAGCTGCTTGGCAAAAGCAGAAATGATGCTCAGTTATGGATGTGTCTGATAGTGAAAGTAATGTCCAGTGTTATAAAGAACAGTATTACATAGGAATCTGGAACTTAGGCCCATGAATCAAGGTCAACTGGATATGGTCAAGCAGGAGATGGCAAGAGTGAATACTGCTAATTTAGAAATCAGTGAACTAAAATGGACAAGAACGGGCAAATTTAACTCAGATGACTATTCTATCTACCACCATGGGTAAGAATCCCTTAGAAGAAATGAAGTAGCCCTCATAGTCAACAAAAGAGTCTGAAATGCAGTACTTGGGTGCAACCTCAAAAATGACAGAATAATCTCAGTTCATCTCCAAGGCAAACATCACAGTAATCCAAATCTATACCCAAACCACTGGTGCTGAAGAAGTTGAAATTGACCAGTTCTAGGAAGACTTACAAAATGTTCTAGAACTAACACCAAAAAGAGATGTCCTTTTCATCACAGGGGATTGGAATGCAGAAGTAGGAAGTCAAGAGATACTCAGAATAACAGGTGAATTTGACCTTGGAGTACAAAATGAAGCAGGGCAAAGGCTAACAGAGTTTTCTTAAGAGAACACGATGCTCACAGCAAACATCCTTTTCCAACAACACAAGAGACAAAGACTCTACACGTGGACATCACCAGGGTCAATATTAAAATCAGACTGATTATATTCTTGGCAGCCAAAGATGGAGAAGCTCTATACAGTCAGCTGGAGACTCTACACAAGCTCTATACAACACCTGAAGCTGATGGTAGCTGAAATCATAAGCTTCTTATTGTAAAATTCAGATTTCAATTGAAGCAACTAGGGAAGACCACCAGGCCATTCAGGTATGACCTAAATCAAATTCCTTATGATTAGACAAGGGAGGTGAAGAAGAGATTCAAGAGATTAGATCTTGTAGACAGAGTACTCGAAGAACTATGGATAGAGGTTCATAACACTGTACAAGAAGCAATGACCAAAACCATCCAAAACAAAAAGAAACACAAGAAGGCACAGTGGTTTTAAGAGGAGACTTCACAAATAGCTGAGGAAAGAAGAGAAGCAAAAGGCAAAGGAGAAAGGGAAAGATACACCCAACTGTATGCAGAGTTCCAAAGAGTAACAAGGAGAAATAAGAAGCCCTTCTTAAATGAACTATACAAAGAAATAGAGGAAAACAATAAAATGGGAATGACTAGGGATCTCATCAAGAAAACTGGAGATGTCAAGAGAACATTTCATAATAGCATTGAACACAAAAATGGACAGAAATGGTAAGGACCTAACAGAAGTAGAAGAGATTTAGAGAAGGTAGCAAGAGTACAGAGAAGAACTATACGAGAAAAGTCTTAATGATCTGAATCATCCACAATGCTGCGGTCATTCACCAAGAGCCAGACGTCCTGCAGTGTGAAGTCAAATGGGCCTCAGGAAGCATTAGTATGAATGAAGTTAGTAGAGATGATGGAATTCCAGGTGAGCTATTTCAAATCGGAAAAAACGATGCTTTCAAGTGCTGCACTCTATATGTCATCAAATTTGGAAAGCTCAGCAGTGGCCACAGGACTGGAAAAGGTCAGTTTTCATTCCAATCCCAAAGAAGGACAATGCCACAGAATGTTCCAAGTACCGGACAATTGTGCTCATCTCACAGGCTAGCAAAATAATGCTCAAAATCCTTCAAACTAGGCTTCAACAGTACGTGAACCAAGAACTTACAGGTGTACAAGCTGGGTATAGAAACGGCTGAGGAACCAGAGATCAAATTGCCAACATTTGTTGGGTCATAGAGAAAACAACAGAGAAGGCAATGGCACCCCGCTCCAGTACTCTTGCCTGGAAAATCCCATGGACGGAGCAGCCTGGTGGGCTGCAGTCCATGAGTTCGCTAAGAGTTGGACACGAGTGA
>NW_011494956.1:12279177-12290933 GCF_000754665.1 Bison bison bison | reverse complement strand
CCTGGTGGGCTGCCGTCTATGGGGTCGCACAGAGTTGGACACGACTGAAGCGACTTAGCAGCAGCAGCAGCAGAGCTTGTCTATAGGAAGAAGCATATTCAGCAAGATCTCAACTCTTCAGTAGTAAAGAAAATAATCACACAGATTTCCCTGGTGGCACAGTGGATGACAGTTTGTCTGCTAATGAAGGGGACACGGGTTTGATCCCGGGTCCCGGAGGATTCTGCATGCCACATGGCAACTAAGTCCATGCATGGAAACTACTGAAGCCACTGAGCCCTAGAGCCTGTGTTCAGCAACAAAAAAAGGCAGCACAATGAGAAGCCTGTGTCCACAGCTAGAGTAGCCCTGCTCACTGCAACTAGAGAAACACCATGCAGCAACTCAGCGTAGCCAAAAAGAAGTAAAGAAATAAAAAGAAAATCACCCACAAATCTCCCATTTGCAGATCGGATACGCTGTCATAATGGCTTGTAATGGAATCACAACCAGAACCTTGGCTGAAGCAAGTTACCTGGACTCCAGGGTTAGACAGAAAATCCATTCTGTTCTATGCATCTCCTTCCATGTGTCCAGGTACTGCTAATGGCAAATGTAATGTTAATGCTTACATTCCTTTCTCATGTGAATATGAAGAGGAAAAAAAAGGCCAAATAGTACTAATTCTTCTCAAACCATTTTTTTTTAATGTTAAGGGATTAAAAATTGTCTACTGGTTCATTTATTTTAAAATAAATTTATGTCTACCTTCCTCTATTCCCATTAATTTAGGATCAAGCTTAGTAATATGTTTTAATGAACCACCGAAACAACCTAAAAAGAAGAGAGGGAAAAAAATACTTTATATCTTTTTTTTAAAATGTAGATCATTTTTAAACTCTTTATTGAATTTGTTACAATATTATTTTCATTTTATGTTTTGGTTTTTGACCATGAGGTATGTGGGATCCTAGTTCCTGGATCAGGGATCGAACCCACACCCTCTGCATTGGAAGGCGAAGTCCCAACCACTGGACCACCAGGGAAGTCCCTGTATTTTCTTATTTTAAAACTCTGTAAAGATTATCTACACAAGAAGACTAGGACCTCTAACTACATGAGGTTATACATTAAGTATGTTCATTACCTACATATGTATGACAAATCACAAAACCACACTCCAATTGTAAAGCCAAGGGAAAAGGAAAGCTTATCTTACATTCAAAACAAAAGTATACCATATCACATAACTAATTTATTGTTTAACTCTTATCCATAAAAAAGGACTATACACATAAAAACTTGTTTAAGAGTAGTGAGTGAAGAACTCTGGGTGGCCAGTGGATAAGGCTCCATGCTTCCAATGCAGGGGGCACAGGTTCAATCCCTGGTCTGACGAACTAAGATCCTATATGCCATTCAGAGCAGACAAAGGAGGAAAAAAAAGAGTACTGAATGAAAGAAAGTTAGTGGCTAAAACTAAAAAACTGATTTCTGTTTCCAAATACACAGGTACTGTCAGATCAAAGCGGTGATTATCATGCTAAAAAACAATACTTCAAACTTTTAGTCTCTTTCAACCTTCCGCTGAAAAAAACAAAAAATAAAAAAATTATTAAGGTGATCAGGTATAAGCATAAATTCTATCCCAGTTTTCACTGCAGCACTGTTTACAATAGCTAAGATATGGACACAACCTAAGTGTCCATCAACAGATGAATGGATAAAGAAGAATGATATACATACAATGGACGACTGCTCTGCCGTTAAAAACAAGAATGAAGTTTTGCCATTTGTAACAACATGGATGGATTCAGGGGGTATTGTGCTAAGTGAAATAAGTCAGACAGAGAAAGAAAAATACTGTATGATAATACTTACACGTGGAATATAAAAATTAAACTAATGAATATAAAAAAGAAAAAAGACTGACAGATATAGAGAACAAACTAGTGGTTACCAGTAGGGAGTGGGAAATGGGGAGAAGCAAGGTGGGGAGGGGATTAAGAGGTACAAACTACTACACATAAGATAAATAATCTAGAAGGGTATATTGTACAAGACGGAATATTTTGTAATAACTATAAATGCCATATAATCTTCAAAAAATTTTCATCACTATGTTGTATACCTGAAACTTATATAACATTATAAATCAACTATTCCTCAATAAAAAAATAAACTTTAAAATAAACAAGAACATAAATTCCAGAGTCATACAGATTCAGATTTGAAACCTGAGTTTCCCACTTAAAATCTGTGTGCCACCTGGCATGTTAATTTCCCAAAGCTTCAGTTTCCTCATCTCTTAAATAAGAATATTATTAGTACCTTCTCTACAAGTTTGTTATGAAGATAAACTGAATAATACACAAAGAGCACTTAGCATAATCTGACACACAGGTGCACATTTTACAATGTTAACTATGGTTATAGTTTAATTCTATATAGTAAATCAGTTTCTCTAATATACTACATTGACAGCCACAGTTTTGAATGGCAAAAGAACATAAAAGAAAACAAGTAAAAATAGACAGACTACACGGATTTACAGAAATCACTGACTAAAAAGTAACTGCCTATACCTCAATGAGAAGATAGTGACCTCTTCACAAATTAAAGATAAAATAATTGATGCTGGTTGGTATGGTATATACAGTTCTCGTAACACACACACACACACACACACACACAGAAATATTCCTTTCTTGTAGGTAGAATGAGAATCTAAACTCAGAAGCCTCTCAGTTAGTTAGGGGATATTTTAATAATATAATTTAATAATGGAATGGTAGGTGAAGTACATCATTTTCAGACAACTAATGATTTCCAATGAAAATGTGAAATTTCCACTGCTATCAAGAGAACAAAAATTAAAGAATTATAATTGATCACAACGTTGTCCAAAACCAACTACCTTCTTCTGTGGATGTTTCCCTAGGCTCATAGAGCAAAAAACAAGCACATTAAGAGAACTCCAGTTGGTATTCCCCCCGGACATGCCTCCAGTGATTAACTACAATGAATCTCAATTGCAGGAATGATATCCACATAGCTAATGAATATGGAACTGTAAAGAAGGCTGAGCACAGAAGAACTGATGCTTTCAAACTGTGGTGCTGGAGAAGACTCTTGAGAATCCCCTCCATAGCAAGGAGATCAAACCAGTCAATCCTAAAGGAAATCAACCCTGAATATTCATTAGAAGGACTGACGCTAAAGCTCTAATACTTTGGCCACCTGATGCAAAGAGCTGACTCACTGGAAAAGATGGATACTGGGAAAGACTGAGGGCAAGAGAAGGCATAGCATCACCGACTCAAGGGGCATGAGTTTAAGCAAACTCTGAGAGACAGTAAAGGACAGGGAAGCCTGATGTGCTGCAGTTCATGGGGTCACAAAGAGTCGGACACGACTTAGAGACTGAACAACAACTTTTGAAAATATATTACAAGTACAGAAATAAGTTTTAAATAAATTTTTGTTCAGTTAACATAAAAGCAGAAATTTGTAATGATTTATAAAGCCAGAGGAAAACACCCATTTTAACAGCATAATATCTAAACACAAGACCCACACTAAATCAGTACCTCAAGAATCAGTTCAGTTCAGACCAGTCGCTCAGCTGTGTCCGACTCTTTGCGACTCCATGAATTGCAGCACACCAGGCTTCCCTGTCCATCACCAACTCCTAGAGCTTACTCAAACTCATGTCCATCTAGTTGACGCCATCCAACTATCTCAACCTCTATCGTCCCCTTCTCCTCCTGCCTTCAATCTTTTCCAGCATCAGGGATAAGCACTTTTAAATAACTGTATTTCAACTATTTAATAGAAATTAACTACTGTGTAACTACATGTAAGTAACATGTCAGAGGCAGTAGGATAGCTGCCTGGCGACAAACACTTATATTTCAAATAGCAAATCTTCAGTTTAGTTCCTATGAAAATGGTTAGCAGTTTAAGCGATTACATAAACATTAAGGAGAACTTCAAATTGCAGTAAATTTATAATTCTGACAATCTCCAGTACTCATTTAAATCACAAAAGCTCAATCATTTAAGCTAGTAAAGTACAAATGTCTCAAAATGGAGTTTGGCCTCTTATTGACAATCACCTCAAATTTCTTCCAGTGGCTCAGCAGGTGAGGAATTCATGGAATTCTGGTCTTCAAGGTCTAGTAAGCACTGTGGTTAAACCATCCAGTCAACACGGAGTCATGTGGGGCAAAGCCTATAGATTATCCAATTCCTTTGTCCCCTCCCATATTTTCTTTACTTTGTAACTACCATTACTTCTAAATGGTACAAGAAGATAAACATGAAATTGGTAAATATTATAAATTAGTTATTAGAAATGCAAGGAAAAACTATGGTCAGGAATGTGGTTAAACTGCAGTTTAAATAAAGCTTCTGGATTATCCATGGATTTCTTTTAATCCACATAATCCTCCTCCTGAAGGCATGGATAATCAGGATCGCATTTCCACTGAAGGCAAATGAGCATTTGTCTGGTGGTCTCCCAAGCAGCCAGAGCAGCAGAAGACAAGCTACAGGGTCCAGGATGCGCCAGTCCTCCTGGGTTTGCAGCAGGGCCTTGTGAACTGCTGGCCTGGGCTTTAACAATACCACAACACAGGGGACTGCCAGATTAACATCCTTTGTTTTGGCAATAGATACTCCCAATTAAAGAGGCAACTGCTAATAACCTCAGGTGACCTACTTTAAATACTTAAGAAAATGAGGAACTATACATTCTTGATGAAGAAGTCCGGGAAAGATCTAGAAGCAGGACTTAGGGGAAGGATTTGTAAATTTTTTTGAGGAAATGAGGGAATTTCTAGATTACTGACTATTTTAGGCTGGAAACAAGAAAGCTACCTTTGCAAAACACTAAAGCTATAAAGATAGCACACTTTTCCCTCCAATCCTAGAAAAGTGGAATACCTAAAATAACTAAATGCAGAATAAAATAGATAAGCTAGCAAAAAGTGACAATGTTAGAGAAAAGGGAGAAAAGCTGAGACTTCATAACATAACCCTTCGCAAAATTAATCTCTAGTTTACCCTAGCCTACCCTGCAACTGCAGTAAGTGGGAATTCTGGATTTATCGAAGGGAGATGAAAAGATATGTGATGTCATCCATTATGATATTATCACAGACTTAGCCGCCAAATTTCTTTGTTAGATGTTCCCTATTGTAACTTGACATTATGGGATTTGCCTCATTTGACAGGTTCCAGAAGTTTTACAATAATTTTTTTTAAATTTAAAGCCTTTTGAGAAAGGAGTACATCAAGGCTGTATGTTGCCACTCTGCTTCTTTAATTTATATGCAGAGTACACCGTGCGAAATGACAGGCTGGGTGAAGCACAAGCTGGAATCAAGATTGCCAGAAGTATAGACAACCTTGGATAGAAGAGAAGACAAACTAAACAGCCTCTTGATGAAGGTGAAAGAGAGTGAAAAAACTGGCTTAAAACATTCAAAAAACTAAGATCATGGTATCCGGTCCCACAGCTTCATGACAAATAGATGTGAAAAAGTGGCAACAGCGACACATTTTATTTTCGTGGGCTCCAAAATCACTGCAGAAATGAAAAGATGCTTGCTCCTTGGAAGAAAAGCTCTGACCAACCTAGACAGCATATTAAAAAGTGGAGACATCACTTTACCAACAAAAGTCCGTATAGTCAAAGCTACAGTTTTTTCAGTAGTCACGTAGGGATGTGAGAGTTGGACCATAAAGAAAGCTGAGAGCCGAAGAATTGATGCTTCCAAACTGTAGTGCTGGAGAAGCCTCTTGAGAGTCCCTTTGGACTACAAGGAGTTCAAACCAGTCAATCCTAAAGGAAATCAGTCCTGAATATTCATTGGAAGGACTGATGTTAGAGCTGAAGCTCCAATACTTTGGCCATCTGATGCAAAGAGCCAGCTAATTGGAGAAGACCCTGATGCTAAGAAAGATTGAGGGCAAGAAGAGAAGGGGATGACAGAGGATGAGATGGTTGGCTGGCATCACAGACTTAATGGACATGAGTTTGAGCAAACTCAGCGACACAGTGAAAGTCAAGGAAGCCTGGTGTGCTACAGTTCATGAAGTCGCAAAGAGTCACACATGACTTATAGACTGAACAACAATAGAACATTCCTCCATCTACAAAGTTTAGTACTTTTTTCTAAAAGAATACCAACAATTACATTGATCAATTATCCACTTATTCCAAGTGTTTTTTTTTGCTTGAGAAATATTTCTTGCTATGAGGAATATTCTGTTTAGAAAAAAAGAACAGTAAGTCCAAGTGTTAAAAAGGAAAACAGTGGGCTTCCCTGGTGGTTCAAAGGTAAAGAATCTACCTGCTGATGCAGGAGAGACTGATTCGATCCCTAATTGAGGGAGATCTCATATGCCATGGTGCAGCTGAGCCCATGTGCCACAACTGTTAAGCCTGTGCTCTAGAGCCCAGGAGCCGAGACCACTGAGCCCACATGCTGCAACTACATGCCCTCAAGCCTGTGCTCCACAACAAGACAATCACAGCAATGAGAAGCCCACAACTAGAAAGCAGCCCTCCCTTGCAACTAGAGAAAAGCCTGTGCAGCAATGAAGACCCAGCACAGCCAAAAAATAAATTAATTTTTTTTTAATGAAGGGGAGTTGACTGCACAGGGGTAACATGAGAGAATTCTTTGGGGTGTTGAAATTATTCTGTACACTGTTACAGAAATCTAGGCAGAAAAAGATTTTAAAAAAAGAAGATTGAAAAAAAGTAAAGAAAGTAAAAACAATCTAGGTACGTGTTAAAACTTTTTTAAAGTTCAATGTCACTCTCCTTTTAAAAATGTCCTCTTACTTTAAAAAAATCTAGTAACTCAGAAAAAGAAAGGTCTAAATTAGACATATGCAATCTGCAGTATCAGAGTAACTGGTAGGTAACACACTATACACACCCGACCATACATCTAATTCCTTTCATTTTTCCTCTCTCAACTAGAAGCTTGTGACTCAGGATTATTTAACCTGGGGATGATAACAGAAAGGTTACCATGATACATGAGAGAACAACTTTAAAAGGAAGTACAGGCACTTCCCTGTTGGTCCAGTGGCTAACATTCCGTGCTCCCAACGCAGGGGGCCCGGGTTCAATCCCTGGTCAGGGAATTAGATCCCACATGCCTCAACTAAGTTTGCATGCTTCAGTTAAAGGTCCCACATGTCACAACTAAGAACCAGCACAGCCAAATAAAAATATAATTAATTTTTTTTAAAAAGGAAAAAAAAATAAAAAAAGGAAGTACACCAGTTTAGAGTCACTCCAAAAGGTAAAGCTGGACCAAGTGGCTGGAAAATCAAGAGAGTCAGACCTTGATTATGAGAAGTAGAAAGATCTCTTCAAGAAAGAATTAGTATCCTCTCACAAAAAGTGTCCCAGACTACCAAAGATACATAGACATTCCTTAGAAGAATAGCCCATACAAATCAGGGAATGCAGAGAAGGCAGAGGGAAAAATAATCCAAAGTGTCAAAGTTTGGAGATGTAGGTGAGAAGGTAAAAGAAGTAAGAAGAGAATTTGTCCCACCCAAGCCTGAAAATCTATAATGCTCTCCTCTATCTTCCTTTTCTTTTTCTCTTCTACTAAACGTTCAGTATTATTCCTCTTGTCTAGGATTTCCTTATCCAATGTATCTTTTTCCTATTATCTACTCTGACAATGGAATTCTACACTTTGATTTTTCCATACCCTTCTTTCTTCACAAACCTGCTAGACAGTTTTAAGGGCTTCAGTCTCAGGCAGGGGGAAAATCCTGAATTATTAATATTTGCCTCTTTCTACAACATGACAAAGCTTGCAAGCGAGCAGTTAACAGAAGACAAATGATAGAGATTTATCTCCAAGATATGCTAGGATACAACTGAATCAAATGGTTCAGAGGAAACACATAAATGCACATAGGCAGGGTAGGGGGAGTCTCACATTCAAAAAATATATATATATAATGCAACTGAAACAAAAATGCCTGTTCTCTAAAAATTTCAACTGCTACCCTATACAATTTGGTATGCAATACTGGATTAAAGTACCACATTCTACAGAACCAGTTCCCTCCAGTCAGGACCAAAATTTAATGCTTCTAAAGAACAAAACAAGGCTGAAAAGCTTGCTTGGTTTCTTATTCACAAAAATACTAATGATCCAGTATACAATGGACAAAATCCACATTTGTTCTTGCTGTCAATGGCTTAACGTCTAAATGCTTAGTCTTTTCAGGAGGTGCAGTATCTTAATGAAGACTGAGAGAGGAAGGATACCTAATAGAATAATTCCAGGCCCTGTGATTACTTCCTCATTTGCACAAACCTGGGACAAAAAAAAAAAAAAAGATCATGTGTTCAATACATGTTATACTTGGAATTAGAAGATTTTATAATGTATTTCATTCATGCATTCATCCATTCAATAATAGTTAAATTTTCCAGATACTGTTCTGCTCACTGAGAAAACCTCAGGGAAGAAAAAGTTCCTTCCATCAGAGAGCGTATAATATGTTGGAGAGAAAAGGCCACAAACAAATGAACAAAGAAATAAACAAGATAATTAGTTGATAACGCAGGAAAAGAGTTTGGGTTTACTTTTTAGTGTAGTAAGTCACTGGAGCAGGAAAGTAAGTAAAGTTCACTCTGACTGCTGTCTGCAAATGGACTGTAGGAGAACAAGGTCAGGGGCAAGGAGACCCGTTAGGAAGCTACTAACCAGGAAGAACTGGAGTGGTGGCAATAAAAACAAACATGGACTTCCCTGGTGGCCCAGTGGATGACAGTCTGCCTGCCAATACAGAGGACATGGGTTCGATTTCTGGTCTGGGAGGATTCCACATGCCATGGAGCAACTGGGTCTGAGCTACAACTACTGAGCCCAAGCTCTGGAGTCTGCGTGCAGCAACTACTTAAGCCCATGTACCTAGAGCCCATGCTCCACAACGAGAGAAGCCACCGTAACAAGGCCAAGCACCACAACAAAGACAAGCCCCTGCTCACCACAACTAGAGCAAGCCCAAGCAAAGCAATGAAGATCCAGTGCAGCCAAAAATAAATTAATAAAAATAAATTAAATAGAGTTGGCTTCATTTTTTAAAAATAAATAAAAATAAAATAAATATATCTTGGAGGCAAAATCAACAGGGTCTGCTCTGGGTGGTGGAGGAGCAGTAAGGCAAAGTGATGAATTAAGGATGATCACAATTCAATTTAAAAAATTTTTTTTTTTTTTTTTTAATTTAAAAACACAAAAAAGGATGATCACCAGGGTGGTCCAGTGGTTAAGAATCCGCTTTCCAATTCAGGGGATGCAGGTTCAATCCCTGGTCAGGGAACAAAGATTCCACATGTTTCAGGGCAACTAAATCAGCATGCGGCAACTAGAGAGCTGCAATTAGAGAAGGCTTTGAGCCACAACAAAGACTCAGGGCAGCCAAAATTTAAGAAAGAAAAGAAAGAATGACCACCAGATTTTTCACTTAAGTAGAAGGAAGAGGGGGCAGATGGGTGCTCTTATGAAATCCAGACTGCTGGAGAAGGAATAGATTGAAGAATGAAAATCAAGAGCTCCACTTTGAACACAAATGGAGTGAAGATATATAGGCAGGTAGAAGAAATCTGAAGGTCAGGGCTGGAGATAAAAATCTGAAGAGTCCACAGCACAGTGGTAGTATTTAAACCACCAGACAGGATGAGATCACGCAGAAAGAATACAGGTGGAAAAAAAGGAGAGAGACGGGCTTGGATGCCCTGAGGCATTAGGATGTTCAGAATTCAGTAAGAGAAGAAAAAGTCAACAGAAGAGATAAAGAGAAAGAAAACCATAAAAATGTAGTGTCCTGGAAGGACACTTTATATAATAATTCTCTAATGAACCACAACCTCCCAACTCCTGGCCACAGAGACTCTCAAATTCTGTAAACAAAAACTGAGGCCCAAGAAGACAGGTGGCTTCCCAAAGTCCCAGCTATGTGGAACCCAAAACCAGTCTTCCCTGGTGGCTCAGTGGTAAAGAATTCTCCTGTCAACCTCTGCCAATGCAGGAGACGCCGGTTCAATCCCTGGGTTGGGAAGATACCCCGGAGAAAGAAATGGCAACCTACTCTAGTATTTTTACCAGGAAAATCCCAGGGATAGAGGAGTCTGGCGGGCTACAGTCCAAGGGGTCACAAAAAGTCAACTTAGCGACTAAACAATAATCAGCTCTAAGAACCAAGATGTGACTTTCGACCTTTTCGCAGTGACTAGTAGCGCTTTTACTGTTCGTTTCACCAGTGAAATAGAGAAGGTCTTAATTTAGGAAGAACAACAATTAGATTACAAGGAAGTACATAATTTAGATTACAAGGTTAATTTTAATTTTTTCTATATATTTTGTTTACAGTCACAAAGCAAGTTGGATCAAAAACCTTTCCGGACAGTCTCTAAGAAAAGTAGGAAATACAGACAAGAGGGGCAAAATGGAAATAAATCAAAACCCAACTCAATTTTCCCCACCTCTAAAAAACTCCCTGAAGGCAGAAGACCCTCAGGATGGGAATCAGAGATTGTACAACAAAGTTTTCGGTTTCAACCGTTTTTGCTTTGGTGAATACAATTTCAGTTCTAAAGTTTAAGATTTTAACTTTGCTCCACACTTGCCTTCTGAAACTAAGTTAAGATCTTTATTCTGACCACCCTCTCCGATTCTACATTATCATGACTTAAGCAGTTCTGCTTTTACCATAAAAATCTTAACAGTGTAACCTAAAAATCCCCAAATGATTAATGAACTGCTGAGAATTCTGACTCGTTGGCGATGATTTTATTAGGACTCATATTTTCAAACATCCATTCAGGGCTTCAAAATAAGTACTCATCTAATTTAATTATGATGACTTCACCAGACAGTAACACTGCCCACAATGATGTTTACAAAACCACTTGTCACTCCCTTCGTGCATGTAGCAATGCAGAAAAAGGAGTCTGTTTCCATATTCTTCTGTTTATACTCTGTAACAAGTGACAGAGTTTAAGTGGCACTTAAGATTTTAAACAGCAAAGCACTTGAAGTTTAATGCGTCCCACCGTCTTGCATCCGAAGAGAATGGTAAATTCGCTCAGTTTTATTTCAGCAGCAATTCCCATTCAGTACCCGAGACAGGTATTCCAAGAAAGCCTTCGCAAAAAAATAAAAGAGAGCGACTCCACGATCTTGGATACTGTTAAGATAACAGGCTCTAATATTAAGCAACTTCAGTAGAGGTTACTGCAACATCAAAGCACTTCGGAAATAAGCGTGCCCCCCAAAAGTACACCAGCAACCAGGTATCAGGGACAGTTAACAAGGTAAGATGCTTCAGCAGAGTTACTCCTGATAGCCACCTGATCCAGCACTCGCTGTTCGGTCACGCACATCACCCTGTGCTAGCTTCACAACAACCCGGGTGAAGTACGTGTAATTGTTCCCACTAACAAATCCGGATACTCAGATTCAAGGCCCCAGGACTGGTCACCAGAGGCTCTGGGATCTGAAAACACGACCCTATCCCAACAGTCCAGGATCCCCGGCCCTAAAATACACTGCGCAAAAAGGTATCTGAGAGTCGGCAGCTCGCTGGTGTCCGCTGAGACTCAGGAAAAGAGGACGCCGCCTCTCCGCAGACGCCCCTCATCAAAGCGACTCAAACCGCCGGCAGACCAGGGCGCCCGGCCCCATCCCTGCCGCCCGGAGGCCGGGGAGCGCCGCTCACCTTGG
>NW_011494956.1:12250723-12278740 GCF_000754665.1 Bison bison bison | reverse complement strand
CCCGCCCCGTGCGCCGCTCCGGCCAATCCCCGATCTGCGGGCCGGGCCGGGCCGCGCCGGTCCCAGCTGGGAGGAGAGTTAGGCGGAACCCTCGCCTCTTTCTCCACGGCTGCCTGCCCTGTGGCGGGGGTGCTCTGAGGCAGTTCTCTTTGCGGCTCTGGGAGGACTTGGGATCGGGAATTCCCAGCAAGCTACTTTCAGGAGAGACCCAGCACCTGCCTCAACCTTCGAAGCCACCTCCGAGAGATTCCTCTGTTCCTACGTTTACTTGCCGGCTTTCTCTTGTCAATCGCTGGCCTCAGTTCTGCGACTTTGAACCGATTGCTAGGTTCCTGGGTACGCACTTTGCTTTTCCCTCTCCGGCTCTGTCACTCCTGTTCTATGGGTGGGGATGTTAGTTAGGTCGGCCTCCCAGCCGCTGACCCTTCAATCCCTGCATTGGCCATCAAAGCAAAAGTTCAGCCTTTCAAGCCCAAGATTCTTTTTCTGTGTGCTCATTTTTTGCGATAACAACCAGCATTTATCTGCAAAGCCTTACAGTTTACCCAGCTCTGTTCGCATACCTTATCTCCTGTTATCTTTTGACCTCAACTGGGAAATTTCATGGTTCTCTTTCTTAGTGGTTCACTTGAATTTCTCTTACTGAAAACCAAAATTTTAACTTACTGTAAAGGTACTCTGTTGTAAAGTTGTGTAATAGCTCAGGTAAACAGTCCAGTAGTCTGGGATGAAATCTCTAGTAAATCTAGTAATTAAAGCAAAGGTGACATACAAGCCAGTGATAAAAGAATAGTTTATTTGATCAGTGATCCTGATTTAATTCCTTCATAAGTAGTCAAATCTAGAGCCATGCCATATTCAAAAATTAGGTTCCAGAAGAGACAGACATAAAAATATACAAAACAGACAAATTTTTTTAAAGAATACTAATATAACTTTAGTGAGGTGAAACATTAAGACAGGAAGCCCAGACTCATCCCCCCCCCCCAAAAAATACCTAAATACTTTGCAAGTTTTGCATGACATCACACTAAGACAAGTTCTTTATAAAAGAAATAAACAGATGGAGTAGAACTGCACCAAACATGGCAAACACACTTCATCTCTAACACAGGTGAGTCACTCTAAGTGGATAGGCTACCCATTTCAGTGTTCTTGGACTTCTTTTGTGGCTCTGCTGGTCAAGAATCTGCCTGCAATGCTGGAGACCTGGGTTCGATCCCTTGATTGGGAAGATCCCCTGGAGGAGGGAAAAGCTACCCACTCCAGTATTCTGGCCTAGAGAATTCCATGGGCTGTATAGTCCATGGAGTCACAAAGAGTTGGACACGACTGAGTGACTTTAATAAAAGAAAATTTGGCTTTTTAAAAGTCCACTTGAAGTGAAGTGAAAGTTGCTCAGTCCTGTCTTTGGGACTCTTTGTGACCCCTTGTACTATACAGCCCATGGAATTCTCTAGGCCAGAATACTGGAGTGGGTAGCCTTTTGCTTCTCCAGGGGATCTTCCCAACCAAGGGATCAAACCAGGGTCTCCTGTATCTTAGGCAGATTCTTTACCAACTGAGCTATCAGGGAAATGTTTTTATAATACAGGCAACAGGTATAAGCAGGCAATTAATGAATGAGAAGATCCAAATGATTCATTAAAAAGATGCTTGTTTCACTAATTTTCATGGTAAAACAAAACAGTAATCCATTTTTCACTCATTAGATTGGCCAACATTAACAAGACCAATCAATACTACTTGGGGAAACAAGCTCTGATGGGAGTGTAAATTGCCACAAACTTTCTAGGAGTAATCTATTGAAATTTAAATACATATACTTATTCAAGAACCAAGAAATACATTAACTCCACCCTATTGGTTGGGACGATCCCCTGGAGAAGGAAATGGCAATCCACTCCAGTACTATGGCCTGGAAAATCCCGTGGACCGAGGAGCCTGGTAGGCTACAGTCCGTGGGGTCGCAAAGAGTCGGACACAACTGAGCAACTTCACTTCACTATTTTTTTTTTTTTTTTTAGATTCACTTCACTATTGAAAAATTAAAGAAAATACTAGTTGCAAGGATGGATCCAAGGATGCTGTGGCAGGTTAAATGTTGGCCCTCTAAAAGATTTGTCTGCAGGAACCTGGGAACATAGCCTTTCTGGAGAAAGGGTCTTTACAGATGTAATTAAGGAGTTGCTGCTGCTGCTGCTGCTAAGTCACTTCAGTCGTGTCTGACTCTGTGCGACCCCATAGACGGCAGCCCACCAGGCTCCCCCGTCCCTGGGATTCTCCAGGCAAGAACACTGGAGTGGGTTGCCATTTCCTTCTCCAATGCATGAAAGTGAAAAGTGAAAGTGAAGTCGCTCAGTCATGTCTGACCCTCAGCGACCCCATAGACTGCAGCCTTCCAGGCTCCTCCATCCATGGGATTTTCCAGGCAAGAGTACTGGAGTGGGGTGCCACTGCCTTCTCCAATTAAGGAGTTAAGGATCTCGAAATGAGATCATCCACATTTGGGGGTGGGTCCTAAATTCAATGACAGTCATCCTTTCAGGAGAAAGAGAAAGATTTGAGATAGAGACAGGGAGATAAAGGGGATGTAAAGAATGAGGCAGAATTGGAGTAATGCACATAGAAGCTAAAGAATGCCAAGGATTGCTGGCAGTTTCCATAAGCTAGGCGAAGACCACAGAACAGATCCTCAGAGCTAACACCTTGACTTCAGACTTTGGAACTCCAGAAACTGGAGAGAATAAATTTCTGTTGTTTTAAGCCACCCAGTTTGTGGTAATTGTTAAAGTTGCCAAAGGAAATTAATACAGATGCTTATTGTGTTACTTGAAGTGCAAAAGAAACACAGACTAGGAACAATGTGATTGTCCATAGGTAGTGGAATACACAGTACCAATTGTACTGTCTCCCTTCTATGCAATATTTTACAGCATTGAAAATGGGTTACACCTATCTGTATTGACCCAGAGGGATGCCCATGATACATTGCTAAAGTGGAAAATGCAAACTGAAGAGTGATAAAGAATGCTATGATCCTATTAGTATATTGCTGACCATTTATAGATATATTCGTGTGGCCATAGAGAAAGGGGTGGAAAACTTTAGACTAAGCTGATCACTGGATAGTTCAGAGGACTGAAGAAGAGGGGTTAGGTGGGAGGGAGTTATCTTTTCCTTTAAAGATATTTGATATCTTACTGTTAAAACCATTGTATGTTTTATCTTATTCCTTTAATAAGTAGAGCTTTAAAGGAAAAAAGCAACTTGTGACTAGTTTTTAAATCATGATTAAAGTTGTGAATCTAAAGAAAAGGTTCTCTCCAGATTTTGGAAGATTCAAATGTTCTACATGACCCCCCACTCCCCCACTCCTGACTATTGAGTTATATGTTCAGTATATGATCTTCTGGTGTTTTGGGACGTATTTCACCCGTATTTTCCTTCTTCTTGCTTATGAGTACTGCCTGCCTTCTGAGTATTTCTTAGGCTCACAAAAATTTATTTTTCTTTTTAGAATTTGAGTGCTTTTCATTTTATAATACAACGGAACTTTATACATTTTATAATGTACAACAGAACACACAGAAGTCTCTTTCGGCTATGAATCTCTCCTCACACACAACCAAAGTTGTCGGTTTCTTGAGCATCTTTCTGAAAATATTGTATGAATATATAACCAAGTACAGGTATAATTCCCCATTTTTTCACACCTATGGAAGTGTTTGATTCATGCTTTTTTTTTTTTTTTCATGTAATATCTAGCAGGTTGTTTCATATCAGTGCTTATAGAGTTTATGTATTCTTTTACAATTTTACTGCTACATAAAATACAAAACAAACTGCCCACATCATAAAATTTTCACAAAGAGAACACACCTGAAAAAAAAAAAAGAACAGACCTGTGTAACAATTTCTCAAATCAATAGAGAACATGACAAAATATCTCAGAACACACTTGTGATCCTTTTCAGTCACTGCGCTTCTCTCGGGCTAACTACAGTCCCAGCTTCTATCACGAGAGATTCCTATTTCCTGTTTTTGAACTTTAATTAAATAGACTCACACAGTGTGTGCTTCTTTTAAATTTGGCTTCTTCTGCTCTACATTTCCTCTACATTGTTTTGATATTCATACACTACTGCATGTAACTGTATTTCGCTCATTCTCGTTGTAATACAATATTTCATTGTATCTGCATTCTATTTTCTTGTTATATAATGTTCCATTGTAAGGATATACTCTATATTTATCTGGCCCCTTATTGATAGATATTTTTAGACTACTTCCAGTCTTTTGATGTACAAATAATGCTGTAATGAACAACCTTGAATCTATATTATTTTGAGCATATGCAAGTGTAACTACAGAATAAATCCCTAGAAATAGAAATATTGGGTCCATAGGTATCGGTATTTGTAATTTTGAAGGATATTGCTAAATTACCCTCTCTGTGAAATGTACCCTTTACACTCCCACCAGCAGAATATTTGAGAGTTAATTTTCTTAGAATTTTAGAGTTTGGAGCTTGGGAGACTCAGAAATTACATTGTATACCATACTCATCTTACACAGAGAGAAATCTAAGCCCTTAGAGGTGAAAGACTTACACAAAGCCCTATAATAAGTTACTTATCATCCCCAAATTCTGAAGGAGGAGGCATGGATGCTGGTCTCGCATATCAGAGAGAGCCGGCAAAGCCGCAAGCATCCTGTCCTGCCCACAGCGCCTGGCATGCTGCCTCTCTCTCCCCTCCTCTTCCCCAACTGCCTTCAAAGACCACTTCAAAAAGACCTAATCTCCCCCCACAAATACACACACACTCACCAGGGCCACCAGCCATGGGAGGAAGGGGACAGAAAGTGACAGTGGAAGACAGAGAGGACTCAGGGGGAACCAGACCCCACATGCTTCCAGAAAGCAAAGTAAGAGCTAAATAAGCCTTTGAACAGAAATTCAATAAAACAGTTACACCTGTGAGCACATTCATACACATACACAGGTCATAACTGAATTATGTGATAGTATACAACTGCAAAAATAATGAAGCATTTCTATATGAACTGATCAAGAACAATCTCTAAAATACTATTTTATGAAGTAGGCAAGATGCAGAACAGTAAAGTCTGCAACTATTTGTATATGCATAGATTATTATCAGAAAGACACAAGAGACTAACAGTGGTTGCCTTGGAAAAGGAGAACTAGAGATTGGGAAACCAGAGTGGAAGGGAGAATTAGTTTTTATGGTTATTGTCTTTTATGCTCTTTGAAATTTTTATCATGCTCATATATAACCTATTATATAGTTAGAAATAGACATATAAATATATAGATAAAGAAATCATGTAAAAGGGATATAATTTAGCCAGGGATATGATTATCACTGAGGAAGAACAGACAAAAAAAACAAGAAAGGAAGGGGTGGACCCTAGCAAGGGAGCCTGTGAGGCAATGAGGGCACTAGAAGGACAGGAAGTAGACTCAGGGACCAGCCTCACAAATCGAGAAGTCTGATCACAGTGTATTTTAAGTGCAATTTGTCTTCAACTCTATTAACTTGCTTCCCTTGTGCTCAGCTGGTAAAGAATCTGCCTGCAATGCAGGAGACCTGGGTTCAATCCCTGGGTTGGAAAGATCCCCTGGAGGAGGAAAAGGCTACCCACTCCAATATTGTGGCCTGGAGAATTCCATGGACTGTAAAACCCAGGGTGTCACAAAGAGTCGGACAGAGCGACTTTCATCATCTATTAACTTGCAAGTCTAGAATGGTGCCATTCACTAAAGAAGCATAAGTTGAATGTTGAAAAAAAATAAATCAGGTACTTCTAAAACCAATTAGCTCTGGTATGCAGAGTTAACTAGATCAAAGATTGTAGCCCTGAATCCCAAGAGGTTTGGGTGTGACTCTGCCTTGTGGAATGTGAGTTATTTATCAACAAAGGCTCTACCCTGTTTTTTGTAGTGGACAAGCCACTTGAAACTGCAGTTTAACCTGTTTTTATAAATAAGGATGTAATGTAATTAATGTTTTAAATAATCTGCTAACTTAAACAACTGGAATCCAGAATTTTCTGGCCCATTAAAGAGGAGTCAGAAGCAGAAATGCCTCAAACAGGCTAGGGGCCTGCTTACATTTTCACCCTGATAAATCCATTACTGAAATTTTATTGAAGAACCTATATTAAGGTCCATTAACAGCACTCAGGGCCTAGTATCTGCACAACAAAGCCCAAATTTCAAAGGGAATTACTTTAGCTAAAAAATGAGCTTCATCAGAGACTTTTTTTCAAGTAAACTCCAAACCAAAGAGTTGACTTTACTTTCTGCTTCTTAATCAAGTCTTTATTTCAAAATGTAGGTAGAGGAGATGGTTTGACTTTTTGCAGCAACTTTCGATACTTCAGTCAAGCCCAGCTCACAGGTCTAGAGTAGTCTGGAAATACTTATGCAAATGAATGGGGAAGCTAGCAGGTACAGGATGGGTCTGGAAAACAGAAACCTGGATTGCTCAATCTGAAAGGGTGGGGACCAAAGCAGAATGTGAAATGGCTCCTTGAGTCCTCAATCCCCCAGATTGGTCAAGAGGTGGATAAATGTACAAGAATCAAGACTTACACATTCAGAGGGTTCAGGGATGTTCCATCTGGATAGAACTTCCAGAATGAGATCGGCAAGTATTTGTCATGTCAAATTCCAATAATACACAACTCTTTGGAGGGGAAAATAGTAAATAAAATCTCTGATTCTTGAGAATATTCTTCATTCACCAGCAATAGCCCCAGGCACTGGATAAATGATGGAGATATGGGGGTGGACAAAACAACATGATTCCTATAGCATCTGCAGCAGAGAAAGAAACAGTCTTTAATGAAATCATCACATGATTAACTGCACATTACAGCAAAATGCCGTAAGGTAGGGGCACCTGACACTTTGAAAGCAATACCAGAGGAATTGACTGAGAATAGAAAGCAAAACTTTCCCTAAGGAAAGGCAAACTTGCTTCAGTCTGAAGGAAAATTAGACTAAGCAAAGAGTGGGAGTAAAAATTGTCATAATCAGGGACTTCCCTGGTGGTCCAGTGGCTAAAACTTCATGTTCCCAATGTCAGGGGCTGGGTTCAATCCCTGGTCAGGGAACTAGATGCCCAGATGCCGCAGCTGAAGATCCTGAGTGCCAAAACTAAGACCTGGCAAAGTCAAAGGGTCACAATTAGGGAAAGGAAAAAAACAGCCAAGGCAAGGGTCCTGTGGCAGGAGGGAGCATGGCTATTTAAAAAATCAAAAAGATGGGCTGGAGTGCTGGAAGCCTGATATTGTTATTGAATTGGTTGACTAGGCGAGCTCCAGGGTTCTAGCCCCAGCCAAGACCCCATGTCTTAGGGCAGTTCTTTTTCCAATCAGATTCATTTATCCAATGAGGAAACCTATGGTGAGACTAGAACAGCAGGATCTTTACTCTCAATGGAGAGTGGAGAAGCAGGATTCTAGTTGGCAAATCAACTTCTCAACCCAATTCTGATGGAGACACCATGCATACTGAACAGTCAAAGTAAAAGGGAGGGATTTGGGAAGAGTGGGAGGGATTTGGGAAGAGTGGGAGGAATATTCATGAGTTATTGGAGAACAGGGGTGTGGTTGGGACCTAGCATTGATGCAACCCTCATTTTCAGTCCTGCTAGAGCCTTTTCTGGTGGTTGTCATGGTGATTGTCAACTGTCAAGGCATGATGGCTATTTCACTGAGCATGCTAATGCATTCTAGTGAGCATATAATGAGCCTCAAGATATATTGCAAGTCAATTCTTCCGCCATATTAGGCTTAAACAGTTATTTTTTTCTCTCTGCGGCTCTTAGAATTTTATTAGAGCTTGGAGCCTGGAGACTTACATTATGTACCCCACTCATCTTACACAGGAAGAAATCTGAGCCCTTAAAGGTGAAAAGCCTTACACAAAGCCCTAAAACAAGTTACTTATCATCCCCAGACTCTGAAGGAGGAGGCCTGGATGCTGGTCTCCAAGATCCACAGCACCTATCCTTTCTCAACATAGGTTTCGTTGTTGGATGTGTGAATCTGATCAGAAAAAGAACTTCCCTATCTGAGACAAGGGGTCTCAGCAGGGGCTAGGAACTTGGCACTGGTCTAGTCCACCAATTTGGTAACAATATCATGCTTCCTGCACTCCTGCCAATCCTTTTGATTTTTCAAATAGCCATGCTCCCTCCTCCCACAAGACCCTTGCCTTGGCTGTTTTGTTTTTTTCTTTCCCTGAAGCTTAATAAGAACAATTGGTTTCCGTTTGAGAGAGGGGCAAGTGTATGATTCTGGTGCAACAGCCTTGGTAACAATATGAGACCCTTGGTAGAGATTACCACCACTTGCTAATATTTCCAATTCTCTTCTCCTGCAGAGCCCTTGAGAGGACTATACTTCCTCTCTCCCTTGAAGTTAGATGGAATCCTTACAGCTGAATGGAGACATGAGGCTTGCTTTGGCCAATGAAATATGAGAAGTGGCATCTGCTGCCTCTCAGTAGAAGCATTTAAGACACAGAGTGTGTTTTTCTCCAGATCCTCTCCTTTCCACATGCAGATGTAAAGGTACCACAAGAAAGGATCAGTGCTGTGGATCTTGGAGCTAACACTTGAAGGATGGCTACCCTGCAAAGCTGACAGGAGCAGACTGGGTGTGAACCTTCGCCATGTTCGACACTGTGATTTAGAAGTTGTTTGTAATTGCAGAAAACCTAGCAAACCTATACCTTACTGATACAATCCCAGATTTGAAAAACTCCTCAGAAGAAACATATAACCCAAAGGAAAAACACTAAAATAATTCAGAATTTACACAGACTTTCTTTCATCTACAACTATATCTATATCTCATCCACATTCACAGACCTTTATTCAGTTATAAATTTCCATATCTAGCTTTTCAGAACTGCATCTGACTTGCAGCTTCTGATTTTCAGTCTTAAACACTGAAGAAGAGTGTCTTTTTTTTTCATTTTATAAATTGAATAGAAAACATTTATCAAGTGCCACTCTATTAGCACCAAACTAAGTATCTGAATTCACTCATTTAATGTTCCTAACAGAGGAAATGAAGGCCTATTATTGTATACATTTTCCAGATGAGGAAACTGAGGCTCTACTTGTATCTCTTACCAGATTGTAAATTCCTTGGAGACAGGATATGGTATTATTGTTCAGTCGCTAAGTCATGTCTGACTCTTTGTGATCCCGTGGACTGCAGCACACCAAGCTTCCCTGTCTTTCACTATCTCCTGGACTTTGCTCAAACTCACATCCACTGAGTCAGTGATGCCATCCAACCATCTCATCTTCTGTTGCCCCCTTCTTCTCCTACCCTCAATCTTTCCCAGCATCAGAGTCTTCCAGTGAGTCAGCTCTTCATATCAGGTGGCCAAAGTATTGGAACTTCAGCTTCAGCATAAGTGTTTTGTTTTATTTGTTTAAGAGTTATTTATTTTTGGTTGCACTGGATCTTTGTTGATGCATGCAGGCTTTCTCTAGTTGCGGTGAATGGGAGCTACCCTTTGTTGCCGTGTGCAGGCTTCTTCTTACAGTGGCTTCTCTTATTGCGGAGCACTGGCTCTAGGTCACACGTGTTTCAGTAATTGCAGTACATGGGCTCAGTAGCTGTGGCTCCCAGGCTATAGAGCACAGGTTCAATAATTGTGGCGCACGGGCTTAGTTGCCCTGTGGTACGTGGGATCTTCCCAGATCAGGGATCAAACCTGTGTCTCCTGCATTGGCAGGTGGATTCTTTACCACTGAGCCACCTAGAAAGCCCGTGGTGTTTATTTCTATACTCCCCACAGTTGACACAGGGCCTCCCTCTCAGTGAGTCTTCAGCAAATATGTATTAGATCCCTTCACCTGAATCCACGTAGCAAGTCATGAAACAGGGATTCAAACCCCATCTGTTCAGGACAATAGCCCCAGTTCCTTCCACACCATACTCACACCACTCTAGCCTCCCTGAGTTCTATTCCTCCAGGTTCTTAATTAATTTGGTGAATTCTAGGAATATGCAATTTATGACTCAACCATACATGGCAATGGGAAAAAGTTTTTTTTTTAATTTTGTATTCAGCTTTGAAAAACATTAAGTCATCTGTTATTTGAAAAAGAAAGAATAGAGAAAACACTTAATTGTACATATGATTAAATGGCTTTAGGATGTAACACAAGCCAATCAAAGCACAGAAACCCAGAGTTCACCCTGCAAGAGCATCCTGAAATTGTGTCTCTACTTCCACTCTGGATTTTTGAATGAGAATGAGCTTCGCAGGTGTTATTTTCCAAAGATGACATAACTTAATATCTGGAGGTCTGGATTGCTTTGAACTGGAAAGATAGTATCTTATCATACTTTAGTCCAAGCAGCTTCATTCAGAACTTCCAAAACTTTTTGACCCAACCTACAGTAAAAGATGCATTTTACTCCAACCCAGTCAGTACATTAAGAGGGATGTGTGTATATGTGTATTTGTAATATTATATAATGAACTAAGAACGTGATGGAATAACACACATCATGTGAGAGGCAACATCATGTCTGGTGTTTTCTAGGCTGTTTCTATTTTCTATGTTATACTAGTTCATGTTTTAAGAATTGTAGTTGCAATCCACCGAGTTAATTTTACTATCCATTGAGTCTTGCAGTTTGAAAATTACTGGTCTAATGCAAATATAGAAGTGATGATGAGGAACAGGGAGGCCTGGTGTGCTGCAGTCCATGGCGTTGCAAAGAGTCAAACACGACTGGGTGACTAAACAACAAGCAACACTCCTTGAATGCAGGAATATGTGTGTGTTCAGTCGCTAAGTTGTATCTCACTGTTTGTGACCCCGTGGACTGCCAGACAGGCTCCTCTGTGCACAGGATTTCCCAGGCAAGAGTACTGGAGTAGGTTGCCATTTCCTCCTCCAGGGAATCTTCCCAAACCATGGATCGAATCCAAGTCTCCTGTGCCTCCTGCATTGTCAGGCAGATTCTTTACCACTGAGCCATCTGGGAAGCCCTGAATCCAGGGATACATATCATATTTACCTGAATCTTTAGCACCTATCACCTCCTTTTATTTATTTATTTTTCTGGATAAATAAGGGAGTGAATACCTACCATAGGCAACCAAACTAGGAGCTAAGTATGCAACCAAGAACAAAACTAAGAGCTAAAGCTGAGGGAATCCTTGCCCTGGTGGAGTTTACAGCCTACTGAGGGAGACAGACTTTCAACCAGTACGAAATTAAATAAAAAACTATTTTTGAATTACAAAATTGCTATGAGAATGTCAGCAGATATATGTAACAACGTGTGGGGTCGGGGGTGGCATCTCTCAGAGAGACATTTAAGCTGAGACCTAACATCCAAATAGAAGTTAACCTCATGGGATGCAGCTAGAGATTATCATACTAAGTGAAGCAAGTCAGAAAGAGAAAGACAAATACCATATGATATCACTTACATGTATAGTCTAGCAAATGAACCTATCCACAAAACGGACTCATAGACATACAGAACATACTTGAGGTTGCCAAGGGTGGAGGCAGGCGGAGCAATGGCCTTCCAGTTTAGAGCTGGTAGATGCAAACTATCACCTTTAGAACAGATAAACAACAAGGTCCTGGGACTTCCCTGGTGGTTCAATGGTTGAGACTCCCTGCTTCCACTGCAGGGGCAGGAGTTTGATCCCTGGTTGGGAAAGTTCCACATACCTTTCAGTGCAGAAAACAAAACAAATAAACAAAAGGTCCTAATGTATAGCACAGGGAACTATATTCAATACCCTGTGATAGACCATTATGAAAAAGAATATTTAAAAAAGAATGTCTACATGTGTATAATTGAGTCCCTTTGCTATACAGCAGAGATTGGCATAACATTGTAAATCAACTATACTTCAAGTAAAAAAAAAAAAAAAAAAGGAAGTTAGTCATATAGGATGTGAGTGGCAAAGAGGTGGGAAAGCATTCAAGGCAGAGGAAAGAGCACCCATTTCAGCAAACAGAGGCAAGAAGGAGATTGGCACACATGAAATCTCTCCCCACACAGAGTCTGCAGAAAGAAGCCTGGACCTCTACTGGATCTGTCCCCACTTTTCTTTTAGAAGCCCCAGCCCCTTATTCTACAAGGGCCTAGTGGGACCGCTTTGGGGGAGCTTTGCTCTTATCTCACAGGCATGAGTTGGGGCCCAGCCAATCAGAGCTCTGCACCTCCCTGACCACAGTGATAAATGTAATTCATTCAGGGAAGAGCAGGTGACTTTAACTGGACCGACGTCACCTTTATAATTTGTATGTGGAAAGGGTCTTTTTTCCTCTGGAACTCTATAAAATAAGTAAAGCCAGAGCTCTCTTCCATTGTGTGAAGGATTGGGTTAGAAAATGCAACCAAATGCACAGGAAAAGAGTGCTAAGAGCAGGAGGAATAGAAGGAGAAAGAACATCGGTTGAAACTCTGGGTCCAGGACTTCCCTGGTGGTCCAGTGGTTAAGACACCACACTTCCACTGCAGGGGGCATGGGTTCAATCCCTGGTCTAGGAACAAAGGTTCTATATGCCATGAGGCCAACAAAAGAGAAAAAAACAGAAACAAAAACAACAAAATCCCTGTGGGTCCAGATTGACCTCAAGCCAGGACCAGCAATACTTCATAATTGTTTGAGCTAAATAGCTCTATTTTTCCCTATTACTGGTTTTAGTTGGCTCTCAGCTATTTGCAAATGACTGCAAGTGTGAAAGGAAGGGTAGAAAGCCAATTAATGTCTTTTTTAAAATAAGAAATATGTTTGTGGGGTCACAGTCACACTTCTTCCATGAATGGGAAATTTGCTTGGAATATGCCAAGTTTCAAGATTTCCAGATTTATGAGATTGGTCATTTTCTCCCTTCCTTCCTTCCTTCCTTCCTTCTTTCTCTCTCATTATTGTATCAGCTGAGTGGAGAAATGTTAGGGGAGTTTTTAGAGAAAGCTGGGCAGCTACAATATATTCCCAGCTAGAAAAAATAACTAGATAATGTGGCTTAAATGAAGGTGTGGTGCCAACAATAGAGATCAAGAGAAGCAAATTTAAGAACAACTTTGGTCGAGTTGCTAGGACTTGGTCATGGATTAGATACAAGGGACTGAACTGTCCAGATGAATGGATAAAATGGCTAATTAACAAATGCTAAGTTAAACAGTCACAGAGTAGCTGAAATGTCTTAGACCCTGTAGTAGGAGCTAGGACAGCAGAGATGAAAGCAGTCCTTGCCTTCAAGGATTTTACAAAAGAGGAGCCCTTAACATTCAGAAAAGAAACAAAAAATGAACAAAAACAACAAACCAAACCAGGAGTAGTGAAGGGCTCACCTGGAGTTGAGAGAATGAGCTTTGTGGTCCCAGATGTGGGGCCTTAGCCTTGCCTTTGGAAGACAGGACTTGTGTTGATGTGTAACCTGGTCTACAGATTCCTCAGGCTGTTGTAGGGGTCAGCGGAAGGACTTGGAATGGCATTGAGAGGACAGTGTTTGAGGGGAAGGAAGAAAGAGAGGGGGCAAAACTGTGTGCAGGGTGGAATTGCTGAGTTTCCAGCTACATAGGATTTGGAGAAACAAGGGGTATGAGGGTAGCTGCTTCATGATGATTGAACGGGAACCTCTAAGGACAGTATCAGGCCAGTTATCTCAGAGGCCATGTGACTAAATGCTTGGATTGCATGCTTTATTGAACCAAGGAAAAATACATAGGGAAAAGCAAGGGGAAAGAGAGTCAGTTGTCACATTTAAGATAGGAAGCAAAGAGGTAGAAACATGGGAGAATTTGAATCTTGGGGGAACACAGGGCTTGTATATTGTCCCTTGGTTGCATCAGCCTTCCCTGCTAATGGTGAGTTACAGACCAGAGTTTTGAGGTTTGAGCAAAGTTATGCTTATGGATGGAAATTTCCTCATCAATAAACAAATACCAAAGAAATGCCCACAACAATACACTTGGCCACGGATTTTGCTCACCAATTAGTCAGCTGAGCGGTTATGAGTTTTATTTATATATTTTGGAGAGAATGGAGCCACAGTGGTTGCTCTCTTCTTCATTAAGATTTCATGCATGAATATTTAGTGTATTTAGGGTATCATGAATACTTAGAATTCCAGTACTTCACATATATTTAGTACCTCAAAAATATTAGGTAGGCTTCCCAGGTGGCTAGTGGTAAAGAATCCCCTTGCCAATGCAGGAGACGTAAGAGACGCAGGTTCGATCCCTGAATCAAGAAGATCCCCTGGAGGAGGACATGGCAACCTACTCCAGTATTCTTGCCTGGAGAATCCCATGGTCAGAGGAGCCTGGCAGGCTACAGTCCATAGGGGTTGCAGAGAGTCAGACACGACGGAAACAACTTAGCACACATGCATAGAACCTAAGTATCGCTTGGTCCCTCCATCTTTCCTCTCTGTGTTTAAACTCACATACCCTGTACTTACTATCTTTTTTTAAAAATTGGTGTAGGCTTGTCATGCGGTTTGTTTTGTTTTTTAGGTCGTGCCACTCAGCATGTGGGATCTTTGTTCCCCACTAGGTATAAACCTGTGTCCCCTGCATTGGAGGTACAGAGTCTTAACTACTGGACTACCAGGGAAGTCCCTGTACTTACTATCTTTACTTCACAAATCTATATAGCGTTTTGCCTTCATCTTACAAAACTATAAACTTGTTCTTTTTCTAAAATAGACTCAAATATTCTAGAAACAAATGCACAATACAGTAAGACTTCCAGGTCTCCAAGTTGGAGGAGCTTCCGCAAGTGGTAAAAACTACTCCAGCCAAGAGGGCCTGAAGCCCTGGCAAAGGCTCTTCAGATACCAAAGAGGAAGGGGACCTTCTCCTTCAGGAGTCAAGAGCTGAAAGCAGGAAGGGAAGAGGGGCAACCAGAGCCTTCCAAGGGGTGCTTGGGGGACAGTAGCCAGAGGTGTGATAGGGAAGCAACCGGAATAAGCAGAGCAGCCTAGCATCCAACCGAGACAGGTAGGATGGTTGACACCCAAAGTTGTAGCAAGTGGCTTTTCCCTAGGATTCCAAGAATGGAGACTTAAGGGAAGACGTGAGAGGAAGCCGGGCTAGGTCCAGCCCAGCCCTGCCCAGCCCTCAGTCATATGAATAAAGACCAGCTCATACCAGGACTCCCCAGGTTTCTTGCAAATCTGTAACTTCCTTAAAGTAGGTTATTTTTGTTATTCCTCGTTTCCCTGCAGCTCAACTAGTAAAATGAATAGGCTTTAAGCAAAGAAAGGAGGAAGTGCAATGTGGGGCGGGCTACTTACTTAAAAACCGGCCTGGGGAGCTGAGAACATCCCCAGATGGGGCAGGTGGGGGTGGGGTGGCTGTGAATGGACAGCACCCTGGGTCTGTGAGGAGAGAGGAAAAGGGGTCCATTGCAGTGGATGTGTGAATGCTGGCTGGGGTGAGGGGTGGGGGTGGGGGTAAAAGCTCAGTTAACCCCTCAGGCTACACTTGGGCTTTCTAAAACCGCTTTGCTTTGTAGTCAGAGGTGTAGGAACTGACTGCTGTGGAAAGAGGGAAGTGTGGGAAGCAGTTCTGCCCCCTCCCTCTCTGCTCCCACCGTAAACTGGGCTGCCTCTTCCACCACTGTACCCTCATTGTCTGCTCTCTGTAGGTCTCCCCCGCCAGACCATGAACGTCCCAGGAGCAGGCACTGTGTCCGATTCACCTCTTTCTGCCTCACAATGTGGCCCAGCATGGGGCCTGACACTTGGAAGTTTCTCAAAGAGTTACTTGTTGAATGAATGAACAAATGAATGCTTTCTCCAAACTACACTGAACTCTGGATGGGATTTACAAAGGAAAGGCCTGATTACCCACTTATCCTGTGCCTCCAGGATTCAAGAAGGCAACGAGCCCCTAAAGGTTTGGTTTCCGTGTTTATATGTGTTTTCCTAAGGATAGGATTCTGAATCATTCATTGGATTTTCAAAAGAGTGTGTGTCCCCCAGAAGGATAATCACTTAAGAACATAGTCCAAGATGGATGTTTTATATAAATTGTCTTCCAATTCATTTTCCTGAACCGAACTATTTTTTCTTCCCAACACTACTATTTTCTTCCTATATATAATCTCTTGGGGTGTGTTACTTTGTAATGTCAGAATCTCCCGTTCATCTGAGGAAATGATAACGAGATGCCAATGAGGTTCAAGACATGCTACCCCAAAATATGACACCTTGGCATATTAAATACCTTAATCGGGAGGAATTTTAAAAAGCGGCAGCGGAACTTCCCTGACCGTCCAGTGGTTAAGACTCTGTGCTTCCACTGTAGGGGGCTTGGGTTTGATCCCTGGTTAGAGAACTAAAAGCCCTCATACTCCTTGATGCAGCCAAAAGTTAAAAAAAAATAATAATAATTTTAAAAGACAATAAAATTTTTAAAAATAAAATAATACTAAAAAGTGGCAGAAGCAGGATGGTCATTCTAACCTCCCTGCCCTTCTTCCCTGAAACAGGTCATAAAACTCCCTTGTGAAAGTACCCTCCCTAAACCAGGAGGAAGGAGAACTTTCTTGTTGCCATGAACAGTGAATTTGGGGCAGAGGCTATATAAACAAACTGTGTTAAGCTAACCCCGTATCTTCCTAGTTACTTCTTGGCCATTTACTACTCCTAGCCCAAACCCTCTGTCTTGTCAATTCTTCACACATTCATTATTTGCCTAAAAGATGGAAAAGCTTCCTGCTCTGATCACGTCTTCTTTCACTTGATGAATTAAATAAAAATGTATTAAAAGTTGTATGCAGTTTTCTTGTTAACCTGTCTTTGCCAGTTTCATTTTCATACCCAGCCAGGGGTCCTAAGAGGGCAACTTTTTCCTCCTCTCCCCTGCCTCAGCCAAAGCCTCCTTGTTCATGTCCTCCCACACTCTCAGCTCCTTTGTTCCAGATTTTGCAGGTGGGAAGTTAGTGTGGAGGGGGTGTGGGGCTTGTTGGAAGTGAGACCTCAAGGGCAGAGGCAGAACCCGGAAGAGAGCTGTGGAGTCACCCTGCTACCTAATCCAGCTCTCCACGCCTGCATAACAATGGAAGGAAAGAGGAAGTGGGAAAGAATCAGGTCATCTAATTGAATTAGAAGGGGAATTACCCAGACCCTGGAGCAGAGGTGAAGCAGCTCCCAGAAAGAAGGGCTGAAGACAGCACACAAAGATGAGGAGTGGGGAAATCAGTAAGATATTCACTTGTGTCCAGAAGCAAAAAGGTCAAAAACCCAGAGCTGAGCTGCACAGGCACTGAGGAAAGCTGAGATTGGCAGGCAGGTCTGGGCTGGGGCAGGATCCCCAGAGGAAGAGAGAAAGCTCCAAGCCCCGCCAGTATTTCTCGGCGGCTGCCTTGGCCTAATACTCAGTATCGGTGCCTCAAGGGAAGGATGAGTCAGTGCCAACAGATCCGACTTTAGGATAAAAGCCACTGGGCAAACACAGTGAGAGGGCTCTCTTATCACCCAAACCCTGGCCCTATGCAGGAAACTAGGGGGTCCCTGGACCCTGCAGAAGAGCTCCTTCTTTAAGAGAATGAGAGTGAAGTGCCTGGGTAATTACCTTCTTTCCTCTGCAGAAGGTTTCAGCCAGACATGTTGCTCATTGATTTCATAAAGCTATCTAAAGCCAAGGTTGGCATAGCACAAAGGGCAAAGGGGTGAGTACTAGCTGATGGCTGTGACTGTCACACCTTGCTGCAGGAGGCAAGGAAACCTGGAAACAAGAATATTCTTGGTCTCGGGAGTGGCTATAAGTGCACAGAGTGCCTGGGTGCCTCACGGAGGAGACTGATTAATGGTGTGGCGATCTGGCCAACTGGCATGTGGTTCCTTTGAAGAAGGTAAGTTCCACCACCCCATCACAGCATTCAGGATTGTTGAAAGGATGGCAGGACCGGTTGCATCACTCAGCCTGAGAGCTCAGCACTTAGCCTGTGAGAGCGGTTCACAGTGGCTAAGGAACCGATGATTATATTGTGTGTAAAGGAAAGATTGCCATCTTTGGAGGAAGTTTGAGATAGGTGACTTTGCTTATATGGTTTTGCGGGGTTTTTTGGTTTTTTTTTTAGGGACTTCCCTGGTAACTCAGCTGGCAAAGAATCCACCTGCAATGCAGGAGACCTGGTTCGATTCCTGGGTTGGGAAGATCCACTGGAGAAGGAATAGGCTACCCACTCCAGTATTCTTGGGCTTCCCTGATAGTTCAGCTGGTAAAGAATCTGCCTGCAATGTGGGAGACCTGGGTTCAATCCCTGGGTTGTGAAACCATTTACCACAGATTGGGACTTGAACCTATGTGCAGGGACTCGAACCCAGCCAAAACCCTGCTTGGGACTTGAACCCATGTGGCTGGGACTCAAACCCAGTCAAACCCATGGTACCTGGTTTCAGGACCTAATGAAGCTCAGGTTCTTGAAGTTTCATTGCAGAAAGAATTCAGTGAGAGACAAAGTGATAGGTAAATGGATTCTTTCAGAGTTAGAGAGAAGCACACTCCACAGACAGAATGTGCGCTGTTGCAGAGGGAAGTGCAACCCCGAAATTTGGTGTGGTTAGTTTTTATAGGCTGGGTAATTTCATATGCTAATGAGTGGAAGGATTATTCCAACTATTTTTGGGAAGGGGCAGAGATTTCCAGGATTTGGGCCACTGCCCACGCCTTCGTCTTTTAACAGTGCCTTGAAATTGTCTTGGCACCTTTGGGTGTGTCGTTTCATTTGCTGATTGAGAATCTAGGTCTAATCGCTTTATGCTGTGTCCTTGGGCTATGTCATTCTTTCAAAAGTTGTGCCCTGCCCCTTTCCCTCCTGTTACAGTTGGGAGGATCCCCTGGAGAAGGGGATCCACTCCAGTATTCTTGGGCTTCCCTAGTGCCTCACCTGGTAAAGAATCTGCCTGCAGTGCAGGAGACCTGGGTTTGATCTCTGGGTTGGGGAGATCCCCTGGAAAACAGAAAGACTACCCACTCCAGTATTCTGGTTTGGAGAATTCCATGGGGCTGCAAACAGTTGGGCACAACTGAGTGACTTTCACTTCACTTTTTTTTATTTTGCTATTTTGTGGGGTTTTCTGACCGAACCTGGGGTCTTGTGGGATCTTAGTTTAATGACCAGGGATTGAACCAGTGCCCCCTTTAGTGGGATCATGGGATCCTAACCACTGGACTGCCAGGGAACTCCTCTAAATGTGCCATTTTAACTAACCATTTTTAAATTATACAATAATTAATTACATTCACAATGCTGTAGAACTGTCACTACTAACTCCAAAACTTTTTTTAAAATTTGGCTGTGTTAGGTGGTAGTTGCAGCATGAGAGATATTTCTCTGTGGCACACAGACTCTTTAGTTGTGAACTCTCTAGTTCTCCAGTTGTGGTGTGCAGGCTCCAAAATTCAAGGGTTCAGTAGTTGCAGCCAAGGACTCGGTTGCAACAGGGCATGTGGGACCTTATATCCATGTCCCCTGCAATGCGAGGTGGATACTTAACCACTGGACCACCAAAAGTCGCTCCAAAACTTTTCCACCACTCTAAACAGAACCTTTGTACTCCTTTGTGTGCTTGTTCCTGTGGCTGTTTTTTTCTCTAGAATATGGTGATCCCTGTACTGGCAGAGTCTTGCCTGGTCAGTCACACCTACGTTCTCCTCACCTGAGTTTATTTCATCACAGGATTGCCATGAGTTCTTTCTGTGTAAACAGTACTGATACTTTTGTCCTACATATGCACACCTATTTCAACAAAGCACGTATTTGATTACACTACCTCAAAACTTAGTGCTTAATACTACAACCCTTTCACTGGCTCACAATACTGTGAGTCATCAGTTTGAGCAGAGCTCAACTGGGCATTTCTTCTGGTATTATCAACTAGGATCATACATGCCACTGAAGTCTTCTGGTGGCCCAACTGGAGCTGGATGCTATATAATATGACCTTATTTTATGAATAAGACATTCAGTGTCTGGCACTGGCTATGGGCAGGGTCGTTTATTTCCAGCATGCTACCTAGGTAGCAGGGTTCCAGAAGCAACAAGAGAGAGAGGTCAAGACCCAGTGCACAAACAGTTTTTAAGCTGCTGTTGGATCATTTTAGCTGATGTCCCATCATACAAAACAAGTCATATGGGAAAACCCAGAGTCAGTGTGAGAGGGGATTTAATGAAAATCCAGATATAGGCAGGTATGGCTCATTGGGATCATTACTGTAACAATCTACCACACCTACATACTATTATGCATTTTCATTTCCTCCTTAACAGTATATCTATTTTCAAGAGTTACAGATGTGGAAAACAAACTTATGGTTACCAGGGTGTAAGGAGGCAGGGATAAATTGGAAGATTGGGTTTGACATATACATATTACTATATATAAAATAGATAACTAATAAGGACCTGCTGTATAGCACAGGGAACTCAATACTCTATAAAGGCCTATATAGGAAAACAATCTAAAAAAGAGTAGATATATGTATAATAGAATCACTTTGCTGTATACCTGAAACTAACACAACATTGTAAATCAACTATACTCCAGTAAAAAACTTTTAAAAAGAAAAGAAGTAATATATCTATTTTCCAAGTTATACAATTCTTTTTTTTTTTTTTTTAGTGCTGTGAGTCAAGTTTTATTTGGGGCAAAACGAGGACTATAGCCTGGGAGACAATGTTTTAGACAGCTCTGAAGAACTGCTCTGAAGAGGTTGAGGGGATAGGAAGGATATAGTTCTTATAATTACATTTGTAATAACTTTAAAATAACCAAAGGACTGCCAAAATGTACTTAATCATTATTACTCTAGTTTTTGCATTTGTTTTAATTTTCACTATTATAAATAATTTATTAGTTAAAAGGATATATATGAGTACCTACTATGTGTAAGGAATTATTCAAGGGCATTACGGACACCATTTGCTTTGATTCTTTGTGAGCAGTGGGGAGGAAACACAGACAAACACATGAGTATATAATATGCAATATGGAGAAAAGCAAGAAAAGAGATTAAAGCCTACAGGATGTGGAGAAGGGATGGGTTTGCTGTTTTAAAATATTTTTTTAAATGTTTTGGGATTATAGTCTAGGAATAAAGGATAATTTCTTTTGATTCACCTCCTTGTTGTGAGAAGTGAGATCACAAGGACATAGGGCGGGAATATTGCTAAGGCTTTCAAGATGGATGGCCCAGTACTCTTCCAAGAGTTTTCCCAATTTATATTGCCACCAGTAGGAATTTGCCAAATGAGCATCTTGGACAACAGTAACACTGAGCATTCGTATTAAAAAAAGAAAACTTTGCCAATTTAATAGGTGATTCTGGATACCTTTTGTCAAAGTGGCATTTTTTTTTTAGTTTAACTTTTCTTTCTTTTTTAAAAAAGATTTTAGTTTTTATTTTTTGGCTGTAGTGGGTCTTTGCTGCTGCACTTGGGCTTTCTCTGGTTGCCGTGAGTGGAGGCTGCTCTTCCTTGTGGGACACAAGCTTCTCATTGTGGTGGCTTCTCTTGTCGTGGAGCCTGGGCTCTAGCCACAAGGACTTCAGTGGCTGCAGTTCCTGGGCTCAGTAGTAGTGGCACACAGACTTAGTTGCTCCATGGCATGAGGGATCTCCCAGACCAGGGATCAAACCAGCGTCCCCCGCATTGCAAGGGGGATTCTTAACACTGGACCACTAGGGAAGCCCAAAGGAGCATTTCATATAATTATTTATCTTGACCACATTTTGGACTTTGTAAGCTTTTGGACTGTAATTGCCATTTGCTGTTGGTATGGTGTGTATGTGTGTGAGTGTATACATTTGTATGAGAGGAAGAGAAAGAGAAGGAGAGAATGAAACAGAGATTAAAATTTTTTTTGGATATGATGACACTTGGACATGTTTCCTGCTGTGGAGAAAAAAAAATTGGGGATAGAATATTGAATCATAAAGAGTCAAATATGGAGAAAACAATTTTTTTTTTTCTGTAGAATTAGGCAATTTATTGTCAATTCAGACCTTGGAATTAAATAATTCCTTAAAGAAAGTGTCAGTCACTCAGTCGTGTTGTACTCTTTGTGACCCCATGGACTGTAGCCCACTAGGCTCCTCTGTCCATGGGATTTTCCAGCAAAAATACTGCAGTGGGTAGCCATTCCCTTTTCCAGGGGATTTTCCCAACCCAGGAATTGAACCCTGGTCTCCCGCATTGCAGGCAAGTTCTTTCCTATGTGAGTATCCAGGGAAGCCCTGAAATAATTCCTTAACATCCCCAAATTTACATACATTTGGTAAAGGGAAATATATGAAGATAAAAAGATTACCACAGGTCTAAAATATATCATTTTATGCTAAAATTGGGAAACTGTCCAGAAAATGAAATGTAGAGTTCCTAGATGGCAAAGAATGTGTAATTTATTTTTGTTTCCCTGGAGTTCCTAAGAGTTTCACAGTTAATATTGGTTGAACAAATGAAGCAACCGTTTAATGCAACGTTTTACTTGTTTGCACTGTTATGCAAATATATTTCATACCCTGCAGGGCCCTGTGGGGCTCCTGAGCACAAAGCCTTTTCATTTCACCCATTTTTTTGATAATAGGAAACAACCTTCATTCAGCCTCCAGGACCTTCCCTGAGTTTCAATGGGCAGATTTAAGCAGTTGTCATTTAGGGACTGGAGGGGACGTGAGACCAGGGAGAAAGAAACAGTCATGAGCAGCCTTGGGACAAGGTATCATTTCCCCATCAACGAAACCCACAACAACACCTTTGAGCTATTTTGTGGATACTGAAACCCCCTCCAGGTGGGAAAAGTTACGGTATGCTGCCTGCAAGCAGGAAGACCCCAGGTCATTTAAACCTGAAGGCTGACATTGTTGACTCCTACTTACCTCACCACAAATCCATCAGAAGAATGTCCACAAGCCGATTACTCCCTCTTTTACTATAAAACCTGTCACTATCTTCCCCAAGTTAAGACACATTGTTTTGAGGGCGTTAGGCTGCTATCTCCACTTTTGCCTGGCAAAGCAATAAAGCGACTCTTTTCTACTTCCCCTCAAACTCTGTCTCTGAGATTTGATTTGGTACTGGTGTACAGAGAAGCTGAACTTTCAGCATCAATTTTTATCTCTTTGAGAATCAGGAGGCTTAGGTAGGTATTTTTTGAAGTAGTAGCCCTTAGGAAGGATAAAAGCTTCTTTTGTAGGGACCCATATGTGGTAAGCACCCACTTAAGGCTGTGACCCTGTGCTATGTGGGGACAGTCTTGGGCATTGACCAGGAGGTGGGGCCATTTTTGGTCCTAACAGGAAGCGCCCCAGTTTTGGGCTCATTGTGCTCATTGTGTCTACCTCTGCTTTTTTTTTTTTTTAGGGTGATGAAAACTTTATTTGGTGCTTTGCGCAGCATCAGGTAGGGAATAAATCTGGAGAGAGAGCCTGGTTTGGAGGTATAGGGACCCCAGTAGGCTTCCTTTCTGTGCCGGAGGGTACCAGGGAGGGCCTAAGGCTGTTTTCCTGGACGGCTAGAGGGGTCTGAGGTGGGGCAGGCTTTCAGTAGGGGGCCCTAGACAAAACAGGTTAGAAAGGGCTGGGAATGGACAGGAATTCTTCTGAAGGGTGATATAGAGTGCTGCCTTCACCCAACCAGGCAGAGAAGAAGGGCACAGAACGGATGGACGTGGGACACCAGTCAGAAGAGGAAGCGATCACCTGGCACAGTTTGGCCCAGAGGGCACAGGGGATTCTTCACCACCAGCTGAACTTACAGCACACTGTGGGTGCGGTGAGGCACCTCTCAGCTGGGCCCCACACCCAATCAGTATTCATGACCACCCTCGATCCCAGTGAGTGTTTTGTAGTAGTGGAACTTGTAACGACTAGTTTGGAAGTCCAGAAAGCTGTCCTTCATGTCTGGCGGGGACATCTTGCAAACAAAGGAGTAGGTAAAGAAGAGCATCCCACACGTCAGCTTGTAGGCCGCCTTCTTGGGGATCCCCGCTTGCTTCTTCAGTCCACTTGCTGTAATGCAGACACACTCCATTCTGGTCAAATAGGTGCAGGTTGTGGACAATCATTAGAACTGCTCTGAATGCCTGTCACTTGATACATCCTCTCTCTACTTTCTCAGTCTGTCCGTGTCCATGACCCATACATAGTATGTCTGTCTGCTCCCATGAGAAGGTGTTTCATTAATTAATGCATGTATTTATGCATTTATTCACCCATCTATTCATTTGAGCATGTATTCATACACTACTGCAGTCATTCATTCAGTACATATTAAGTGTAAGTTCTGTGGGAATTCCCTGGCAGTCCAGTGGGTTAATTCTGCACTTCCACTGCAGTTAGTGTGAGTTTGATCCTTAGTCTGGGAACTACCGATGTGAGAGTTGGACCATAAAAAAGGTTGAGTGCTGAAGAACTGATGCCTTCAAATTGTGGTGCTAGAAAAGATTCTTGAGAGTCTCTTGGACAGCAAGGAGATCAAACCAGTCAATCCTAAAGGAAATCAACCTTGAATATTCATTGGAAGGACTGATGCTGAAGCTGAAGCTCCAATACTTTGGCCACTTGATGTGAAGAGCCAACTCATTGGAAAAGAGCCTGATGCTGGGTAATGATTGAAGGCAAAACGAGAAGGGGGTAGCAGAGGTTAGATAGCATCACTGACTCAATGGACATGAGTTTGAACAAACTTCAGGAGATAGTGGAGGACAGGGAAGCCTGGCATGCTGCAGTCCATGGAGTGACAAAGAGTTGGAAACGACTTAGTGACTGACCAACAATAATAACTGGGAACTAAGGTCCTGAGTGCCACGTAGCACAGCCCCAAAAAAGTTACAACTTTTTACTTTGGTAGCAGAAGAATCAATGATAATTAGGGACCCAAATGGGTGCCCAGGGAAAAGCCCCAGGCTCCAGACCTACAGTCCCATTGTTGGTGTTGTGTAAATTGAGATCATGACAATGTGCTGGCCAACCCTTCTTGGTCCACTGACTTTGAACAAATAAATTCTTGTTTTACCACACCCAAAGCAAGATGTGCTGACTAAGCCTTCTTTACCAGGATAATTGTATTATACTTCTCTTCGTAATAGCAAAGGTTAGAACAACAGTATGTGACCTTAACAGCTCCCGGCACTGAATCTGCACTGTGTCAGCTGTGAAAAAATAGACATCCCAACATTCAAGTGAGACTATTTGGCAAGTTTATGTAACTTTGTATTAAAAGATGAGGAAAATGTTTGTTTGTTTTAAAGCAAAACTGAGACTCTCTGACCTTAAGGAGCTTATAATCCAGGTGAGAAATTAAGGCCAGTCTGAGCGCCGAAGAATTGATGCTTTTGAACTATGGTGTTGGAGAAGACTCTTGAGAGTCCCTTGGACTGCAAGGAGATCCAACCAGTCCATTCTGAAGATCAGCCCTGGGATTTCTTTGGAAGGAATGATGCTAAAGCTGAAACTCCAGTCCTTTGGCCACCTCATGCGAAGAGTTGACTCATTGGAAAAGACTCTGATGCTGGGAGGGATTGGGGGCAGGAGGAGAAAGGGATGACAGAGGATGAGATGGCTGGATGGCATCACTGACTCAATGGACGTGAGTCTGAGTGAACTCCGGGAGTTGGTGATGGACAGGGAGGCCTGGCGTGCTGTGATTCATGGGGTCGCAAAGAGTTGGACACGACTGAGCGACTGATCTGATCTGATCTGACCAAGAGTTACAGATCATAGATCTAAGGAATGCGTTATGTTGAAAGCTGTCTAAAGACCCATCTGGTCTGAAATTCCCTACCAAGGTGGAACTCCCCTGACAAATTACTCTGGATTCCGCAGATAGTCTTTTCAGCTTTGTACCAACATTTTTCTGTGAGGAAACTATTATTAATTTTTTTAATTAGAAAAACTGTATATGCTTAATGTAGCACATTGAAACAATATGGCAGAGTATCACAGTAAAAAGTAAAGCCTCAGCTCAAATCCCCTCCCCCACCATTTGTTACCAGATGGTGAGAATGGCTATTTTCTATACTTGCACAAGCATATATATAAAAATTCCATCCCATGCTTTCAATTATAATCTATTTTTAAAATAACATGTACATATCGCTTCTCGGCCTTTTGGCTAAGATCAAGTGTAGTATCTGTTCTTATCAGTTTAAAATAACATGTACAATATAAAAACTGAAAGAGTATAAAAGAATACAGTAAAAAGAAAAAAAAGAAAATTTTCAAAGGAAAAAAATGAAAAAAAATTTTAGAAAAAGGAAAACAGGAAAAGAAAAAAAAAAAAACAAGAAAAACTGAAAAAGAAAAAGACAAAAACAATCAAACAGAAAAAGAATATACAGTGAAAACAAAATCTCTTCTATCCCTTTCCCTCTAGCACCTCAGTTCTGATCCACAGAGGCAGCCACTCTTACTATCTTTACATACATCCTTCCAGAAATAGTCTGTGTACTTTCCAAACATATATGTTATTCTTTTTTTAAAAAAAAAGGCACAAATGTTAGCAGCTTAAATACATTATTTTCCCCTTAATAACATATCTTAGAAATAATTCCATATTATAACTTGGAGTGAGCTCCTTCATTCCTTCTAACAGGTACATAGCATTTCATTTTAAAGATAAGTCATAATTTAACAAATCAATTTATTATGAATATTTTGGTGTTCCTGCCCTTTTGCTGTTAGAAACAAGGCTGCAATGAATAACTTTGGCTGCATTACATTTTTTTTTTTCATGCAAGGTTGCTGTATAAATATTTAAAAGCAGAATTGCTGGATCAAAGGGCAGATGTACTTGTTGTTTTGATAGACATTGCCAGTTCCTCTCAATAGATGTACCGTTTTGTATTGTTTTTTAGGTGCTAAGTTGTGTCCAACTCTTTGCCACCCCATGGACTGCAGCATGCCGTACCTTCCTGTCTTTCATTATCTCTTGGAGTTTGCTCAAACTCATGTCCATTGAGTCAGTAATGCCATCCAACTATCTAATCCTCTTTTGCCCCATTCCTCCTGCCCTCAATCGTGTCGGGTTCCTTGAGACCCTATGGACTGTAGCCTGCCAGGCTCCTCTGGAATTTCTTATCATTTTCTTTTATAGTGTTTTGCTTTTATCTATTTATTTTTGCATTTGTTTCACCATATTGAGTAAGGCTTGTCCACAGCAAAATACAAAAATCCTACCATATTCTCTTCTAGTACTGAGATAGGAAGGGGGTCAGTTAGTTCAGTTCCTCAGTCATGTCCGACTCTTTGTGACCCCATGGACTACAGCACACCAGGCCTCCCAGTCCATCACCAACTCCCAAAGCTTGCTCAAACTCATGTCCATCGAGTCAGTGACGCCATCTAACCATCTCATCCTCTGTGGTTCCCTTCTCCTCCTGCCTTCAATCTTTCCTTGCCTCAGGGTCCTTCCCAATGAGTCAGTTCTTCCAATTAGGTGGCCAGAGTATCAGAGCTTCAGCTTCAGTATCAGTCTTTCCAATGAATATTCAGGACTGATTTCCTTTCAGATTGACTGGGTTGATCTCCTTGCAACCAAGGGACTCTCAAGAGTCTTCTCCAACACCACAGTTCAAAAGCATAAATTCTTTGGTGCTCAGCTTTCTTTATGCTCCAACTCTCACATCCATATATGACTACTGGAAAAACCATAGCTTTGACTAGACTGACCTTCATCATCAAAGTAATGTCTCTGTTTTTTTAATATACTGTCTTGGTTGGTCTGGAAAATCCCATGGACGGAGGAGCCTGGTGGGCTGCAGTCCATGGGGTCGCTAAAAGTCGGACACGACTGAGCGACTTCACTTTCACTTTTCACTTTCATGCATTGGAGAAGGAAATGGCAACCTACTCCAGTGTTCTTGCCTGGAGAATCCTAGGGATGGGGGAGCCTGGTGGGCTGCTGTCTATGGGGTCACAGAGTTGGACACGACTGAAGTGACTTAGCAGCAGCAGCAACCCAAC
>NW_011494956.1:12250203-12250623 GCF_000754665.1 Bison bison bison | reverse complement strand
TGTGGTCATGTATGGATGTGAGAGTTGGACTGTGAAGAAGGCTGAGCACTGAAGAATTGATGCTTTTGAACTGTGGTGTTGGAGAAGACTCTTGAGAGTCCCTTGGACTGCAAGGAGATCCAACCAGTCCATTCTGAAGATCCGCCCTGGGATTTCTTTGGAAGGAATGATGCTAAAGCTGAAACTCCAGTACTTTGGCCACCTCATGCGAAGAGTTGACTCATTGGAAGAGACTCTGATGCTGGGAGGGATTGGGGGCAGGAGGAGAAGGGGATGACAGAGGATGAGATGGCTGGATGGCATCACTGACTCAATGGATATGAGTCTCAGTGAACTCTGGGAGTTGGTGTTGGACAGGGAGGCCTGGCGTGCTGCGATTCATGGGGTCCAAAGAGTCGGACAGTGACTGAGCAACTGATC
>NW_011494956.1:12223825-12250103 GCF_000754665.1 Bison bison bison | reverse complement strand
AGTGATGTCTCTGCTTTTTAATACACTGTCTAGGTTTGTCATAGCTTTTCTTCCAAGGAGCAACTGTCTTTTAATTTCATGGCTGCAGTCACCATCTGCAGTGATTTTGGAGCCCAAGAAAATAAAGTATGTCACTGTTTTCACTTTCCCCCCATCTATTTGCCATGAAGCGATGGGACTGGATGCCATGATCTTAGTCTTTTGAATGTTGAGTTTCACTCTCCTCTTTCACTGTCATCAAGAGGCTCTTTAGTTCTTTTTCGCTTTCTGCCGTAAGGGTGGTATCATAAGGGTATCATCTGCACAAAAGAGGTTATTGATATTTCTCCTGGCAATCTTGATTCCAGTTTGTATATCATCCAGCCCAGCATTTTGCATGGTGTACTCTGCATGTAAGTTAAATGAACGGGATGACAATATACAGCCTTGACATACTCCTTTTCCATTTTGAAACCAGTCCATTGTTCCATGTCCAGTTCTAACTATTGCTTCGTGACCTGCATACAGACTTCTCAGGAGGTAGGTAAGGTGGTCTGGTATTCCCATCTCTTTCAGAATTTTCCACAGTTTGTCATGATCCACATAGTCAAAGGCTTTGGCATAGTCAATAAAGCAGATGTTTTTTGGAAACCCTCTTGCTCTTTCTATGATCCAACAGATGTTGGCAATTTGATCTCTGGTTCCTCTGCCTTTTCTAAATCCAGCTTGAACATCTGGAAGTTGTTCTCAGTTCATGTACTGTTGAAGCCTGGCTTGGAGAATTTTAATTATTACTTTGCTAGATTGTGAGATGAGTACAATTGTACGGTAGTTTGAACATTCTTAGGCATTGCCTTTCTTTAGGATTGGAATGAAAACTGACCTTTTCCAGTCCTGTGGCCACTGCTGAGTTTTCCATATTTGCTGGCATATTGAGTGCAGCACTTTCACAGTGTTTGAAATAGCTCAGCTGGAATGCCATCACCTCCACTCGCTTTGTTCATAGTCATGCTTCCTAAGGCCCCCTTGACTTCACATTCCAGGATGTCTGGCTCTACATGAGTGATCACACCCTCATGTTTATTTGGGTCATTAAGATCTTTTTTGTATAGTTCTTTTGTGTATTCTTGCCACCTCTTCTTAACATCTGCTTCTGTTAGGTCCTTGCTCTTTCTGTCCTTTATTGAGCCCATCTTTGCATGAAGTGTTTCCTTGGTATCTCTAATTTTCTTGAAGAAATCTCTAGTTTTTCCCATTATGTTATTTTTCTCTATTTTTTTACCATTAATCTCTTAGGAAGGCATTCTTATCTCTCCTTGGTGTTCTTTGGAACTCTGCATTCAGATGGGTATGTCTTTCCTTTTCTCCTTTGCCTTTTGCTTCTCTTCTTTTCTCAGCTATTTGTAAGGCCTCCTCAGACAACCATTTTGCCTTTTTGCATTTCTTTTTCTTGGGGTGGTCTTGATCACTGTCTCCTGTACAATGTCACAAACGTCCATCCATAGTTCTTCAGGTACTCTATCAGATCTAATCCCTTGAATCTATTTGTCACTTTAACTGTATAATCATAAGGGATTTGATTTAGGTCATACCTGAATGGTCTAGTGGTTTTCCCTACTTTCTTCAATTTAAGTCTGAATTTTGCAATAATGAGTTCATGATCTGAGCTACAGTCAGCTCCTGGTCTTATTTTTGCTAACTATATAGAGCTTTTCCATCTCTAGCTGCAAAGAATCTGATTTTGGTATTGACCATCTGGTGATGTCCATGTGTAGAGTTCTCTCATATGTTGTTAGAAGAGAATATTTGCCCTGACCAGTGTGTTTTCTTGGCAAAACTCTGTTAGCCTTTGCCCTGCTTCATTTTGTACTCCAAGGCCAAACTTGCCTGTTACTCCAGGTTTCTCTTGACCTCCTACTTTTGCATTCCAGTCCCCTAAAGTAGATAGCCAATGGGAATTTGCTATATGACTTAGGGAACTCAAACAAGGGCTGTGTGACAATCTAGAAGGATGGGATAGGGCAGGAGATGGGAGAGAGGCTTGGGAGGGTGGGGACATCAGTGAACCTATGACTGATTCTTGATATATGACAGAAAACCACAAAATTCTGTAAGGCAATTATCCTTCAATTAAAAAAAATAAAGTGAAAAAAAAAAAAGCTCAGGTTCTCTCTCTCTTTTTTAAAAAATACTTTTATTTATTTATTTTTGGGTGTGCTGGTCCTTTATTGCTTTGAGCAGAAGCTACTCTCTAGTTGAGGTTCTTGGGCTTCTCATTGCTATGACTTTTGTTACAGAGCATGAGCTCTAGAGCACAGGCTCAGTAGCTGTGGCACACAGGCTTAGTTGCCCTGTAGCATGCGGGATCTTCCCAGACCAGGGCTCGAACCTGTATCTCCAGCATTGTCAGGAGATTCTTTACCACTGAGCCATCAGGGAAGCCCAAGAGCCCAAGGCTTAGGTTCTTGATGTCTCATCACCAAAGGCATTCAGTGAGAGACAAAGCAATAGGTAGATTTATTTATAGAAAAACACACTTCAAAGTGTGGGCCATGTCAGAATGTGAGAACAGCACCAAGGTATGAGGTTGTCTTTTTTATGTGTGTGGACGTGCTCAGTCATGTGTGACTATTGGCAACCCCATGAATTGTAGTCCCCAGAATCTGTCCATGGGATTCTCTAGGCAAAAATACTGGAGTGGATTGCCATTTCCTTCTCCAGAGGATCTTCCTGACTCCGGGATCAAACCCACATCTCTTGTGTGTCCTACATTGGCAGGCAGAATCTTTACCACTTTGCCACCTGGGAAGCCTGTCAGTTTTCATCAGATCAGATCAGATCAGATCAGTCGCTCAGTCGTGTCCGACTCTGCGACCCCATGAATCGCAGCACGCCAGGCCTCCCTGTCCATCACCAACTCCCGGAGTTCACTGAGACTCACGTCCATCGAGTCAGTGATGCCATCCAGCCATCTCATCCTCTGTCTTCCCCTTTTCCTCCTGGAGTGGGTAATTTCATAGGCTAATGAGTGGGGAAAGTATTCCAGCTAATTGGGGGAGGTGCCCAGGAATTGGACCACTGCCTACTTTTTGAACTTTTTGATTGGCCTTTGAATTGTCTTGACACATGCAGGTGTGTCATTTAGCTTGTTGATGTGTTACAATAAGGATAAGCTGAGGCTCAAGGTCTAGTGGAAGTCCACTTATCTGCCATCTTGGACTTTGTCAGGAAGCATGTAACAGAAGGCTTCCTGTGTGCTGTTTTGGATCTGTCAGGAATCCTCTGTTCCTTATTAATTCCTGAATATTCAGGAATTAAGAGGAGAGGCAAGCCTCTCCTGGGGCTGAGGGATCCAGGCATTTGCTTCCTTAGTTTTTCAATACAGTGATAAGTACCCTCTTCCTTTTTTGTGAACCATATGGTAAAAGTGATTGTTTACAACTCTCTCTCTCTTTAATATGGATCGCCTATGTTTTGTAAGTCTGGAATTTTAATCTTTATCTTTGCTGAGAATAACTACAGTATATATGCCCAAACCATGTTGATTAAAACACCTTTGATCCATCAGAGCTTTGGTCCCCTTGTCTTACTTTCTCTCTCTCTCTCTCAGGCTATGTCTTTGGAGCGCAGAGGCCCTCTGGGTTCACTTTCCTGCCCGGGCTTTTAAGATCCTCTTGAGAAGGTGCTCTGCGCCTTCACCCCATTGAGAGGGCACCCGAGGCCTTCGTGAACAGAGCAAACCCAGTGTCAGGGACTTTACTGGTTTTCTGCGTTAACCAAGGAATATCAGCCTCTTTCTCTCTCCTTTACTTTCTTATCATTGACTCCAGACCACCAGGTTCCTGTCCATTAAAGGACCTCAACAGGACTTGCTTTGTTCTAATCAGTTTATGTCATGTCCTCAGGCTATGTTATTCTTTTTAAGGTTGTGCCCTGCCCCCTTCCCTCCTGTTTTAGAAGTGCCAAGTGGTAATCACTGGACCTACAGGGAATTCCCTGAATAATCCATTTTTAGAATACCATCTCAATAATAAACTATAAATATATATATATATATTATATATAAATTTTCACATATATAAGTTTCTGGGCTCCTAATTTTGTTTCGTTAATCTATCTGCCTAGTGTTTAAAAGCAAAATTCAACCAAGTAAATTTGAAGAATTACAATTGGCTTCATTGGGCACTTCATGATTTTGGTAGAACCTCATCTAGCAACTAAAAGAACCTCCAAGGATTTGTACAAAATGGAAGGTTTTTATAGAAAGAAGGGTGGGAAAAGGGTTAAGTGCTAAGTCACTTCAGTGGTGTCCGACTCTTTGAGACCCCATGGACTGTAGTCCACCAGACTCCTCTGTCCATGGGATGGATTCTCAAGGCAAGAATACTGGAGTGGGTTGCCATTTCCTACTCCAGGGGTACTTCTCAACCCAGGGATTAGACCCTGTGCTCTTAAGTCTCCTGCTTTGGTAGGCAGGTTCTCTACCTCTAGCACCACCTGGAAGCCCCATGCTGGGGAAAGAGAGCTATTAGCAAAAGAAAAGAAAGGATTATTTTTAGGCCAGGGCATCTATTTTAGAAGAAAATGAATGGCAAAGGTTTTATCACGCAGACTGGCACTTCTTGAATGGAGGAAGAGGGGTAGAAAGGGAGAGGGCCAATGTGACAGATTACTTTACTGGTGCTGGATCTGAAAATTCCAGGCTGGTTGGTTCAGATTACATTTCTGGAAGAGGGTGAAACTGCAGTTTTGTTTTTGTTGTCCAGTCACTAAGACATATCCAACTCTTTGCAACCCAATGAACTGCATCAAGCCAGGCTTCCCTGTCCTTCACTATCACCTAGAGTTTGCTCAAATTCATGTCCACTGAGTCAGTGATGCTATACAACCATCTCATCCTCTGTCGACCTCTTCTCCTTTTGCTCTCAGTCATTGCTAGTGTCAGGATCTTTATCCAGTAAGTCGGTTCTTCACATCAGGTGCCAAAGCATTGGAGCTTCAGCTTCAGCATCAGTCCTTCCAAAGAATATTCAGAATTAACTTCCTTTAGGATTGACTGGTTTGATTTCCTTGCTGTCCAAGGGACTCTCAAGAGTTTCCAGCACCACAATTTGAAAGCATCAAATCTTTAGCGCACAGCCTTCTTTATGGTCTAACTCTCACATCTTCGCATGACTACTGAAAAATCCACAGCTTTAAGTAGACAGACCTTTGTAGGCAAAGTGATGTCTCTGCTTTTTAATACACTGTCTAGGTTTGTCATAGCTTTTCTTCCAAGGAGCAAGCGTCTTTTAATTTCATGACTGCAGTCACCATCTGCAGTGATTTTGGAGCCCAAAAAAATAAAGTCTGTCACTGTTTTCACTTTTCCCCCACCTATTTGCATGAAGTGACGAGACCAGATGCCATGACCTTAGTGTTTTGACTTTTAAGCCATCTTTTTCACTCTCTTCTTTCACCCTCATCAAAAGGCTCTCTAGTTCCTCTTCCCTTTCTGCCATTAAAGTGGTATATTATCTGCTTATCTGCGGTTATTGATATTTCTCCTGATAATCTTGATCCAGCTTGTGAGTCATTCAGCCCGACATTTCACATGATGTGCTCTTCATAAAAGTTAAATAAACGGGGTGATAATATATAGACTTGATGTACTCCTTTCCCAATTTTGAACCAATCTGTTGTTCCATATAAGGTTATAACTGTTAATTCTTGTCCTACATACAGGTTTCTCAGGAGACAAGTAAGGTAGTCTGGTATTTCCATCTCTTTTTAAGAATTTTCCACAGTTTGTTGTCATCAACACAGTCAAAGGCTTTAGTGTAGTTAATGAAGCAAAAGTAGATGCTTTTCTGGAATTCCCTTGCTTTCTCTATGATCCAATGGATGTTGGCAATTTGATCTCTGGTTTCTCTGCCTTTTCTAAACCCAGCTTGTATATCTGGAAGTTCTCAGTTCACATACTGTTGAAGCTTAGGTTGAAGGATTTTGAGTATAATCTTTCTAGTATTTGAAATAAGTCCAATTGTATGGTAATTTGAACATTCTTTGGTATTGCCTTTCTTTGGGATTGGAATGAAAACTGACCATTTCCAGTCCTGTGGCCACTGCAGAGTCTTTCAAATTTGCTGGCATATTGCGTGCAGCACTTTCACAGCATCATCTTTTAGGATTTGAAATAGCTCAGCTGGAATTCCATCACCTCCACTAGCTTTGTTTCTAGTAATACTTCCTAAGGTCCGCTTGACTTCACACTGGAGGATATCTGGCTCTAGGCGAGTGACCACACCACAGTGATTATCCAGGTCATTAAGATCGTTTTTTGTATAGTTCTTCTGTGTATTCTTGCCACCTCTTCTTAATCTCTTCTGCTTCTGTTAGGTCCTTGCTGTTTCTGTCCTTTACTATGCCCATCTTTGCACATAATGTTCCCTTGGTATCTCTAGTTTTCTTAAAGAGATCTCTAGTGTTTCTTATTCTATTGTTTTCCTCTGTTTCTTTGCATTGTTCACTTAAGAAAGTTTTTTTTTTTAATCTCTTTTTGCTATTCTCTGGAACTCTGCCTTCAGTTGGTATATCTTTCCCTTTCTCCTTTGTCTTTTCTCAGCTATTTGTAAGGCCTCCTCAGACAACCACTTTGCCTTCTTGCATTTTTTTTTTCCTTTGGGATGGTTTTGGTCACCACCTCCTATACAATGTCATGAACCTCTGTCCATAGTTCTTCAAGCAGCCTGTCTAACAGATCTAATCCTTTGAATCTATTTGTCACTTCCACTGTATAATCACAAAGGATTTGGTTTAGCCCCTTCCTGGTTTCATTTGGAGAAGGCCATGGCACCCCACTCCAGTACTCTTGCCTGGAGAATCCCATGGACAGAGGAGCCTGGTGGGCTGCAGTCCATGGAGTCGCTGAGGGTTGGACATGACTGAGCGACTTCACTTCCTGAATGGTTTAGTGGTTTTCCCTACTTTCTTCAATTTAAGGCTGAATTAGGCAATAAGGAGCTCATCATGAGCCACAATCAGCTCCTGGTCTTCTTTTTGCCGAATGTTTAGTGCTTCTCGATCTTCAGCTACAAAGAATATAATCAATCTGATTTCAGTATTGACCATCGGGTGATGTCCATGTGTAGAGTTCTCTCATGTGTTGTTGGAAGAGGCTGTTTGCTATGACCAGCATGTTCTCTTGACAAAACTGTTAGCCTTTGCCCTGTTTCATTTTGTAGTCCAAAGCTAAATTTGCCTGTTACTCCATGTATCTCTTCGCATCCTAATTTTTCATTCTAATACCCTATGATGAAAATGACATCTGTTTTTGGTTTTAGTTCTAGGTCTTGTAGGTCTTCATAGAACTGTTCATCTTCAGCTTCTTTGGCATTAATGGTTGGAGGATAGATTTGCATTACTGTGATGCTGAATGGTTTGCCTTGGAAATGAACCAAGATCATTATATCGTTTTTGAGATTGCATGCAAATACCGCATTTTGGACTCTTTTGTTGACTATGAGGGCTACTCCATTTCTAATTCTTGCCCACAGTAGTAGATATATTGGTCATTTGAATTAAATTTGCCCATTCCTGTTCATTTTAGTTCACTGATTCCTAAACTGTCCGTGTTCACTCTTGCCATCTCCTGCTCGACCATATCTAATTTACCTTGACTCATAGACCTAACATTCCCGGTTCCTATGCAATATTGTACAGCACCGGACTCTACTTTCACCATTAGCGTTCATGCTAAGTCACTTCAGTGGTGTCTGACTCTTTGTGACCCCATGGACTGCAGCCTGCCAGGCTCTCTTGGTAAGAATACTGGAGTGGGTTGTCATGCCCTCCTCCAGGTATCTTCCCAACCTAGGGATTGAACTGACATCTCTCACAGTTTCCTGCATTGGCAGGTGGGTTCTTTACCACTGTTGCCACCTGGGCACCAGACACATCCAGAGCTCAGCAAGGTTTCCTCTTTAGCCTAGCCCCTTTATTCTTCATGGAGCTGTTTCTCCATTCTTCCTCAGTAGCATATTGGACACGTACCGACATGGTCGGCTCATCTTCCAGTGTCATATCTTTTTCTTTTCTTTGTGTTCATAGGGTTCTTAAGGCAAGAATATGGAAGTGATTTGCCATTCCCTTCTCTATTGGACCACATTTTGTCAGGCCCTGACTAGCAGGAACATCAAATCAGGTATTAAATCTAGGCTTTGTATCATGGACTTTTAAGAGCAGTGATGCCATTTTTAGGACTATGATTTTTCTTTTAACTTTCCTCATGTCACTTACCATACTGTTTTTGTTATTCTACACTTAACATGTTTAATTTCGAGAAGATATGGTCATCTTTTTTACCCAGCAATTTTGTGGATTTTGTGCTATTTTTTTTATATATTTAGGTCTAGAAAGAAAAGCAAATCTGGGGAGCAGAAATGAAGTGAGAAGTGGAGAGAAAAAAGGAGTGGACCTTCTAGTCAAGAGCTTCCCAGATAATGTGCCCCAGTGGGGGTTCACTGTGTCCCAGCTGTGGCTCCCTCAGCCCCATATCAGAAGTAGGGCCTGGAGTAGCCTGAATATACCAAGCACATTCTCTTTCTTTCTTTCTTTTTTGTGTGTGGCTGAGCTGGGTCTTTGTTGCTGTGAGCAGGCTTTCTCTTATTGCAGCAAGTGGGGTCTACTCTCTGGTTTCAGTGCACCAGCTCTAGGGCTTGTGGGCTCAGGAGCTGTGGCCCACAGGCTTAGTTGCCCCTCCCCATGTGGGATCTTCCCTGACCAGGGATCAAACACTTGTCCCCTGCATTAGCAGGCAGATTTTTAACCACTGGACAACCAGGGAGGTCCCATATTCTCTTTTTAGGACCTTTGCATTTGCTCTTCCCTCTGCCTAGCTAGCTGTGGCCCCAGAAGTTCACACAGCTGGCTACTCATTCTCTAGCTCACTTGATGATCTTGCCTAAAGGACCACCCCTCTCCTGCCCCAAGTCATGCTGCTTTCTTGGTATCACATCTGTTTTAGAAACTCTCAGATGATATGTGTGTTTGTTGTCTTTCTCCCTACCACTAGAATGTAAGTTCCAAAAAGGCAGAAGTCAGATCTGTTTTGTTCTCTTCTATCGCCAGGGTCATACTCAGTGCCCTGCCCATGCACTCAATAAATATTTGGTATAGGAATGAGGGAGTGGGCTTCCTACTCTAGATCTTGGAGGATATTTTTTATGACCACATTAGTTCTTATTCCCAGGTTGACCCCTCTGTATCCATCTACTTCCCACAACCAATCTCTCCTCGGTTTGATCAAAGGGCTGTTGGAGGTATTTGTCTAGCTATTTATGATTCTTGCTATCTACACTCTGTTTCATTTTTTGGCCATCTTGGCCACAGAGACACCACAGGAACTTATCGTCCCCCTTGCAGAACCCAGATAATACTATGCTGGCAGTATTCTTAGAATCTATTCATTTAGTAACCTTATCAAAAACGGAAATGAGGTTAACTTGGCAGGAAATGAGGTCAGTTTGGCAACTGGTAGTGAAACACTGAACAATGTGAGAGCTAATAGTCTGAGTTAACAATGCAAGAGACGCACAGCAGTGCAATAGAAAGATCAAAGAGACTATAAGCCATGCAGGGCAATTTGGGCTCAGAGAGAGGATCCCAGTAAACTGGTGATTGATGGCTTTCTCTGTACCTTGGGCAGGTGAGTATGTAGTGGAGCACTGCTGAGTCCTCCCAGCCTGGGATAAAGATCTCTCAGGGTGTTGAGGGGGAATGGCTTCAGTTAAAATTGATAAGCACCACTTATTAAGCTTCCCATACCCTGTATTAAGCATCTGTTATCTCTACTTCTGCTTCTAATCCTTAAGTAGGTGATGTTAACTATTTCAGAGAGAATGAAATAGAATTTTAAATGACTAAAGGACCTAACTAGGTCACTGGGTGCATGAAAAGGCAGGGAGGGAATCCAGCCCACACCCCCACTCCAATTTGCTCCCCCCATTTTTTTCTATATTAAATGAGATGGAAAATGCAAACATAGGGCTCTAATTTTTTTTTTTCTTTCTGGCAGCAATGTGCAGTATGTGGGATATTAGTTCCCTGACCAGGAATCTAACCCACACCCCCTGCAGAGGAAGTGTGGAGTTTTAACCAGGGAAGTCCTCTAATGTATTTTTTAATTAAAGTATGGTTGATTTACAATGTCATGCTAATTTCTGCCATATAGACTCAGTTATACACACACCTGCTGCTGCTGCGTTGCTTCACTTGTGTCTAACTCTTTGTGACCTTATGGATTGCAGTCCACCAGGCTTCTCTATCCATGGGATTCTCCAGGCAAGAATACTGGAATGGGTTGCCATGCCCTCCTCTGGGGGATCTTCCCGAACCAGGGATCAAACCAGTGTCTCCTCCAGTATTAGTAGGCGGGTTCTTTACCATTAGTACCACCTGGGAATCCATGAAAGTGAAAGTGAAAGTTGCTCAGTTGTATCTGACTCTTTCCAACCCCATGGACTATATATATATACAGTTCATGGAATTCTCTAGGCCAGAATACTGGAGTGGCTAGCCTTTCCCTTCTCCAGGGGATCTTCCCAACTCAGGTCTCCCGCATTGCAGGTGGATTATTTACCAGCTGAGCCACAAGGGAAGCCCATACACACACATATATATCTTAAAATATTCTTTTCCATTATGGTTCATCCCAGGAGATTGGATATAGTACCCTGGGCTATACAGTCTAATGAATTCTTTTGCAAGTAAATATTGGTTTGAATCTACCTACTTAAAAATGCTTAATTAATTCTGAAATGTATATTTAAGTCTTTGGAATTATTCTTATTAATGGGCCAAATACTAAAATAGAAGTTAAGAGTCAAGAAAATCTACAGAAAAGTTCTAGAATAGTTATTAAAGATGATCAACACACTCAAATTTCCAAATGTCACAGTCCATCAAAGCCAATAGCCATAAAAGCAATCAAAAGAATATACCCATAAATAAAAATAATGATGCTGCTAATGTAGATGAGGGATAACATTTGAGCCCATTTACCTCTTGTTTCAGCCAAATCTTTTCTGAATTTGTGGGGTCAATGAGCCATTTATAACCAGAAAGAAATGAGGCAGATTAGAACTATAACTCCATGCTGAGGACACTAAATGTTTTCATCACAGAATCATATGTCCCCATTTCTTTTGTATTATCATTGCCACTGGTTGCCTCCTCTTGCCCTCTGCTAACTCACCCCCTATTTGAAAAGACCCTGATTCTGGGAGAGATTGAAGGCGGGAGGGAAGAGGACAAGGGATGAAATGGTTGGATGGCATCACCAATTCAATGGACATGAGTTTGAGTAAACTCCGGGACTTGGTAATGGACAGAGGGGCCTGGCGTGCTACAGTCCATGGAGTCGCAAAGGGTCGGAAACGACTGAGTGACTGAAATGAACTGAACTAAACTAGCTCCCCCCCGCCAACCTCACCTGCCCCACTCACTCTAGTTCTACACCAGGATGTTTGAATTGGCACTAGGGGAAGGAGTAATGTTCTTGGGTGGGGTAGCTGGAAGGTGTAGTCTGAAAACTGCCAACAGCTATTATACATTCACTTGTAGTAACTTGTCTGCGAGAGAATGGTTGACAGACAGAGAGAGGCACAGACAAGAAAAGGAAGGGGAGAAAGAGAGAGAGAGTCAGTCTTAGTTATCATTGCCCTTGAGGCTCTTTCTGTGGTTATCTAAGCTAGTAGAACTGGGTTTCTTTCACTTGCAGCCAAGAGGCTATTTACTTTTTCATTCCAAACACCTCAGCCATCAGCTTTCTATTGACTGTTTGAGGTTCATCCTCTCTGATGGGGGAGAATTCTGTTCTGTGTGTGTGTTCATGAGGCCCTACTGTTCTCTCCTGGGAAATCTCCCTTCTAGGCTCTTCCCCTTCCAGCAATGTGTTTTCAGGGACTATACATAAGCTTTAATACTCATTTACTTGAAATAAAATTGATTCTACTTTTTGAGTCAGCCTCATCTATTTAAAAATAATCTGTTGGTGTTTTTCTTTCATTTTATCCCTACAACTGGGTGTGGGCAAGCCTTGGCCTAAACGGTGTGGTATAGTAGATAAAGCACTAGAGTCAGAACTCGGGGCCAGAACCCTGTGATATATATATATTTTTTTTAATATTTATTTATTTATTTGGTTGTGCCAGGTGTTAGTTGAGGCGTATGGGATCTTTAGTTGCAGCACAGGGGATCTAGTTCCCTGAACGGGGATCAAACCCAGGCCCCCTGCATTGGGCGCCTGGAGTCTTAGCCACTGGACAACCAGGGAAGTCCCCCTATGTGATCTTGAACAACTGTCTTAAAGGTTTTTGAATCTGTCCCCATCTGTGAAATGAAATGAGTATGTGCAAACATCTAGTACAGAGCCTGGTGCACACTGTGATGCTGAAAGTTCAGCTTCTCTGTAGGAAAAGGAAAGAAAGGCAAATGAAGTCGCTCAGTCGTGTCCCACTCTTTGGGGCCCCATGGACTGTAGCATACCAGGCTCCTCCATCCATGGGATTTTCCAAGCAAGGGTACTGGAGTAGGTTGCCATTCCCTTCTCCAGGGGATCTTCCCGACCCAGGGATTGAACCCAGGTCTCCCATACTGCAGGCAGATGCTTTACCGTGCTTTGCCAGGCAAAGAGGGAGACAGCAGGCTTATGACCTTTAAACCATGTGTCTCAACTTGGGGAAGGTAGTAAAATCGGAGGAGGGAGAACAGAAAAGCCTTGTGCCCAGGAGCCTCACAGATCCCTGCCTGGTGGCAATCACATGCTCAGTAAATGTTTGTGAAATGAATAATTTTAACGAGGGAATTGAATCCTAGTGTCCCCTTTTGAGTTTACTATATGGACAGTAAATTCCTTTTGGTCTTTAGAGCTCTACCCCTCTCTTAGTTCACTGAGACAAAAGGTTATACCCCTTCTCTCCTGTTTGTTCAAATAGCAATGCCCTGTGAGAGAGCATTTGATTGGCAGAGCTTCTGTCACATGCCCCAAGGGGACAGTGAGGGGAATTCCCTATTGAAAGTATCTCCTCCAGACACTTGCCACTTCCTGCTAATTAATTTATGCTCAGAATACCAGGGTGAACTTACCATAAAATTATCACACTACCAAATCAAATATATTCACAGAGTCAATTATTTGTGCCTTTTCCCCATTCCTCTAAGAGAATAATCAGATTTGAATACAGAAAGTCAACAGCTTTGCCATCAGCCAAAAACATTTATTAATATGAAGCTTCTCACTGTGGTAGAAGAGCAGGGGATGTAAAGAGGTGGCAGGTCCAAAGTTTAATCATGAAGACCTTGCCCATTCCAAAGACAATATTTCTGCAGTAGTGTTCATTTGTAAATCAGGAAGTATGTTTGCTAAAGGAACATCTAAAATCTTCTAGGGTCTAGATTGAGATAGCAGAAGATTAGATTTTTTTTTTTTTGGCCACACCAGGCAGCTTGCAGGCTGACCAAAGATTGGACCTGCACCCTCAGCAGTGAAAGTGCTGAGTCCTAACCAGTGAACCATCAGGGAATTCCTAAAGAGATTTTATTTTTTACTTTTCCCCCAGTCTTGTGCTATAACTGACATTATATTACATTAAGGTGTACAACATAATGATTTGATATATGTAGCTATTGCAAAATGATTACTGTTAAGTGGATTTGAAACACCTAATCTGGATAACTTTCATTTTTGGATCTGTAATTGATTTTCATCTCCTTATTGACTCTTGTACACTAAATTTTCTCTGATTATAACTTTATCCATGGATTTCTTTTTAAGAGCTCCAAACTCTGTCTTTTCTATTTTTTTCTATTTTAATATTTATTTATTTGGCTATGCCAGGTCTTAGTTGAGGCAGGAGGGATCTTCGATCTTCATTTTGGCATTGGCATCTAGTTCCCTGACCAGGGTTGAAACCCGGGCACGCTGCATAGAAGCACGAAGTCCTACCCAGTGGACCGCGAGGGATGGCCTGTCTGTGGATTCTTATCCCACAGTGTACAGGATCACAATTAGATAAAGTTCAGATACTAACATAACTCCTTCCCTGGATGCCGGGACAGGCTCACACGGACACAGATTTTGCTCATCTCTAACTGATACGATCCTGGGCAGGTGCAGCTGGGACCCTGAAGGACTAACCTTCTGGCTAAGACTGGCCACGCTTGGTCTGCTTCCTGTAGTTAAGTCTAACAGGGTGTTTTCCAAGGGTCTTTTTTAAATCAGAAATATAGATTTGCCCTTGTGGTCTAAATAAACACTCCCCCCCCCCGCCCCCCGAATTAAGCTCAGCGTTAAGCAATCATTGACTGCCAGAGCATGTGATGCAGTCAACACCTTTATCCTGGTTCTCATCGCCTTGCAACCTGAATAGAGGAAGCAAAGTTCAGTTTGTGTGGGGTCCTGATCCTGGCAGAAGCGGTGCCCAGTCTCTCTTGGGGATATTTCTTTTACCAGTTGTTGTCTTTTGAGTAGTTCTTTTCAGTAATCAAAGTTAGCCACACCCATGGTGTCCTCAGTTCTGTATTCTGATCCCTAAACCGTCCTGCACCTTGGAATGCCTTTACTTCCCAGGGGCCTCAGAAGAGTATGAAGACTGTGGCTCCTGCTGGGCCATTCCTGTGCCCTGGGGCTGGATCTGGAGTTTCAAGCTGTCAGCAGGACAGATTCCTGGGAGAGCCTGAATAAAGATAGTGACTTCAAAGGAAGAGGGAGAATTCCACACTAGAGATAAACTCTAGAGAAAGTTAAAGCAAGAATGGTAAACAAAATTTAAATACCACTCAGTCTTCTAGGTTAAAAAATTAGTTATAAAGAGAAGGAGCTGAAAAGATTAACATTAGCATGTTAACAGACTGATCTTTTAAAATGCGATTACAGCTAATTTTTCTTTTTTTTAAATTATTTTTATTGAAATGTCCTTGATTTAGAATGTTATGCTAATTTCTGCTGTACAGCAAAGTGATTCACTTTTTTCTTTATATCCTTTCTATCAGTAGGTGTTAGCTTTTCCTTTTATAAAGTTTTTTTATTCTGTTGCTCTGTTTATGGGGTTTTAGTTCATGACTAGGGATTGACCGTGAGAGCACCGATTTCTAACCACCGGACCTCCAGGAAATTCCCTTAAGTTGTTTTTTAAATCACGAAAGTATTGGAGGATCATTGTAAAGTGTTCAGATCACACAGATAACTGCATATAAAAAAGGAAAGGATCACTTCACCCAATCAATACCAGTCCTCCCCCCCTCAAAATTTATAACCACTGATAAAATTTTATTGTAACTGTATACATGCATGGGTATATCTGGGCCTTTCCCAGTCGGTGCTAATGGTAAAGAACCCGCCTGCAAATGCAGGAGTTGTACTAGACGCAGGTTTGCTCTCTGGGTCGGGAAGATCCCCTGGAGTAATGGCAACCGACTCCAGTATTCTTGCCTGGAGAATTCCACAGACAAAGGACCCTGGTGGGCTATAGTCCATAGTGTCGCAAAGAGTTGGACACGACTGAAGCTACTTGGCACTCACTCATAGGCATATATTTTTAAATGTATGTTCAAAGTTTTTTCTCTTAACAGTAAGTATTGAAGACTTCTCAATGTTAGGTCTATCACTTTTAAATTGCTGTAAAGTTATTTTGTAAATGAATATTGTAATTTGACTAAATATTCTCATTTAGTTTATTTCAAAAATATTTTTCAATTACAAATTCTATTGCATTCAATATTACTGCATGTACTAACCTGTGAACAGATTAACCCTTGAACTGCAAGGAGATCCAACCAGTCCATTCTGAAGGAGATCAGTCCTGGGATTTCTTTGGAAGGAATGATGCTAAAGCTGAAACTCCAGTACTTTGGCCACCTCATGCGAAGAGTTGACTCATTGGAAAAGACTCTGATGTTGGGAGGGATTGGGGGCAGGAGGAGAAGGGGACGACAGAGGATGAGATGGCTGGATGGCATCACCAACTCGATGGACGTGAGTTTAAGTGAACTCCCGGAGATGGTGATGGACAGGGAGGCCTGGTGTGCTGCAATTCATGGGGTCTCAAAGAGTCGGACACGACTGAGCGACTGAACTGAACTGAACTGAACCTGTGTACATCTATGTATCTTTAAGATCAATTTAGGGACAAAGAACTTATGGGCTAAAGATCTATCCACTTAAATTCTGGATAGAACTTGCTAAACTGCCTTCCAAAAGACTTAACAATTTATTTTCTGCTCAACAATAAAACAGAGCACCCATTTTTCCGTAGCTTTGCCAATAATGGACATTATTGGATGTTTAAATTGTTGCTAATTCTGTCCTCCTCCCCCCAAATCATTTTACACTGTTTTAATTCACATTTCTCTGATTCCTAAGAAGGTTGAGTAACTTTTCATATCTTTATTGGATGTTTATATCTCTCCTACAGATTGTGTTGTTGTTATTCAGTTGCTAAGTTGTGTCCAACTCTGCAACCCCATGGACTGCAGCACATCAGGCTTCTCTGTCCTCCACTATCTCCAGGAGTTCAGATTCCTGTCCACTGAGTTGGTGATGCTATATAATCATCTCATCCTCTGCTGCTCATTCTCCTCCTGCCCTCAATCTTTCCCAGCATCAGGATCTTTTCCAATTAATCAGCTCTTCACGTCAGGTGGCCAAAGTAGTGGAGCTTCAGCTTCAGCATCAGTCCTTCCAATGAATATTCAGGGCTGATTTCCTTTAGGATTGACTGATTTGATTTCCTTGCTGTCCAAGGGACTCTCAAGAATCTTCTCCAGCACCACAATTTGAAAGCATCAATTCTCGGGTCTTCTTTATAGTCCAGTTCTCAGATCTACACATGACTACTGGAAAAAAACCATAATTTTGACTATATGGACTTTTGTTGGCAAAATGATGTCTCTGCCATTTAGGTTTGTCATAACTTCCCTTCCAAGGAGCAAGCATCTTTTAATTTTATGGCTGCAGTCATTCACTTTTCACAGTGATTTTAGAGCCCAAGAACATAAGATCTGCCACTGTTTCCACATTTCCCCATCTATTTGCCATGAAGTGATGGGACTGGATGCCATGATCTTAGTTTCTTGAGTTTTAAGCCAGCTTTTTCACTCTTCTCTTTCACCTTCATCAAGAGGCTCTTTGGTTCCTCTTCACTTTCTTCTATTAGAGTGGTTTCATATACATATCAGAGATGTTGATATTTCTCCCGGCAATCCTTATTGCAGCTTGTGATTCATCCAGCCTGACATTTCATATGATGTACTCTGCATGTAACTTAAATAAGCAGGATAACAATATATAGCCTTGACAGGCGGATTCTTTACCTTCTGAGCCACCAGGGAAACCCAAGAATATTGGAGTGGGTAATCTATCCCTTCTCCAGGGGATCTTCCTGACCCAGGTATCAAACTGGGCTTTTCTGAATTGCAGGTGGATTCTTTACCAGCTGAGCTACTAGGGAAGTCCCACACTCTAGAGGGCTGACTAAAAAGTTGTAGCACATGGGCTCAGTTGCTCTGTGGCATGTGGAATCTTCCTAGACCAGGAATCAAACCAATATCCTCTCCATTGGCACAATTCTTATGCCCTGCACCACCTGGGAAATCCTTCCTTCTGTTTTAAGTTTTGATATTTTGGCCACAAGGCATATGGGATCTCAGTTTCTCAAGGAGGGATGAAACCTGCACCCCTCAAGTGGAAGCATGGAGTCTCAATTACCAGACTGGCAGGGAAGTCCCTTTAATACTTTCTGGGGTTTTTATATTGCACTTTTTTAAATCTGTCTAGAATTTTTATTGACATGTAGTGTGAGGTAGAACATAATTTCTAAATATTTCGTTTTCTAACACCAGTTGTTTTTTTTAAGATTTATTTATTTATTGGTTGTGGTGGGTCTTCGTTGCTTCAAGTAGACTTTTTCTAGTTGTGTCTAGTTATGGCAAATGGGGGCTACTCTTTGTTGTGATGTGCGGGCTTCTCATTGTGGTGGATTCTTCTGTTGAGAAGCACAGGCTCTAAGCGCATGGGCTTCAGAAATTGCAATGCGTGGGCTCAGCAGTTGCGTCAGACAGGTTTAGTTGCTCCATGGCACGTGGGATCTTCCAGGACGAGGGACTGAACCAGTGTCCCTGGTGTTGCAAGGGAGATTCTTAACCACCAAGGAAGCCCCTCCAACATCAGTTTTTTACTGCGATTTGCTATTTGATAAGGCAGCTCTCCTCATTATTGATCTTTTTTTTTTTAATGTTCTTTTCTGTACTCTTGATTTTCAATCTGAACAACCTTTGAGACTCAAAGCTTGAGGATGACCTTATGGTCATTCCAATAGATGTCAAAATAGCATTTGATAAAATTGAAAATCTACAATATGAAATATGCAGTTGTCTAAGATAAAGAGAGACACAGAGCAAGAAAAAGAGCTCTTTGTACCTTAACGGAAAGAACTCTAATACAAGTGAAGAAAGCAATAAAACAATGCATCTTATTAATCTCTTGAATTAAAGAAAAGTTATGTACATATATGCCTGTGTATGAAAATATATATGAATTCCAAAACACAGGTCTGGAGGGATACATGTTTAAATGTCATGGCTTTTGTTTCTGGGGAGAGATTAGGAGGGTAAGGATGGTGTTCTGCGGATGCCCTTTCTTAGGACCAGCACACTTCACCCAGTTGCGAGAAATGTTGCCTACTGCTGGCTCATACAGAGTGCCTCTCCAGACACTGCCCTCAGCTGCACATAGCTACCTTGCCGAGCCGAAGTTCCTCCCTGGGGACAGACTGCATCCAATGACTGGCTCTTATGTAGTATGAATGCATGTGCCCTTTGCTTCAGTTTGGCACAGTGATGAAGGGCAATCCTAGCTTCAGAGCTCCCCCCAGAGATTGCTGCAACCTCTGTTGCCACCTGCAACTACTTGGCAACCTAAGTTTTCTCTTGGCTTCATCTGGCTCCTCCGTTTCCCTCCCAGATGTTTCTGAGAGTACTTCCCAATAACTTGCCCACAAGTTTCCTTGAGAGTCTATATCTTGGGATGCTCAGCCTACAACAATGGGCAAAACATTATTGAGTGGTGGAGGGTAGGTGGGTGTTTTTCTTTTTTTTTTTTTTCACATTTTGCTCTCTTACTTAAACTGGGATAATTTATTTATAAGACAAATAATTTTACTTTGTGTTTAAATATTACCATTAAATATAAAATCTAACAAGGATGTTAAACTAGCTTTTTAAAAGGAACTCTCCTGCCATGCATACCTTTAAAGGTCTCACTACCTTAGCACAAGTCATTTTATTTCTATGTACTTCCCTGAGTGGGGATCACACACAGTCTGGCTTGCTGTGGTGGAAAGAACCATATGATAATAGGCAGTTTTCATACAGGTGGACATTTCAGTGCCGTATAAGAACGATAAAAGAGCAAGAAGGCATCATTGAACCAGAACAGCCATTCAAAGCATTCTGAGAGCTGTTGTCTCTGCCTTGGATCCAAAGCAGGTGAGTGAGCCGCATTCCATGAACAAGGAAATTCCTGGAGGAACTTCACATCACAAACCTCTGAGCTAAAGCATCAGAACTGAAATCCAGGGTTCTGAGATGCAGATTCTCAGTGCAGCTTTCTTTCCACCAAAGGAAGTCTCCATTTCCTACAGACTGAATATTCTCTGATTAGGATCCTCCTCCAGATGAACACAGAAGGTATCAATTTTCTGACAAGGGTAGAGGAATTCTTGTCTTTTGAAGGGAAGGGAATACAGAAAGTTATTCAATCCCGAGGAAGTAGTTGTGTATTCCACAGGGCTGAATATTCCTTAGCTGCTCAGAAATTCCTTCTTCCCCCAACTTTTCTCCAGAGAAAAGTTTTCAAGCTTTCAAGTTTCTCTGGAGACTGATCTCCAGAAGCTGTGGGGTTATTCTCGCACATCTGGGAAACCTCCACTTTAGGAGCCAAGAGCTCAGATTGGCCAATGAAAACTTAAGCAGAATGAGGTAGTTGGAGACTTTCCTAAAAAACGAGGAATCTCAAAATTGTCCTGTTTATTGATCCAGGACAATTGTGCTTTATTCTTCCTCAAACAAACTTCATTCATATAACTCCAAACGCAGCAAATAACAAGTGCTGATGAGGATGTGGAGAAATTGGAGGCTTTGTGCATTATTGCTAAGAATGTAAAATGTTCCAGCCTCTGTGGAAAACAGTATGATAGTTCCTCAAAAAATAAAACTAGAAAAAAACAAATTCTGGGTATATACTTGGAAGAATTGAAAGCAAGGTATCAAAGAGATATTTTCATACCCATGTTTACAGCAGCATTATTCACGATAGCTAAAATGTGGAAGTAACCCAAGCGTCCACCAATGGATGAATGAATAAACAAAGTGTGGTATATACATACAATGGAAGATTATTCAGCTTTAAAAAGGAAGAAATCCTGTCACATGCTACAACATGGGTGAATTTTTTTCTTTATAAAGTTTTATTGGAGTATAGTTGATATACAATGTTGTGTTAGCTTCAGGTGTACAGCAAAGTGAGTCAGTTATACATATATATTAATCCACTTTTTATTTTTAGACTCTTTTTCCATATAGGCTATTACAAAGTATTGAGTGGAGGTCCTTGTGCTGTAAAGCTGGTTCTTATTAATTACCTATTTTATATATAGTAGTGTGTACATGTCAATCCCAATCTCCCAGTTTATCCCTCTTCCCCTCCCCCCATAACAATGTTTGTTTTGCTCTGCTTTTATTTTGTAAATAAGCTATTTGTACCCTTTTAAAAAAAATAGATTCCACACATAAAAGATGGCATATGATGTTTGTCTTTCTGTGTCTGACTTATTTCACTCAGTATGACGATCTCTAGGTCCATTCATGTTGCTCCAGATGGCATTATTTTGTTCTTTTTTATGTTCAGAAAACTAAGATCATGGCATCTGGTCCCATCACTTCATGGGAAATAGATGGGGAAACAGTGGAAAAAGTGTCAGACTTTATTTTTGGGGGCTCCAAAATCACTGCAGATGGTGGCTGCAGCCATGAAATTAAAAGACGCTTACTCCTTGGAAGGAAAGTTATGACCAACCTAGATAGCATATCAAAAAGCAGAGACATTACTTTGCCAACAAAGGTCCGTCTAGTCAAGGCTATGGTTTTTTCATGTGAGAGTTGGACTGTGAAGAAAGCTGAGCGCCGAAGAATTGATGCTTTTGAAGTGTGGTGTTGGAGAAGACTGTTGAGAGTCCCTTGGACTGCAAGGAGATCCAACCAGTCCATTCTAAAGGAGATCAGTCCTGGGTGTTCTTTGGAAGGAATGATGCTAAAGCTGAAACTCCAGTACTTTGGCCACCTCATTCGAAGAGTTGACTCATTGGAAAAGACTCTGATGCTGGGAGGGATTGGGGGCAGGAGGAGAAGGGGATGACAGAGGATGAGATGGCTGGATTTGCATCACTGATTCGATGGACGTGAGTTTGAGTGAACTCTGGGAGTTGGTGATGGACAGGGAGGCCTGGCGTGATGCAATTCATGGGGTCGCAAAGAGCTGGACATGAGTGAGCAACTGAACTGAACTGACTATTCCATTGTATACAGGTACCACATCACCTTTATCCATTCCTCTGTTGATGGACATTTAGATTGCTTCCATGTCCTGGCTATTGTTAATAGTGCTGCAATGAACATTGGAGGGCATGTGTATTTTCAAATTATGGTTTTCTCCAGGTATATGCCCAGGAGAACATGGATGAACTTTGAGGACATCATACTATGTGAAATAAACCAATTACAAAAAGACAAACACTGTATATGTGATTCTATATTAGATATTTAAATTAGTCAAATTTATAGTTTCAGAAAGTTGAAAGGTGGCTGCCAGGGGAAGGAGAAAATGGGGAGTTGTTTAATGGGTATAGAGTTTCAGTTTTACAGAATGAAAAATTTCTGGAGACTGGTTGCACCAGTAATGTGAATATGCTTAACATTACTGACGTGTACTCTTAAGAATGGATAAGATGGTAAATTTTCAATTATGTGGTTTTTCTTTACTGTTAAGAAATATACGGAATTCCCTGGCAGTCAAGTGGTTAGGACTCCATGATTTCACTTCCAAGGCCCCAGGTTCAGTCCCTGGCTGGGAAACTAAGATCCCACAAGCCATGTGGCATGGCCAAAATAAAACCAAACAAATACATAAAACACAAAATGAACAAGTCAAAAACCAAATTAAATGTAATTGAAAAAGGAATTAATAAACTAGAAGATACAACTGCTGAAATTATTCCCAATGCAAGACAGAAGAACAGATGTTAGGGAATATGAACTATGCAATGAGAAAGTCTAACATATAGACCACTGGATATCAGCCAAAAAGAATAGAGAAAATGAAAAAGAAATATTATTCAAAGACAAAATGCTTGAGAAACTTTTTAGAATTGATGATGAATCCTCTGATTTAGAAAAGAATGAATCTCAAGAATCAAAATAAATCTACATCTACACTTCTCATAGGGAAACTACAGAATATTGAAGTCAGGGAGACTATACTGAAAGTATCTTGAGAGCTACCCAGGTGAATGACCAACTAGCGAGGGCAGTAGGTAAACGGGTAAACAGGGCAGCGGCACATCATACAATGGGCACATTGTGCATCAGTGCACGAAATACTTAGTGCTCAAAGAAATGAGCTATCAGACTTCCCTGGAAGTCCAGGGGTTGACTCAGCACTTCCACTTCTGCTGCGGGGGGCGAATGTTTGATCCCTGGCTGGGGGAACTAAGATTGCGTACAGGACATGACAAAAAAAATTTTTCTCATAAACAGACTTGTTGCCAAGGCGGGGAAGGGTGGGAGAGGGATATATTGGGAGTTTGGGACTAGCAGATGCAAACTATTGTATACGGAATGGATGAACAACAAGGTCCTACTGTATAGCATAGGGAACTATATTCAATATCTTGTGATAAACCATAATGGAAAAGAATAAGAAAAAGAATTTATATATGTATAACTGAATCACTTTGCTGAAAAGCAGAAATTAACCCAACAGTGTAAATCAACTCTACTTCATAAATTAAAAGAAGAAGCAAGTATGTTTATTATCTAAATTTGAAAAGCTGTGAAAAAAATTTTAATACACATTAAAAAGAAATTTAAAAAATTTTAATACACATTAAAAATGTTGGTTATTGCTAGGTAAGGTCATGCCCTATTCCCTTCCTCCTACCCTCTGTTTGTCTTCATTAATGTGGATGATAGCTTTTATTTTGTAAGTAGAAGAAGGAATAGGCCAAGGTACAGGAAGAGAGGAGAAAGTTTATTCAAGGAGGAAAGGGTGTTTGGTTTTAAATAGTGATATTGACCTTGGGAGAGAAGAGATCCAGAAAGGCCATTGGTCTATTTTCATTTAGGGGGGTAAAATTCATCCTACTTCAGCCTCCATGGGGCAGGGGACCACTGCAGATAGTTACAACGATGGTGCCTGTTTATGGGAGCTTAGAACTCTAGGTACATGATCATCTCTGAGAGAAGTTGTTCACCAACTCTGTCAGACAATGCCAACCACAATCTTTCTAGATATCTTGGTTGGTCTATACTATCTGATATGTATTGCTTGAAAATTTGCAGATTCCCTATGTTTCCAACATTTCTTTTTGCTTGTGAGCAGAGCAAGGTAGGATAAGGTTTTGAAATTTTTTATCTGCAGTTTGGACTTTTCTCAGAAACCCCAGACTGCTAATTGAATACTTCCATTAGAATGTCTAAAGAAGCATCTCAAATTTAATATGTCCAAATATCAAGCCCTTGATTTAACACTTTCAACTTGCTTGTCTTGCTGTTTTTCCTCTCAGAAAATGGCAACACCACCCTTTCAGATACTGAGGCCCAAAACTTGGAAGCAGTTTTCTCTTCTTTCATCTCTCATACCTTATGTCCACTGCTTCAGGGAATTCTGTTGGCTCTATCTTTCAAAATACATCCAGAGTCCACCCACTTCTCATCATCTCCACTATGATCATACTCGTCCAAGTCTTTTTTTTTTTGGCTGCACTGGGTCTTGGTTGCTGCAAGGGCCCTTCTCTAGTTATAGAGAGCAAGGGCTCTTCTCTAGTGGCAGTGTGTGGGCTTCTCACTGCAGTGGTTTCTCTTGGTGTGAAGCATGGGCTCTAGGTGCATGGGCTTCAGTACTTGGGGCACGTGGGCTCACCAGTTGCAGTTCCTGGGCTCTAGAACACAGGCTCAACAGCCGTGGCACACAGGCTTACTTGCTCTGAGGCATGTGGGGTCTTCCTGGAGTGGGCTTGTACCCATGTCTCCTGCTTGGTAGGCAGATTCTTTACCACTGAGCCACCAGGGAAACCCTCCATCATGTCTTACTTGGATTACTGCAATAACCTCCCTAACAATCACCCATGGTAGGACCTGAGCAAATAATTGTTGAATGAATAAGTGAAGCAATTCCTAGATATGAGTTATCTTTGGTGGTTTGATGGCTCACGGTTACTTTTGAGACCCTTTGCCATATTTTGGAGAGAGAATAGGAAGAAGTATATTTGGGCTGCGAGTACTGTGGGCCCATGGAGGAGACAACAGGGAGGACAGTTGAAGCAAGCATGAAAAATACAGGAGACTGATTCATGGCAATGTATGGCAAAACCACTACAATATTGTAAAGTAAATAGCATCCAATTAAAATGAATGAATTTATTAAAAAAAAATACAGGAGAGAGGAGTCAGTGGAATTGGGAGTCTGAGTGGGAACCAGCAAAGACAATCCAGGTCACTGAGTGTCCCTGTCCCTGCTGTTGTGATTGCCTATTCTTTGCATGTATAGAGAGCCTGACTGGATACTAGTTTCTGCCTGCTTACCCATCCAACCTGGGGTCTGTGAGGTGATCTCCATGAAGCCTGGACAAGTGAATGACTCTCACTGAAGATCAGGTGAAGAGCGAGTTTCCGTCTGAGCTTCAGAGACGCATTCTCTAGAGGGAGGGAATTGAGTGAATCAAGCAAGATCTCAAAACTGGGGCTGGAGAGAAAGGTAAGGGAGACATCTTGGTATGGCTTCACCTGGGATTGCTTCCTCTCCTCCTGGGGAGCCCTATGACCCTTTCTTCTCCCCGTTCCTGTAGGAGATCCAGCAGCTGCTTCCAGCAGTCTAGGTCTTCTGCCTATGTTGAGTCCTTCCAGAAGTTCATCCTTCTTTCCCTTAACTCTTCTTAGTCATTCTTCCAGTAGGCAGCTAAGGTGTGGTCTGTCCTCTTGGTCACTCAGAGACTCGTCTCCAGACTAATGGCTAATGGATTATGCTTCAGGGAAAGTGCTTGGCTTGGTCCCCTACATGTGAGTTCCATTTCCTCCCTTGGGTGCGTTTTAGTTTCCAACTGGGATCTTTGCCATAGTAATTATAACAACCACACTCTGCATAGAGGATCTTAAAGCTATGTAGGCAAACGAACATAAAGGGATCCTTTTTTTTTTTTTTAATATTTATTTATTTGGCTGTATCAGGTCTTAGTTGTGGCATGGGAGATCTTTAATTATGACATATGGGATCTAGTTCCCTGATCAGGGATCAAACCCGACCCCCTTGCCTTAGGAGCATGGAGTCTAAGCCATTTGACTACCAGCAAAGTCCCCAGAAAGGAATTCTTAAGGAAAGTCAAGTAGTTGTCAGAATCTCCAACTCCACCAGACCCAGAAGCTTTGTACTCACCTGCCAATAACTGCTTGGTGAGGCTTATTTAAGCAGCTTGAAATTCTTTCTACAACCACATTGAAGTAGGATATCCTGAGGGAAAGGGAAGTTTCCCACCCCAACCCTGCTCCTCCCCAAGCCTTCCCCTCCCAGCCAGTAACACTATTATTCACCCGCCTGAGAGAAAAGCCTAAAAGCTTACTTTCATTCTTCCTTATCCCTCACCTCTCATCCTCTCTATCAACAGGCCTATTGTGTATGCAACTAGAGATTATCACACTAAGTGAGTAAGTCAGAGAGAAAAAGACAAGCACCATATGATATCACTTATATGTGGAATATAAAATATGGCCCAGGACTTCCCTAGTGGTCTAGTGGTCAAGAATCCACCTGCTAATTCAGGGAACACGAGTTCAATCCCTGGTCTGAGAAGATCTCACATGCTGAGGAGCAACTACTGAAGCCCGTGTGCTCTACAGCCCATGCTCTGCAACGAGAGTAGCCCTCACTCACTGCAACTAGAGAAAGCCTACGTGCAGCAACAAAGACCCAGCACAGCCAAAAATAAAATAAAATGTG
>NW_011494956.1:12223482-12223686 GCF_000754665.1 Bison bison bison | reverse complement strand
GGGGGAGGGGGGCTGGGGGAGGGGTGGAGTGGGAGGCTGGGGCCAGCAGATGTAAGCGGTTATATATAGAATGCAGAAACAACAAGGTTCAACTGTATAACATAGAGTACTACTTTCAGTATCCTATGATACGCAATAACAGAAAAAAGTATATAAAAAAGAAACGTATATATATATGTATAACTAAATCACTTTGCTGAATAG
>NW_011494956.1:12218282-12223382 GCF_000754665.1 Bison bison bison | reverse complement strand
ATACTTCCATTAAAAAATTGATTAAAAACAAACAAAAAAAAAAACAAAAAACAAGACCTATTGTCTACAAAACATGCCCAGAATCTACTTTCTTCTCCTCACCACTTAGTGACCTTCGCATTCAAGTTGAACAGCTGCAGTGATGTGCTAACCAGTCTTCCTGCTTCTACACGTCTTGCTCCAGATCACCCTCTCCAGAGCAGCAAGAGCCATCTTTCAGGGACAAGCCACTCCCACTATTCTGCTCATAACCCTCTAGAGGCTCCCACAGAACTTTTGACACATTTCAAACTTCTTACCATGGTGCAGGAGGAGCTGCAAGATGAGTCTCCAGCCTTCCTCTGTAGCCACCCATCTTACTGCTCCCTTCCTCAGCCTCGTGGCCTTGCCTGCTCCTTCAGTGTGCTTAGACCCATGGGATCTATTGCCATCGTTGCTGGCAATGCTTAAAATGCTTTGTGAAGATTTCTTCTTGAGTGGCTCCTTAGTATTTAGAACTTAGCTCAGCACTAGAGATCCCTAATGAAATACCTCTGAACTCAATGGCTTCAGAAGAGCAGCTATCTATTTCATTTACCATCTCTCTGTAATTCAGGCAGGGCTTCAGGAGGAAGATGCATTTTTGTTCCACTCAGCATCAGCGGGGGCAAATCAACCGAGGAACTGCTTCTAAAGTGGCTCACTTCCATGGCTGGCCCACTGGGACTGGCAGTCACCTGTTAGTTAAACCAGGGTTGAGGGCAAGGCATCTTGGTTGGGTCCCAAAGAAGTCAGGTGGAAGCTGTGCTGTCTTTTTATGACAGACTAAGAAGTCACACAGCATCACTAACATTGTACTTGGTTATTAGTTATGCAAACTGAAACATCTGTACAAGTTCAAGTGGAGAAAACAGACTCTACTACTTGAAGAGGGAGTGGCAGAGTTCTCCAACAGAACACAGCAATAGGAATATCGCTTTTCTGGATGATTCTATCTGCTGTTACCTCCTCAGTGCAGCCTTCTCTGACAGTCCTATATAAATTAGCTCCTCCTCCTCACCCCAAATAGTCGTTCTTTACCATTGCAGTCTCTGGTGACTTCATAGCACATTAAGTTATTTTGCCCATTGTTGGCTCATGTGCAGCCTATTACAAGAATATAGCCCCCACCTCTCCCACCGAAGAACAGGATCCTTGCATGAAGGGATGCCAGACCAGAGGCTGTTGCATTAGGCTCTGACACATGCAGTCGGAGAGGTAAAGACTATTTCAAGATATGTAGAGGTGAAGACATTGGTATTTTTGATTGAGGATGTAGGGGATGAGGGGGCTTCCCTGGTGGTTCAGCAGTAAAAAATCCACCTGCCAATGCAGGAGACATGGGTTCGACCCCTGGGTCAGGAAAATCCCCTGGAAAAGGAAATGGCAACCCACTCCAGTATTCTTGCCTAGAGAATCCCATGGACAGAGGAATCTGGGGGGCTAGAGTTCATGGGGTTGCCAATAGTCGAACATGACTGTATTCTTGTCTGAGAAATCTTATGGACAGAGGAGCCTAGCAGGCTACAGTCCAAAGGGTCGCAAAGAGTCGTACATGACTGAGTGATTGAACATGCACACAGGGGATAAGGGGAGAAGGGAGGACACTGGATTGCTGGTCTGTCTCAAAGCGAGGAACTGCATGAAACCGGGGGTATTCATGGCTTAGGGTTGCCTCGCAGAGGCCACGCTGAGCCTTGCATTATTAGAGGGGTAAGGGGTGTTATGTGTGTGCCAAGCCTAGTTGGATGCTCACCATACTCCTTTCTTGTTCCTCCCAGGCTTCCAGGCTCATCTCCCAACTCTCTTGCAATTGGGTAGGGGCCAGGTGAAGCTGTATACCAATGTCAGGCATGGATTAAAAGCCAATCCGCAAGATCCTGCATATCCTCTTTCCCTTCCTTATAGGAGGCGTGTGAACCATGGCAGCATCACGAATGAGAGAGGCCTGGGTTCCTGCATGACAAGTAGAATAGAGAACCACCTCTTCATAACCTTTTTAAATTCATGACACAGCAGTTCTGAAGAGACCAGGACAGTCGTAGAATATCACCACATTCAGGATTTGTCTCAGTGTTTCTTCATGTTGTTTAACTTCCTCCTCGATTCCTTGTGTTTTCTGCAAATGGAAACCCAGGTCTGTAGCGTGGTTCCATTCAGGTTAACTTTTTTGGTAAGCAGTTTTTCAAACATGATGTCATACTTTATGCTGCATCCAATCAGAGGGACATCAATGCCCAGGCTCCCACCTCCCGTGATCCTATGTTTGAAGACTGAGCTCAGATGGTCGCTGCAGATGTCTCCACTGTAAAGGTACTTCCCGCTTTCACAATGAGTATGTAAACTGTGGAGTAACTCTTGGTCACTATCCTGACATCCTGTTCCTGAATAACATTTCACCCAATATTTTCAGCATCCATTGTAGTGCCTTCCCTCAACTGTTTATATTTAGTATTTATTGAGCAACTTACTATGTACTAGGCTCTCTTCTAAGGGTCTGCAATGCTTGGCCTATGGTCCCCTTCCAGCTTCAAAGCCAGCAGTGATGGGTTGAGTTCTCATATAGTAGCACTCTGAGCTTGCTTTTATTATCGCATCTTTTCTGAGTTTGACTGAATCTCCTTCAGGTTCCCTCGTCCATTATATATATTTATAGCAGCACCTGGACTCTTTGATCTTCATTGCAGCATATGGGATCTTTTTACTTGCAGTATGGGGGATTTTTAGCTGTGGCACACAAACTCTTAATTGCAGCATGTGGGATCTAGTTCCCTGACAAGGGATAGAACCTGGATCCCTGCACTGGGAGCAGAGTCAGAGCCACTGGACCACAAGGGAAGTCCCTCCTTCATCCATTGTTGAGGACCCTTGGGATTACATTGGACCTACCTGCATAACCCAGAAAACCTCCCTGTCTCAACACCAGTTGATTAGTCACCTTAACTCCACTTGCAACCTTAATTCTCCTTTGCTATATAACCTAATATACTCACAGTATCTGGAAATTAGGGCATGGACACCTTTGGACAGGCCCTCATTTTTGCTACTCTAGAAGGTGAGTAACTTTCATCACACAGTTAGCAAGAAGCAGAGATAGGATTTAGACTCTGGAAGACTGATTCCAGGGCCTACATTTTAAATTTGTATGTTTTGCTTTTTATTTTTTACTGAAATATAGTTAATTTGATCCCTATGTATTATACTTCCTATGCAAATGTACTAAGTAACAGGCTTGGAATAGTTTATTATGACTTGCACAATCCCTGCAGATACCCTCTTCCCCTGATTTCATAAGTTATCATGAAATTCGCTATTGCAGTTTGACTTCCCACAGTATGCTAGCTTATCTAGATCGAGTCTGGAGCTAGCTGGATTAAGTCATTTACTTGCTGCATGATTTGGGCTCATTATTAAAGTTCTCTGTGCCCTAATTTTCATAATATAATGTGGAAAATTAATGATATTTATTCTATAAGTATGTTGTGAGGATAAAGTCATTATAATTAAAATGTTTACACTCTCAGTCATGTCTGAGTCATGTTTCAGGTCTCTTTGTGACCCCATGAGTTGTAGCTTGGAAGGTTCCTCTGTCCAAGAGATTTCCCAGGCAAGAATACTGGAGTGACTTGCCATTCCCTCATCCAGGGGATCTTCCCTACCCAGGGATCAAACCAGTGTCTCCTGCATTGCAGGTGGATTCTTTTCTGCTGAGCCACCAGGGATGCCTCAAAATGCTTACATAGCAAGTGCTATGTATTAGCTAGGATTGCTTATTATTTCTGTATAGTCCTAAGAGATCACAAGTCCAGACTGGTTTTCTGACCCTTATCTTTCATCTGCAGTCATCAAGAGAGGCAGTCACACAGGGAACAATCCTGTGCCCAAAATCACAAAACTTCCATAGGAAACAAATGGCCTCTTACAGCATCCACCACCACTGGCATAAAGAGCCAATGCTAAACTTTTTGGGTGTAAGCGCCAGAATAAATTTGATCTCTTTTTAAAAAAAAATCTGTCAACTTTTATAATTTTGGAGAACACTGACATATTTGCAGCATTGACTTTTTTGTCATTAAATTAAAAAAAGACATTTTTTTTTTTATAGCAGTTGTGGATTTATATAAAAATTGGAGATGGTATAGAGAGTTCCCATACAGCCCGAACCCCCAGTTTCCTCTATTATTAACATTTTGTATTAATATGCTACATTTGTGCCAATTAATGAACCAATATTGATAAATAATCATTAATCATTAACTATGCTTTTTTTTTTTTTTTCTTTCTCAGTAATGTTTACTATGTGTCATGTAAGGTTCTAAATGTTGAAAAAACATTTACTCATTAAGTCCTCACCTTTCTTGAACCCAACCACTGGCTCCCTTATTACCCCTCCTATATGGAAATTCTAGAGACATCCTGTCTATTTCAACCCTGAATGTGGTGTAACTTTAGGCCCTCACCTTCAGACAAGTCTGGCTTTGATTTCAGAGCTCATTATTCCCTAAAGATCAGAGTTGTCATTTTAAGCTCTTTGAAGCACATTAGATGCAATTCTACTTTCTTCTAATTGTGTGTAAACTAAAATGTGGAGAAAGTATATATATATATTTGTTTTTTACAGCATTTACTATGTTTTTCCGCTTTTTGAACATTGTGTACCTGTCTTACCATTAGTCATTATAAATTTTATTATTATTATTTTTTTTTTTATTTTAACTTCTTTATTAAGGTGGATACACATTCTCATATTAACAATTCTTGTGAACAAAAGCAACCAAAATAAGGCGATAGTAAGATGTGCTTCACATAAAAACAATCAAGTGGGTAAGAGGAGATCTGGCCCTGTACAACAGAAAGATTAGGAAGCAAAACGTGAATAAGTCCTATATTCCAGAAGCTACCCAAATGTGTGAGCAAAGACAGCATACCCATAATATAGCTCACTTAGGTTCCTTCTTTATGACGCATAATTCCTTAATTATCCATTTGTGAAATAAGAACAAACATTAAGAAATGTGAAATCCAAATTGCATTCATTTTCACAATATCAATACTAAACTCAAGACAGCAACTTCATCAAAT
>NW_011494956.1:12217862-12218182 GCF_000754665.1 Bison bison bison | reverse complement strand
TCTTTATTAAGGTGGATACACATTCTCATATTAACAATTCTTGTGAACAAAAGCAACCAAAATAAGGCGATAGTAAGATGTGCTTCACATAAAAACAATCAAGTGGGGGGGAGGAGCCAAGATGGCGGAGGAGTAGGACGGGGAGAACACTTTCTCCCCCACAAATTCAGCAAAAGAGCATTTAAACGTCGAGTAAATTCCACAAAACAACTTCTGAATGCCGGCAGAGGACATCAGGCACCCAGAAAAGCAACCCAACTCTTCGAAAGGAGGTAGGAAAAAATATTAAAAACAAAAAAAAGAGACAATAGAGGAGGACG
>NW_011494956.1:12184879-12217762 GCF_000754665.1 Bison bison bison | reverse complement strand
GAAATAAGAACAAACATTAAGAAATGTGAAATCCAAATTGCATTCATTTTCACAATATCAATACTAAACTCAAGACAGCAACTTCATCAAATATAAATGTTTCAAAAGTAAAAGGCAATCTTAATTTTTTTTATCCTATGAATAGGGTCTGCAAAAATAGGTAAATTATTTTACTGTACTTGCAGGAGATTAGGTCTCAGCCTGCACGGAAGGAGCAAAGCAACAAAAGACAACAAACACACACCCACCTCCCAGAATATTGGAAATAAAAGCAAAAATAAACAAATGGGACCTAATTAAACTTAAAAGCTTCTGCACATCAAAGGAAACTATTAGCAAGGTGAAAAGACAGCCTTCAGAATGGGAGAAAATAATAGCAAATGAAGCAACCGACAAACAACTAATCTCAAAAATATACAAGCAACTCCTACAGCTCAACTCCAGAAAAATAAATGACCCAATCAAAAAATGGGCCAAAGATCTAAATAGACATTTCTCCAAAGAAGACATACAGATGGCTAACAAACACTTGAAAAGATGTTCAACATCACTCTTTATCAGAGAAATGCAAATCAAAACCACTATGAGGTACCATTTCACACCCGTCAGAATGGCTGCGATCCAAAAGTCTACAAATAATAAATGCTGGAGAGGGTGTGGAGAAAAGGGAACCCTCTTACACTGTTGGTGGGAATGCAAACTAGTACAGCCACTATGGAGAACAGTGTGGAGATTCCTTAAAAAACTGGAAATAGAACTGCCTTATGATCCAGCAATCCCACTGCTGGGCATACACACTGAGGAAACCAGAAAGGAAAGAGACACGTGTACCCCAATGTTCATCGCAGCACTGTTTATAATAGCCAGGACATGGAAGCAACCTAGATGTCCATCAGCAGATGAATGGATAAGAAAGCTGTGGTACATAACTATGCTTTATTCATATTTTCTTAAACATTTTTTATTGGAGTCTAGTTGCTTTACAATGTTGTGTTAGTTTTTGCTGTACAGCAAAATGAATCAATTATATGTATACTTATATCTCCTCTTTTTTAGATTTCCTTCCCATTCCAGTTATCATAGATCACTGAGTAGAGTTCCCTGTGCGACACAATAGGTTCTTATTAGTTATCTATTTTATACATAGTAGTGTGTATATGTGGAGAAGGCAATGGCATCCCACTCCAGTACTCTTGCCTGGGAAATCCCATGGACGGAGGAGCCTGGTAGGCTGCAGTCCATGGGGTCGTGAAGAGTCGGACACGACTGAGCGACTTCTCTTTCACTCTTCACTTTCATGCACTGGAGAAGGAAATGGCAACCACTCCAGTGTTCTCGCCTGGAGAATCCCAGGGACGGGGAAGCCTGGTAGGCTGCCGTCTATGGGGTCGCACAGAGTCAGACAGGACTGAAGCAACTTAGCAGCAGCAGCAGTGTGTATATGTCAATTCTAGTCTCCCAGTTCACCCCATCCCCCTTCCCCCTTGATAACTATAAGTTTGTTCTCTACATCTGTAATTCTATTTCTGCTTTACAAATAAGTTCATCTGTATCCTTTTATTAGATTTCACATATAAGCACTATTATATATATTTTTGTCACTTACTTCACTCCGTATGACTATCTCTAGGTCTATCCGTGTCTTTGAAAATGACACTATTTTTTCCCTTCTAATGGCTGAGTAATAATCCACCATATATTTGTACCACATCTTCTTTATCCATTCCTCTGTTAATGGTGGATTTTCTTAATTTTTACCTAATGTCCTTTTTCTGATTCAGGATCCCATTCAAAACACCACATTACATTGAGTAATGTGGTGTCATATCTCCTTAAGGCTCTCGTTGGCTGTGAGTTTCTCAGACTCTCCTTGGTTTTGACGACCTTGACAGTTTTGAGGAGCATTTGTTCCCTTCATACAATGTTCCTCTATTGGAATTTGTCTGTCTTTTTTCTCAAGGTTAGACAGGAGTTATAGGTTTTTGAGAAGACCACAAACATAAAGTCCTATATTCATTGTATCATAACAGTGTGTACACTACCAACCTGAGTGATCTCTACCGACAAGACCTTGATCATGAGGTTGTGTCTGTCAGGTTTCTCCATTGGAAAGTTACTCTTTTTCCCGCCTCTCCCCAGTGCTCCTTGGAAGGAAATCACTGTGCCTAAAGCACACTTAAGGACTGGGGAATTATGCTGGAGCTCCTTGAGGAATGCCTTAGTTTCCTGGATTTGTATAACAAAGTACCACAAATGGGTGGCTTTAAGTGACAGAAACTTATTCTCCCACAGTTCTGGAGGTTAGAAGTTTGATATCAAGTTGTCAGCCAAACTATGATCTCTTTGAAGCTTCTAAGGGAGAATTTGCTCAAGCTTCTGTCCTTGCGTCTGGCGCTGCCAGCAGCCTTGACGCTGCCGGGCTTGTAGACACATTGCTCCAACGTCTCTTCCATCGGCACACCGTGCTCTCCCCCACCCACGCTGTCTTTGTGTCCCTCTCTTCTTACAAGAACACCAGTTACTGGATGGGGGCCCACCCTAATGACCTCATCTTAGCTGGACTGCATCCGCAACACTGTTTCCAAATAGTCACAGTCACAAGTACTGGGCTTTAGGACTTAAACATAATTTTTTGAGGGACAGAATTCAACTCATAATGACAGGGGAATATCTATTATATATAAATTATCTGGAATTCTTCTGCATAGAAGATTTATCACTTCTTTCCTAATTATTAAGTATTTATTTTATTTTTATTGAATATAAATTCAATTTTATTGACTATAAATACAATGTTGTGCTAGTTTCTGGTGTACATCAAAGTGATTAAGTTATACATATATTCATTCTTTTTCCGGTTATTTTCACATATAGGTTATTACAGAATATTGAGTGGATTTCTTGTGCTATATAGTAGGTCCTTGTTGATTATCAATTTTATGTACGTGAAAGTGTTAGTCGCTTAGTCATGTCCAACTCTTTGTGACCCCATGACTGTAGCCCACCTGGCTTCTCTGTCCATGGGATTCTCCAGCTGAGAATACTGGAGTGGGTAGCCACTCCCTTCTCCAGGGGATCTTCCCAATCCAGGGATTGAACCCAGGTCTCCTGCATCGCAGATGGATTCCTCAGTGTCTGAGCCATCAGGGAAGCCCCATTTTATGTATGGTAGTGTGTATATGTTAATCCCAACTCCTAATTTATCCCAACTCCCAACTTTCCCCTTTGGTAACCATAAATTTATTTTCTAAGTCTGTGTGTCTGTTGCTGTTTTGTAAATAAATTCATTTGCATCATATTTTAGATTTAACATATAAGTAACATCGAACGGTATTTGTCTTTCTACGTTTGACTTAATTCATTTAGTGTGATCATCTCTAGGCCCATCCATGTTTATTTATTTAATCATTTATCTATATCAGTATGAACTGACATCTTGCTATACCTGTTTAGTAGCTCCAGAAGTTGTTTTGGGATTTTCTTTTTGTTAACTTTATTTATGACTGCACTGGGTCTTCTTTGCTGTGTGTGGGCTTTCTCTAGTTGTAACAAGTGGGGGCTACTCTTCATTTTACAGTCTGAGGGCTTCTCATTGCGGCGACTTCTCTTGTTACAGAGCACAGGCTTTAGGCACTCGGGCTTTGTAGCTGCAGCATGGGGGCTTAACTGCCATGTGGCATCTGGGATCTTAGGTACCCAACCAGGGATCAAACCCATGCCCCCTGCAGGTAGCAGGTCAGAATCTTAACCACCGGACCACCAGGGAAGTCTCTGCTGTCTGGTTTTAACTGAGCATTTTATATAATTCCATTTTAAATTTTATCCCTTTTTGAAGAAAAGCTTTGCTGCTATTAGTTCCATTAGTGATTCTCAATTGACGGTGAGTTTGCTCCCTAGGTGACCTCTGACAGTGGCTGGCAACATTTTTGGTCATTACAACTGTGACATCCAATACGTGAAGACCAGTGATCTTGCTAAACTTCCTGTAAGCAAAGTTCTGTCTCTCACAGCAGACAGTGATCTGATCCACAGTGGCAACAGTGTGGCTATTGGCAAACACTGAATTAGGTAAAAGAATCAAAGTGTATTAGTCAGGAAATTGTTAGGGTTCTAAAAAGGATTCCTTGAACCTTATTGACTTGGAGCAGCTTAGTTCAAGGAAGCAATCTTACCAATGTGCCCTGAGGTACGGGAAGTGGATGAAAAACATTATTTGATGAAAAACACTAGTGACTATCGCACAATAACACAGGCTTTTTCCTTTGGTTGCAGAGAATTTTCAGAACAATGTTTTACACACAATGGTGATTGCATTTGTGTTAGTTCAGGTCTTCCAAGTAGAGGCTAAGATGAGGTTAGATCCCAAGAGATTTGCCAGGAAAAGACCTGAGAGGGAAATGGTGAGGAAGCCAGAGGAGGTTGAGAAAGCCTCAGGCCTTGAGGAGGAGAGGGGAAGGGGAGGGAAGGGTAGACAGGAAGTCTTAGACTGCAGTGCACTTCTAAAAAAGTTTTAGCTCTGCTGCTGAGGAGTCCTTGAGCCAAAGTTGCCCGTCAGAAGAGTCCCCTGTCTCCAGGGTACAGCCCTGCCTGGAGGTCCCTGTTGTGCTTAGTCACTGATTGTGACAGCCTGAGGGAAGTCATTATGGTCAAACATACTCCTGCAGGTGGAGACCTGAGAGGCACTGTCTCCTTGCTGCTTCAGTCTACCTCCCTGCACTGCACAAATATGCTTTCCCAGAGGTCCAGGGGGCAGCTCCTGCATGGCTCCTTCAGGCCTCTCTTTCTGAGGGGAAACAGAGGGAGCTTATCTGACAACTACAGCCCCATTCATGGAGCTGATTTCTGGTTTACAACTGGTACTTATCTTCTCTCTGCTCCACTACTTCCTCTAACTTTCACTCACTTTCATTGGTCATCTCTGCAGGTTGTAGCTTACCTGGTTGTATGATTTTTGTTAACTATGGACAAAGAATGCCACTTGCCATATCGGTCAACAAAGGTTGTTGCTCCATCAAGCCCCCAGTCACCACAGCTGCCACACGTACTCCCACCCCCAAAGGTGAGCCCTGAAGGAACTCAGGGCAGACACAGAATCATCAAGCAAGCCATCAACAACTGCAGCAGCCCTCAAAGCTGCACCCTCAGGGAAACCAGGATGGGAAAAACAGGATACAAGCCCTAGATAGATAAGGTGCATATTAAAGGAATGATTTCAGAGTCCTGACTCTTGCATCTTCCTTTACAAATAAAAGCACTAAATTCATTAACTTGATGTCTGGTTTTCTTTAACGAATAGTGATCTTTTGGTGTTCTGATTATCTGGTTTCTGTTGCAAAACCCCTATATGTCCTGGCTCCTCCCCTCCCTCTTCTGAGCAGTCCCTCAGAGCTGTCTGAGAAGCTGCCTCCTGGGCTTGAAGTCCTCAAAGTTTACCAAATAATACATAAGTCTCAACTTTGGGCCTGAAGATTTTTTGCATTTTTTTTTCCCAGTCGATATAATCATAACCATCTCAGGCTGGGGTTGCTATATGTGTCCATTCATAGGGAGTACCAAGGGGCACTGATGTGAATCATGTGGGTTCCAAGTGTCACCTCCCCACCCCACCTGCCTGTTATGGTATAAAGGCAATTCTACCTCCTGCTCATCAGGGTCAATGTCTCTTGCCAGTATGGTGACTCCCCCTCTCATGGGAACTGCAGGAGGAGGAACTGTAGCTTGTAGTTCAGTGAGACCCTGGTCATGTACCCTGGCAAGAGTGCAGCCTCTAGGGGTCAGAACCTCTGGAGCCCAGAGTTGCAGGCATGAGAAGCACAAATGTGGGGCCTGGGAGTGATGGTGAGTAGGGAGGACCACTCTTGCTTCCCCTCTTTGGGGCCCAGACCCAGAACTCCCTGGTTCACCACAGACCACTTTCTCCAGCTTGGCTGGTCTGTGCACCCTAGTCTCACCCTGCCTGTTAACTCAGTGTCCCCTCGATCAGTTTCGATTCCTCAGGTTGCCTCTAAGCTCCTGCCACCAGGTCCCTGGCTTCCTGCCTCACTGATGCCTCAGGGCGGGCCCAGCCCGCCTGGAAAGGGGAACTCCAGCCCAGCAGGAGGTCAGGAAGCTCAGACTAGCACCTGTTTAAGACCTTAAGCCTAGTGTCACCCAATGGCTCCCCCGAACTTTGCCAGTCACAATGTCCTGGGACAATACACAAAACAAGAATAGAGCAGACTTTGGGAGAAGGGACCCCTCATTGCTGAGATTATCTATCTATCTGAGTCTTGTTATGTTAATACTTTGGTTAGGGTGAGGTATTTGATAGAAATACACTGAGAACCCTGCCAGGGCTGCTTATTATGTTTGTTGTTTGTTTTGAATAGGTAATTATTCACAGGGTTCAAAATCCAAACGCTACAAAACAATATCCAGTGAAATGTTTCCCTACTACCTCTGTTTTTCAACCACCCAAGTTCCCCTTTCCAGGCAGAACAAATGCCTTCAGTTTTTCCAGAGACTGTAATGCACACATTTATATTTGTTAACCAAGATGGTAATATACTATACCCATTGTTCTGAACCTTGTGTGTACGGTTTTAAAAATCTATGACTGTATTTTAGGGATCATTTCATTGTATATTTAGGATGCTTTGTTTTTGTGTGTGTGAATGTACCATAATTTATTTACCTAGTCTACCAATTGATGGGCATTTAGTTGTTTTCTAATCATTTGAGATTGCAAAGAGTGTGGTGAATAACTGTGTACATTTCAGGTACGTGTAGAATAATTTCCTAGCGGAGCAATAGCTGCGTTAAAGGGTATTTACATTTGTCATTTGGGAGATAGTTGCTTCCATAGAGACTGTACAAGTAGCCTTCTGCCTTCAAAGTCCATGTTATTTCAGAGTTTTGCCAACATAAGGTGTTTACAAATCTTTTTCATCTTTGTCAAACTGAAAGGATAAAACCGTATCTCTATCTTGTTTTAATTTGTATTAATATTAGCTGTATGAAATTGTTGTGATCTTTAGGTAAAAATATTTGTTGACTCTTGGCAATTTTATGTGGTTTTATTTCTCTCAATGTAAGATTGAGAATATTTTAATCTTTGAGTTATTTATGGGGGATGGAATGGATTGGGAGATGGCGATTGACATATATGTACTGCTGTGTATAAAAAGGGCTTCCCTGGGGGCTTAGCAGTAAAGAATCTGCCTGCCAATGCAGGAGATGGGAGTTCAATCCCTGGGTTGGGAGAATCCCTCAGGGAAGGAAATGGCAACCCATTCCAGTAGTCTTTCCTGGGAAATAGAGAAGCCTGGTGAGCTACACAGTCCATGGGGTTGCAAAGAGTTGGATATGACTTAGCAACTAAATCACCACCACCACCACCACATGTAAAATAGGTATGTAATGAGAACCTACTGTATAACACAGGGAACTCTACTCAGTGGTCTGTGGTGACCTAATGGAAAGGAAATTTAAAAAAAAAGAGGGGATATATGTATATGTACAGCTGATTTACTCTGTTGTATGGCAGAAACTAACACGACATTATAGAGCAACTATATCCCAATTTTTAAATAAGTCATTTATCTATGACTTATCTATCTACCTTTTTTCAGAACTTTTGCCATTTTAAAATTCAGGGGTTGACCTTTACTAATTTAGAGGATCTCATTTTATATTAGAGAAATTAAGCTCTTCTTCTGTTATATGAATTAAAAAATATTTTCCCAGTTTGCTATTTGTCTTCCGAATTTGTTTACAGAGGTTTTACAATCAAGAATTAAAATTTTTTTAACATTTTCGTTGAATTTATCAGTCTTCTGTTTTATGGATTCTGAATTCAAATCATAGTTAGTGTGAAATGAAAATATCTCCTGTCATATTAATCAACAAGAAATGTCACAGCCATCAGTGATTTCTGGCCTCCCAGTGTGAATGAGGGCTCCCAAAACTGTGATCCAGCAGATGCTGCCACCCCCACGGTGACTGCTGAGGTTCGAGGGGCATGCAAGAAGCAAGGTGAGCGAGGAAATAGGATCGGCCCCAGGCAGCTGAGGTGCGTAAGAGAGGAATGGATTCAGTGAGCCCAGAGGCTTGCATCTTCCCATACAGAGAATGTTAAATTCCTTAACTTGATACCTGATCTTTGATGTTCAGACTGCCTGCTCCCTTTGTTGCAAACTTGTACATAGCCTGACTTCCCTCTGCCTCCTTGGAGCAGTTTTCTCAGAGCTACTGAGATTCCCTCTCCCGGGCCTGGATTCCTAAACATTCCCGCCAAATAAAATAACTCTCTACTTTCAGGTTGTTACTTTATTTTTTAGTCAGCATTAGCAATGCTTTTCGTTTTCTCCTCCAAGATCATATGGGAATTTTGTTGTGATTTTTTCTCATACTGGGGCAGGTATCCTGGGTAAAGTCAGTCATTTCAGGAACCACTGTTCTGGGACTGGAAACTGCAGCAGCAAGGGATCTGCCTCACTTCATTTAAAGTTCATGGACTTCAAGATATCGAGGGGGAAAGTTCTGAGTGTTTGGAACTGAAATGGCCCTCTGCCAGTCTATGAGCTGGAGACCAACTTATAGGAACCAGTTAAGAAGGAGAAGGGGGTGACAGAGGATGAGATGGTTGGATGGCATCAATGACTCACTGGACATGAGTCTGAGCAAACTCCAGGAGATGGTGAAGGACAGGGAAGCCTGCAGTCCATGGGTTGCAAAGAGTCAGACATGACTTAAGAGACTGAACGACAAAAAGAAGCTCCAAAGCATATGTGTGGTGAGAAAGCCTAGAAACCCTAGGGTTGGGCTAGCCATGAGAGAATGGATCAGTGTGTCTTACTAGGCCACCTCTAAGCTCTTGTGTTTGCTCCAAATCTACCAGAACTAGTTGCTGCAGCCCAGCCCTGAGCACCAGCAGGGACAAGGAACAGGAGCCCTGGGGTCTGCACCCCCAGCCAGCTCTCAGGCTCACAGAGCTCACCTTGGCATCACTCCAAGGGGTGCCCTGTCAGATTCTGTCCTGTCTGCTTCTTGTGAGGCTCAGAAGACCTGCAGCCTGTCTCATGCTCCCCCCTTTCCTGGGGTGCTCAGTAAATACCTGTCCTGCTCGGTTCTGTTCTGGGCACTGAGGGTGGAGAGAACAATAAAGCAGAACTTGATGGGTTCTGCCCCCAGGAGCTCAGCACTAGGAGAGCACACCACCTCTAGGGGTCCCCAGGGCAGCCCCGTTCCCCTCAAATTCTTCATTATTGTCATTGTGAGGGCCTAGGCTATTTTTTCTTTTCTTTTTCTCAAAGTGAGGAATAATTTTACATTCAATAAAATGAACAAATCTTGAGAGTTTTCTGACTTTTGATAACGTGTACACCCTTATAATCCAAATTCCACAGAAAGTTCTCAGTTGATTTTCCAGTTAAACATGCTCTGCTGCTTAGTCACTCAGTCATGTCCTACTCTGTGAACTCTGGTGGATTGTAGCCCACTAGCTTCCCTTGTCCATGGGATTCTCCAGGCAGAATACTGGAGTGGGTTGTCATTCTCTAGGCAAGAATACTAGAGTGGGTTGTCATTCTCTTCTCCAGAGAATCTCCCTGACCCAGGGATCGAACCCGGGTCTCCCACATTGCAGGCAGATTCTTTACCATTTGATCTACCAGGGAAGCCCAGTTAAACATCCCCAACTTCAATTCACTGGTCAGCTTTCTATCACCTTAGCTTAGTTTTGCCTGTTATAGAACTTCAAAAAATGGAATTGTTTTTGTGCTAGCTTCTTTTACTCAGAATAATGATTTTGAGATTCATTTGCATGGGCTTTCCTGGTGGCTCAGACAGTAAAAAATCTGCCTGTAATACAAGAGACCTGGATTCAATCTCTGGGTCAGGAAGATCCCCTGGAGAAGGGAATGGCTACCCACTCCAGCATTCTTGCCTGGAGAATTCCACAGATCGAGGAGCCTGGCAGACTGCAGTCCACGGGGTCTCAGAAAGTTGAATACAACTGAGCGACAAATATTTGCATGCAGTTGCTTATGAGCAGGTCTTTTTTTTTTTTTTTGACTGGGAGCTGTAAGTTCACAGCGGTGAAGTTCTGGAGGCAGAATACGATTTTTATAGTTGAGTAGTTTTAACACAGTCCATTTACCTACTTATCTCCTGATGATCTTTTGAGTTGTTTCTAGTTTGGGGCTATTACAAATAAACTTGCTATCAACATTTGTGTACAATATATGTATAAATTTTTATTTCTCTTGGATAATACCTAGGAGTGAATTTGCTAGAGCTGCTTACATGTATGTTTAACTTTATTTAAGAACAAACAAACACAACACAACCTGTTTTCTAAAATGGTTGTGTCATTTTATACAACACTGGCAGAGTGTGTAAGTTCTACTTGCACCACAGTTTTATAAATGTTTGGTGTAGTCAGTTTTTAAAATTTCAGCCATTTAAATGGGTATGAAGTGGTATCTCATTGTTGTCATGCTGTGTGTTTAAATTAGTGCATCTTGGAGATTTTTCCACTTCAGCACATATAGATCTGCTTCATTAACTTTAATGGCTGCTCAATTTCTCACAGGATGGATGCATCATCATTTATTTAACTAATCCTCTGTTGATGGACAATGAGGTTGTTTCCGTCTTTGAAATGCTGCCACAAACCTTCTTGTTGATGAGTCTGTGCAAATGTGCAAGTATACCTTTGCTGTTGCTACTGCTGCTGCTAAGTCGCTTCAGTCGTGTCCGACTCTGTGCGACCCCAGAGACGGCAGCCCACCAGGCTCCCCCATCCCTGGGACTCTCCAGGCAAGAGTACTGGAGTGGGTTGCCATTAGGATACACCTAAAGTATACCTTCCAGGATAAGCTCCTGGAAGTAGAATTTCTGGATCAAAAGATATTTGCACTTAAAATTTTGGATTGATATTGATGGACTATTCATGTAACAGATCAAATTAGCTCTTATCAGAGGAACTAAGGTCCTCAGAGCCAAGTCTTCCCCAGGCCTCCCATGATACACATCCCAGCATTCCAGGAGACTCAACACTTTTTGACATTTGATCTGATATGATGTCTCCCTTTGACACAATCTTTCTAAAATTACATTTTCTTCTATAGAATGGATGTACTATAATCTGCTTAGTCATCTCCCTATGGTTCGATATTCACTGCTGCTGCTGCTGTTGCTGCTAAGTCGCTTCAGTCGTGTCCGACTCTGTGCAACCCCAGAGATGGAAGCCTACCAGGCTCCACCGTCCCTGGGACTCTCCAGGCAAGAACACTGGAGTGGGTTGCCATTTCCTTCTCCAATGCATGAAAGTGAAAAGTGAAAGGGAAGTCACTCAGTCAAGTCCAACTCTTAGCGACCCCATGGACTGCAGCCTACCAGGCTACTCCGTCCATGGGATTTTCCAGGTAAGAATACTGCAGTGGGGTGCCATTGCCTTCTCCGGGATATTCACTGAGGTTGCTCTAATCTGGAGCTCACTGCAGAGAGGATTGTGGTGAACAAGTCACCTTGCACTTTTGGGACTTCCCTGGTGGTCCAGCAGTTAAGACTCATCTCCCAATGCAGGCGATGAGTGTTCGATCCCTGATCAAGGAGCTAAGATACCTCTTGGGCAGAAAACCAAGGCATGGAACACAAGCAACATTGCAACAAATTCAATAAAGACTTTTGAAAAAAAAAAACACAAAAAAACCCCTGCACTTCTGTGCCAACAGTTGCTTGAGCAAATAATAATGGCTAACATTTATTGAACACTTGCAATGAGACAGGTGCTCTAAGCCCTTTGTAATGTATTTTCTCAAAACTACTAAAGGCTAACTAATATTATTATTAGCTTAGTGTTACAGATGTGAAAGGAGAAGGCAATGGCACCCCACTCCAGTGTTCTTGCCTGGAAAATCCCATGGACAGAGGAGCCTGGTGGACTGCAGTCCATGGGGTTGCTAAAAGTCGGACACGACTGAGCGACTTCACTTTCACTTTTCACTTACATGTACTGGAGAAGGAAATGGCAACCCACTCCAGTGTTCTTGCCTGGAGAATCCCAGGGATGGGGAGCCTGGTGGGCTGCCGTCTCTGGGGTCGCACAGAGTCAGACACGACTGAAGTGACTTAGCAGCAGCACAGATGTGAAAACTCAAGCACAGGTGAATAATATTTTCAGGGTCCTAGGGCTGATAAGAGACGTTAGTGTGTAGAGCTTAGTTGTGGCCAACTCTTTGCGACCCCATGGACTGTATCCCACCTGGCTCCTCTGTCTATGGGATTTTCCTGGGCAAGAATACCGGAGTGGGTTGCCATTTCCTTCTCCAGGGGATCTTCCTGACCCTGGGTTGAACCCAGGGGTTGAACCCGTGTCTTCTGTGTCTTCTGCATTGGCAGACAGATTCTTTACCAGTGAGCCACCTGGGAAGCTGATATGAGATGCTGCTGGAGTTAAAACCCAGTCAGTGGTCCTGACCACCATGCTGAGAGGCCTGGCTTGGAGTCCCAGACTGAGGATTTGGTTCAAAGTGTGCCCACGTTTAAAAGTGAGATGCTGTTAAATCACTTTCCAAGAAGGCTGTGTCATTCTCTGATCCTACCAGAGTGAGTGTGAAGGTCTCTTTCCCCTCCAAGGAGTATGTTTTCTTCATTTTCATATCCTGGGTTTGGGTATATAGAAATGCAATACACCCAGCTTAAGATCCACCATAAAGAAGGTAGGTGACTGAGGGCAGCTGACCAAAGGAATAGTTGGGACTTCCCTGGTGGTCCAGTGGTTAAGAATCCGCCTTGCAATGCGGAGGTTTGGTACCTGGTTGGGGAACTAAGATCCCCAATGCTTCCAAATAAATCAATTTTAAAAAATAAAATGATTGGATGGATGAAGTGGGGCAGACAGGTGTGACCTACATCACATCAGGAGTGCCATTGCCCAGTGTGGGGTCTTGCCTTGATGTGGATCATTTTTAAAGTCTTTATTGAATTTGTTACAATATTGCTTGTTTTGCCTCCTGGCTTTTTGGCAGGAGGCATGGGAGATCTTAGCTCCCGGATCAGGGATTGAACCCGTACCCCCTGCACTGAAAGGGGAAATCTTACCCACTGACCCACCAGGGAATCCTGCCTTGAATATTAATTCATTTAATACAAGTGGGAAGTGTTCCTTATTTTCCTTATTTTTCTCTTTTTACTCGGAGTGGCTGCTCTCCGCCCCTGATGAAGTGTTTCCTTCTGATAAGAAAGGCCTTCTGTGACCATCCTGTATAAAACAAGAATCCCTACATCACCCTACAGCTCCATATTCCTCTTACTCTGCTTTTTCTCCATAGCACCTATCCCTTTCTGACACCTATTTACTACTTTTACCACTTCTATTTTATCGCTTATCTCCTTGGTCTCCCCTTCTCTCTTCCACAACAGAATATAAGCTTCACAAAGGTAGTGGCTTTGTCTGTTTTGATCACTCATTTATCATCAGTGCCAAGGACATTTCCTGGCCTTACCAGAAGTTCAGACAATATTTGGTGAAGATGGCGCTTATTCTTCTCTGTTCCAGGAGCTGGAGCTGCAGCAGCCAGTGGGACAGAGGACCTGCCCTCAAGGCCCAACAGGAAACCTGCCTGGGCCTAGGAGCCTGGAGATGCTCTCTGCGCGGGGCTGAAGGTCTCTTGCGTCTCTTAAGGAAATTAGAGGAGGCAGTAAGTCCTCTCAGAGACGCGGCCCGCCCGCCCCACAGCGCCTCCTGGCGGCCTCCCTGCGGGCGGAGCAGGAGCCGCGCGGCGCGGCGGAGGGACCTTCCTCTTGCTTGCGCTCTGGAGACCCGGCGAGCTCTCCTGCCGCTTTTTCCCGACTTACAGATACTTCTGTTTTCGGCCGGGGCGGAAAGAGGAAGGATGGCTGGGGAAGGGCGAAGTGAGGGGCGGGGCCGACAGGGAATTGGGAGGGAGGTCAGAATCTTGACGACTTCTTCCTCCGCGTCATCCGCAAGACCTGTTTATTCAGTTTCGAGGTCCCCTCATTTTGGGACATCCTTGCTTTTCCTCCGGACCCCTTCGAGTCTTATCTTCGTTCCCTTCCTCCCACACCTCCCGAGGCGAGGAGCGAGGTCAGAAGGCGGAGACGAGTGCCGTGCTTATGTCCTCCCGGGACACGAAGTCCCTCTGCATTGTCCTGGGCTTTGAGATCAGGCAGGCGGGGCTTCCGTGTTTACGTTCAGGCTCCGCGGTCGGCGGGCACTGGGGGCGTCCCTTGGGCTTGGTTTGGTGGAAGCCCTGCCCTACGACCTAATGGGAGGGAAGAGCCTGCCCGAGCCGAGGTCAGGACGCCACCTGGCGGCCGAAGCCCGCGTCCCGCAGCCCAGGTGCGCCTTGTACGTGCATGCTAAGTCGCTTCAGTCTTTGACTTGATTCCCCAGGCAAGCATACTGGAGTGGGTTGCCATGCCCTCCTCCAGGGCATCTTCCCCAGCCAGGGATGTCTCTTACCTCTCCTGCATTGGCAGCCGGGTTCTTTACCACTGGCGCCACCACCGCCTTTAGGAGCTCCTTGAGCACAGGGATCCCGGTGTTGGGGTCACTTCCCAGGCTCTGCCCTCCTGCCCTTAACACAGGATCCCTGGGTCTATTTCACTTCGTGATTGGATCATTTGGAATAGGCATGTTAAGGAGGTATTAGGTGCTGTTGTTATTGCTAGGTCGTGTCTGACTCTTTGCGACCCCATGGACTGCAGCACGCCAGGCTTCCTTGCCCTACACTATTTCCTGGAGTTTGCTCAAACTCATGTCCATTGAGTCGGTGATGCCATCAAGCCATCTCATTCTCTGTCACCCTCTTCTCCTCCTGCCCTCAGTCTTTCTGGGAAAGGGTCTTTTCAGGGTCTTTTCCAATGAGTCACCTCTTCATGTCTGGTGGCCAAAGTATTGGAGCTTCAGCTTCAGCATCATTCCTTCCAATGAGTATTCAGAGTTGATTTCCTTCAGGCTTGATTATATTGATCTCCTTGCAGTCCAAGGGTCTCTCAAGAGTCTTTTCTAGCAATTTGAAAGCATCAGTTCTTCAGCACTTAGTCTTCTTTATGGTCCAACTCTCACATCCATACATGAATACTGGAAAAACTATAGCTTTTTTTACTAGACAGGTCTTTGTTACAAAGTAATGTCTCTGCTTTTAGTATGTCTGAGTTTGTCATACCTTTCCTTCCAAGGAGCAAGCTACAGTCACTGTAGTCACGGCTATAGTCACTGTCTGCAGTGATTTTGGAGCCCAAGAAAAGAAAATCTGTCACTGTTTCCACTGTTTCCTACCTATTTGCCATAAAGTGATGGGATCAGATGCCATGATCTTTGTTTTTTGAGTGTTGGGTTTTAAGCCAGCTTTTTTTACTCTCCTCTTTCACCCTCAAGAGGCTCTTTAGTTCCTCTTAACTTTCTTCCATTAAAGTGGTTTCATCTGAGGTTGTTGATATTTCCCTGGCAATCATGATTCCAGCTTGTGATTCATACAGCCTGGCATTACACATGATGTACTCTGCATGTGAATTAAATAAGCCGGGGGATTTGCATACAGGTTTCTCAGGGGACAGGTAAGGTGGTCTGTATTCTCATCTTGTTAAGAATTTTCAAAGGTTTGTTGTGATCCACAGTCAAAATCTTTCACGTAGTCAATGAAGCAGATGTTTTTCTGGAATTCCCTTCTTTTCTCTATGATCCAATGGAGATTGGCAATCTCCATTGGCAATTGATCTCTGATTCCTCTGCCTTTTCTAAACCCAGTTTGTACATCTGGAAGTTTTCAGTTCATGTCCTTCTGAAGCCTAGCTTGGAGGACTTTGAACATTACCTTGCTACCATGTGAAAAGAGTTCAGTTGTACAGTAGTTTGAACGTTCTGTGGCATCGTCCTTCTTTGGGATTGTAATGAAACCTGACCAGTCCTGTGGCCACTTCTGAGTTTTCCAAATTTGTTGACATATTGAGTATATAACTTTAACGGCATCATCTTTTAGGATTTGAAAAAGCTCAGCTGGAATTCCATCACCTCCACTAGCTTTGTTCGTAGTAATGCTTCCTAAGACCCACTTGATTTCACACTCCCAGATGTCTGGCTCTAAGTGAGTGACCATACTAATGTGGTTATTTGGGTCATTATGGCCCTTTTTTGTATAGTTTCTCTCTGTATTCTTGCCACTTCTTCTCAATCTTTTCTGCTTCTGTTAGATCCTTACTGATTCTGTCTTTGTCATGCCCATCTTTGCATGAAATGTTCCTGTGATATCTCCAATTTTATCTTTCTCTTTCTTCCTTGCTTTTTGCTTCTCTTCTTTCTCAGCTATTTGTAAAGTTTCCTCAGACAACCATTTTGCCTCCTTGCATTTCTTCTTCTTTGGAATGATTTTGGTCACTGCCTCTCGTACTATGTTATGAACCTCTGTCCATAGTTCTTCAGGCACTCTGTCTAACAGATCTATTTGTCACTTCCACTGTATAATCATAAGGGATTTGATTTAGCTCATTCCTGAATGGCCTAGTGGTTTTCCCTACTTTCTTCAATTTAAGGCCAAATTTTAAAATAAGGAGCTCATGATCTGAGCCACAGTCAGCTCCAGGTCTTGTTTTTGCTGACTGTATAGAGTTTCTTCATCTTCGGCTGCAAAGGCTAACAGAGTTTTGTCAAGAGAACACACTGCAAAGAATATAATCAATCTGATTTCAGTATTGACCATCTGGTGGTGTCCATGTGTAGAGTTGTCTCTTGTCTTGTTGGAAGAAGGGTGTATGCTATGGCCAGTGTGTTCTCTTGACAAAACTCTGTTAGCCTTTGTCCTGCTTCACTTTGTACTCCAAGGCCAAACTTGCCTGTTACTCTAGGTATCTCTTGACTTCCTACTTTTGCATTCCAATCCCCTTTGATGAAAATGACATCTTTTTTTAGTTTTAGTTCTAGAAGTTCTTGTAGGTCTTCCTGAAACCGAAAGTGAAGTCGCTCAGTCGTGTCCAACTCTTTGCAACTCCGTGGATTGTAGCCTACCAGGCTTCTCCATCCATGGGATTCTCCAGGCAAGAATACTGGAGTGGGTTGCCATTTCCTTCTCCAGGGGATCTTCCCGACCCAGGGATTGAACCTAGGTCTCCTGCATTGGAGGCAGACGCTTTAACCTCTGAGCCACCAGGGAAGTTCCCAGGTCTTCCTAGAACTATTCAACATCAGCTTCTTTGGCATTAGTGGTTAGGGTGTAGACTTGGATTACTGTGATGTTGAATGGTTTGCCTTAAAAATGAAGCAAGATCATTTTGTTGTTTTTGAGATTGTACCTAAGTTCTGTATTTTGGACTCTTTTGTTGACTTTTGCAACTCCATTTCTACTTGTAAGGAATTCTTGCCCACAGTAGTAGATATAATGGTCATCTGAATTAAATTCACCCAATCCTGTCCATTTTAGTTCACTGATTCCTAAGATGTCGATGTTCACTCTTGCCATCTCCTGCTTGACCATGTCCAGTTAACCTTCATTCATGGACCTAACATTCCAGGTTCCTATACAATATTGTTCTTTACAGCATTAGACTTTACTTTTGCCACAAGACACATCTACAACTGAGCGTTGAATTGCTGAGTGGATGGTTCCTTTTGGTGCTGGTACTCAAATTTTCTGCCTTGATGGATGGTATGAAGACTCCATCTGTGGCTTGTTAACTCCAGGATTGTTAATCCAGGGTTTACATTTCCTTCCAGATGTTGGTAGGGCTGGTCCATCTGCCCCCAGGGCTGGAAACTACACTGGAGGCAGCTGTGGAACTAGAGAAGTGGCCGCAGAAAAAAGGGGGTAGAACTGGAAGAGCCTGGTGGCAGTCAGAGAAAAGGCAGGGGCATCTCTTAGGGTTTCTTACTGTTCTCGTTTTTCATAACTTGATTATAATTTTTTTGTCCTTGTCAGGTTCTTATCTACTCAAGGACAATTTTTTTTTTATTGAAGTAGTGTTACTTTGATATACTAGTAGCCACTAATGCCATGGGTGAGCCCCTTTCTCAGTTGATCAGTTGATCTGAATTGCTTACAAAGGGCCACCTCCGCGATGGGACAGCATTGCATATGTAGGGTGGCAAAGGCCAACTCTGTAGCCCTCTCTCCTGGTTTGGTCAAGGGTGTCCAGTCCCAGAAGTCCAGGTTCCATTAGTAGCAAAATTATGCTCATTTTCTACTTTACATAGTACAAAATTGTATTTATTTGTTTCCAATAAACACCTGAAAATACCCAGTTCAGCAATTCTGAACAAATAGTGGCAGAAAGGGAAGAGGAACTAAAGAGCTTCTTGATGAAGGTGAAAGAGGAGAGTAAAAAAGCTGACTTAAAACTCACAACATTCAAAAAACATTCAAAAACCTAAGATCATGACATCTGATCCCATCACTTCATGGCAAATAGGTGGAGAAAAAAATGGAAACAGCAATGGACTTTATTTTTTTGGGCTTCAAAATCACTGCTGACAGTGACTGCAGCCATGAAATTAAAAGACGCTTGCTCCTTGGAAGAAAAGCTATGACCAACCTAGACAATGTATTAAAAAGCATCACTTTGCCGATAAAGTTCCGTCTAGTCAAAGCTATGGTTTTTTCCAGCAGTCAGGTGTGGATGTGAGAGTTGGACCATAAAGACGCTGATGCTTCGAACTGTGCTGTAGTGTTGGAGGAGACTCTTGAGTGTCCCTTGGATTGCAAGGAGATCCAACCAGTCAGTCCTAAAGGAAATTAGTCCTGAATATTAATTGATGGGACTAATGCTAAAGCAAAAGCTCTAATACTTTGGTCACCTGACGTAAAGAGCTGATTCATTGGAAAAGACCCTGATGCTGGGAAAGATTGAGGGCAGAAGGAGAAGGGGGCAGCAGAGGATGAGATGGTTGGATGGCATCACCGACTCAATGGACATGAGTTTGAGCAAACTCTAGGAGATAGTGAAGGGTCAGGGAAGCCTGGTGTGCTGCAGTCCAGGGGCTGCAAAGCGACTGAACAACAACAATGCTCCAAAACATAGATATCCTCTTTCAAAGAGCTGACAACTTATGTGTGTCACGCAGTTCATTCAGGAGCCTGTGGGTGGACAAGTCTGGGTGCAGAAGGTGACATTTCCAGAGATTCCTGCTCATATGTGGCCCTAGGTCATTGTCCTAGAGTGATTGTTCCCAGGTTTTGGAAACCAGTGAAATATCCCCCAAAGTTATTGGGGAAACAATATAGATTTGACTGTCTTTGGAATTTCCCAGGCATGAAAACTGGAGTGGGTTGCCACTTCCAGGGGATCTTCCTGACATAGGGGTGGAATTCGTGTCTCTTGTGTCTCCTGCATTAGCAGGTGAATTCTTTACCATTAGTGCCACCTGGGAAGCCTGTGGTTTGGTACATCAAGACATTAGTGTCAACTACAATTGTCAGTTGCCATCTGCCTCTATAAGGATTAAATCATATGCTGCTGCAGCTGCTGATTTTCAACACACTCTGAAGGGTGGACAGCAGAAATGAGGCACTCTGTGCTCAGGGAAAAACTGGCAAAACAGGTCTTCAGATAGTTAGATATTTTCAGGACCTGATTTTATGAGCCCAATTCTTGTATCTCCTCATATCTAGAAAACCACTAAAATTGTTCATGGTGATGACTGTTCCTCGTGACTAGCAAAAGCCTCATGAGACTAGTGAAAAAACTTTTGGAAAAATGAGTGCTTTATTGCATGTATTCCCCCTTCACAAAAATCATATATCTATACTAAACTGTCTCCCTTGCCTCTTTGGAGCAGTTTCTCAGAGGTATCTGAGGTGCTGTCTCCTGGGCTGCAGTCCTCATTTTGCCCCAAATAAAACTTAACTCACAACTTCCATGTTGTGCTTTTGATATTGTCAAAACTAAATTCTATGATCAGTTTAGAAAAGAAAGGATATTTTAACCCCAAGAGTTTTGAAAAAACTCAAAACATGAAGTGTTTCTCATTTCACCAAGAACCAGTGAAACAGAAAAGGACAGCAAGAGTCCTCTCGGGCATCTGGGAGCCCAGGCTGACTACATTCATAGGGGCTGGCTGCCCTGAGCCCTGCGGGCTTGCTGATCTAGAAGGGATATCCATCCAGGGTGTACGTCTCTGAGAACACAGACACCACTGAATAAAATGCAGTGTTCCACCATCTCTGGACTCTGGGACCTTCGGGACAGGTGTCTGTCACTGCCCTCCCCGCACTGCTTTGCTGTTCTGACGGCCCCCCAAGGGCTTGCTGGCTAAAGACAGGAGCTGCATTAGATCTGGCTGCTGGCTGCCAGGCTCTGTGCCCAGCTCTCAGCAGGTGCTCACCAAATGCTTATTGCCCGATTGAGTTAGACTCCATTTCACTCTTTTGTATTTCCAATTAAATAATTAAGGAAGTCCTCACTGTAAGCTACTTCAAAATCAGAGGGGAAATGGCTAATTTCATGCTGAGAGAGGAAATATAGTTGCTAGTTTTCCCCACAGGCTATTTTATAGCTACTTGATTTCCTTTTAGGCTGTATATTTTCTGTTGGGCCACCTACACTCCAAAAACAAGAGGAACTCATGCCTTTCACTGTGACACCTTTTAGAGCAGGGATTCTCAGCCTTGCTGCACATTAGAACCAACAGGAAGGAGTTAAAATACTGGTTCTTGGGCTCACTTCTGACCGGTGGAACCAGAATGGGATCTAAGCATTGACTTTTTTTCCCCCTGGTTTTGTTTAATTTGTTTTGAATTTTAAAAAATTATTTATTTTTACTTTTTTTTTTATGATTAGCTCTCAGAGGTATTAAGAAATAACATAACAGGGAAACAGAAGAGGAAATCTGGAATATAAGTGTAGCCTCACAGTTTCTTTTTTCTAATTTTTTAAAGAAATTTTTCTAATTTTTAAAAATAATTTAAAAATCAAAAATTTTGTCTTTAAAAATTTTATTTTGCTGCACTAGATCTTAGTTGGAGGACACAGGATCTCTACTGCATCATGTGAGCTCTTTCATTGCAACACACAGACTCTCAAGTTGTGGAGCACAGGCTCAGTATTTTCAGGGTCTGCCATGTGGGATTGTAGCTCCCTGATCAGGGACTGAACCTGCATCCCCTTCACTGCAAGTTGGATTCTTAACCACTGCACCACCAGGGAAATCCCTAAAACTCTTTCTTAATTAATTTTTTATTGGTGTATAGTTAATTTACAGTGTTGTATCTTTCTTTTTTAAAATTGAAGTATAGTTGATTTACAGTGTTTCAGGAGAAGGCAATGGCACCCCACTCCAGTACTCTTGCCTGGAAAATCCCATGGATGGAGGAGCCTGGAAGGCTGAAGTCCATGGGGTCGCTAAGAGTCGACCCGACTGAGCGACTTCCCTTTCACTTTTCACTTTCATGCATTGGAGAAGGAAATGGCAACCCACTCCAGTGTTCTTGCCTGGAGAATCCCAGGGATGGGGGAGCCTGGTGGGCTGCCATCTATGGGTTCGCACAGAGTCGGACACGACTGAAGTGACTTAGCAGCAGCAGCAGCAGCAGCAGCAGCAGCAGCTGTACAGCAAAGTGATTCAATTATTATTTAGTGATATACATGTATGATATATATATCAATTATTTTTCAGATTCTTTTCCACCATAGGTTATTATCAGATGTTGAATGTAGTTCCCTGTGCTGTACAGTAGGTCCTTGTCATTATCTGCTTTCCATACAGTAGTGTGTTATCTTTGGTTTTTAAAGTGGTTTTCCCCAGTGATTCTAAAATGCATCAGTGACTGAGAGCCTGAAGCCTAGAAGCACCTTTTTGTGCTCTAGCAACTGAGTGAGAGGAAACGATGAGGTAGAGGGAAGTTGTGAACAAGGAAGGGAGACTGGGGTTCCAGGCATGGTCCACAGTTTCCTGTGGGCTTCTCCCTTAGCTTTTCTTCTGTGAGATGGGGATGATGTTGGCTGTCTCATAGGGTTGTTTGAAATATCTGAGTGCCTGGCACAGAGTAAGTGCTTGTGATGGTTGGTTTTCTGTGTCATGGTCTAGGTGGTGGTTTTCTGTGTCATGGTCTAGGTGATTTTTTGGTTCAACACCAGTCTAGATGTTGATATGAAATTATTTTTTAGATGTGGTCAACATTTAAATCAGTAGAGTTGTGTAAAGCAGATTACCTCTTTGTCTGACTGGCCTTGAAACAGTTGAAGGCCTTGGGGAGCAATGAATTAAGTCCTCCTGAGAGGAAGCAATTCTGTCTTTGGACTGAAGACTGCAATGTGGATTCCTGCTGAAATTTCCAGCCAGCTGTCATGATTTGGGCATATCAGGATTTCAGATTTGCCAGCCCCCAAGGCTGTATATTGTCACCCTGCTTATTTAACTTATATGCAGAGTACATCATGAGAAACGATTGCTGGGAGAAATATCAATAACCTCAGATATGCAGATGACACCACCCTTATGGCAGAAATTGAAGAACTAAAAAGCCTCTTGATGAAAGTGAAAGAGGAGAGTGAAAAAGTTGGCTTAAAGCTCAACATTCAGAAAACTAAGATCATGGCATCTGGTCCCATTACTTCATGAGGAATAGATGGGGAAACAGTGGAAACAGTGTCAGACTTTATTTTTGGGGGCTCCAAAATCACTGCAGATGGTGATTGCATCCATGAAATCCATGAAAGCCATGAAAGCCATAGAAGACACTTACTCCTTGGAAGGAAAGTTATGACCCACCTAGATAGCGTATTCAAAAGCAGAGACATTACTTTGTCAACAAAGGTCCATCTAGTCAGGGCTATGGTTTTTCCAGTGGTCATGTATGGATGTGAGAGTTGGACTGTGAAGAAAGCTGAGTGCCAAAGAATTGATGCTTTTGAACTGTGGTGTTGGAGAAGACTCTTGAGAGTCCTTTGGACTGCAAGGAGATCCAACCAGTCCATTCTGAAGGAGATCAGCCCTGGGATTTCTTTGGAAGGAATGATGCTAAAGCTGAAACTCCAGTACTTTGGCCACCTCATGTGAAGAGTTGACTCATTGGAAAAGACTCTGATGCTGGGAGGGATTGGGGGCAGGAGGAGAAGGGGATGACAGAGATGAGATGGCTGGATGGCATCACCGACTCAATGGACATGAGTTTGAGTGAACTCCGGGAGTTGGTGATGGACAGGGAGGCCTGGTGTGCTGCGATTCATGGGGTCGCGAAGAGTTGGACACAACTGACTGAACTGAACTGAACTGAATTCCTTAAAATCAGTCCCTCTCCCTCCCTTTCCTTCTTTCTCCCTGTTGGTTCTATTTTGCTGAAGTATCCTGACTAATACTAGTACTCAATGAATGAAAGGTGCTGTTGTTACCACATAACTGAATTCTGGCTATTTATTGCCTGAAACCAGCCTTAGCCAGAACTCAGTTAGATTGCGTTGTCTCTTTCTTCTTCTGAAACATGGAGATTCCCTGGTGTGGGGAGGGGGTGTCCTGAAACATGAGGCACAGAGCCCCAGGTCTGGGGCTGGGAGGCCTGGTCTTGGCTCCTGGCTGTGCCACCAACTCACTGTGTGATCTTAGGCAAGTCCCTTGCCTTCTTTGGCTTTTAGCTTCCTAAGTGGGTTGGGCTTGGTGATGCGTGAGAAGGTTTCCATCTCAGAGCCTCTGAATCTAGAATTTCCTCTGATGCTTCCATGTGCAGAGCAGGCTTCCCACCACTCTGTTCACTTATTACTGGAGTTTGGTTTCTGCTTCCTCATTGTTTGCAGGTTGGGGCACTTGCCCTTTTGCTCAGGAGAGAGCCCGAGTGACTGAATCATGGCTACCCCATCCTGGCTAAAAAGGATGCTTCAGATCTCACACCCAGGCTTCTAAGGACAGGGGCCCTGGCATAAGGGAAAGCTGGACTTCTAGGGGTCTCTCCTGCTGGGATCCCCATCCCAAGTCTGCTCAGGTGCTCAGGGACCTTTCTTTCCCTGACAGCTTGCCCTGAACAGGCAGAGACCACACAGAAAGAACTGAATGCTCTTCCACAAATTCAGGTGTGAAAGAAACAGCACAACCTGTGGTCCTTTTCAGTTCCGTCTAATCCCTTACCTTGCCTGATGTCCGGGGTCTTGGTACATCAGTTCTCAGAAGTTACCGCCAAATTGCTTGCTCTCCCAGGCTGCACGGTCCGTTTGGGCCTGGCATCTCTGCTTTGTCGGTGCCATGTTGGTGAAGCTGGGAACCTCAGTTCCCAGGTCACAGATGTAGCCTGTGGTCATCCCCTCTGAGGAGGTCATCTGCTGCCTCCTCAGGGCATCTTCAGGGAAACTTACTGAAACTTAGCGCCATGGAGCCTTTCCTATGTGTGGGAGCTAAGGGTACTCGGCTACATTCTCCATCTGCAGGATGCAAGACCTTGACTTACTGAAAAACTGCTGGTTTTTCTTGCTGCTGGGGTTGCCAGGCAACATTTCAGGAAAGCTCACACATTGCTCTCACCTTATACTCAGGTCTGCCCCACCCCCTGGTGGAATTTGCCTGAGAAACCACTTCAGGATGGCAACTCTTCACTGCCATTGCTGCCCAAGTCTGCGATGACTGGGAGGCTCTTCTCCTGTCCAGGGGGCATCAAACAGCTTCTCAAAGCTGCAGACCTTGAGGATCCAGGGGTCCACATAGTTCTGGTCTCCTTTCAGCCAGGCAGCGACCTCAGCAGAGATGGGAGGTTGCCCCCTCACTTGCTCTGCATTGCACCTGGTGACCTGGGCATGGATGTAGTGCTGCCTGTTGTCCTGGGTTCTTAGGACCCTCCTGAGGAGGACTCTTCTGCCTCAGTCTATGGTTGCATAGGACCCTGCCATACATTCATGATGACCTAACTCCTAAGAAAGTTAGACTCATTTGAAAAGACCCTGATGCTGGGAAAGATTGAGGGCAGGAGGAGAAGGGGATGACAGAGGATGAGATGGTTGGATGGCATCACTGACTCAATGGACATGGGTTTGGGTGGGCTCTGGGACTTGGTGATGGACAGGGAGGCCTGGCGTGCTGTGGTTCATGGGGTCACAAAGAGTCGGACAAGACTGAGTGACTGAACTGAACTGAACTGCTGTTAGTCACATATTAGGCATGAACCTGCTGTTTACAATTGATGGAAACTCAACTCAAGCTGCCTCCTTGGTTTTTAAAGGAAATTTATTGGTTTATGTCACTGAAAACTCATTGCAAGTCTTCAGGTATGGTTTGAACCAGGAACTCAAATAATGTGGTTGGAATTCAGTCTCTTCTGTTTATCTGCTTTCCATTGTGTTGGCTTCACTCTCAGGCAGACTTTTTCCAACTGGGTATCTGCATAAGTTCCAGGTTTATGTCTTCTCTAGAGCTATCAGTCTTGGTGGAAAGAAAGCTTCTCTTTGCCCTCAGTGCCTACAAATTTCTGGAATTGGGTCTCCTTGCCTTAAATCACTTGTCTGCCATTGAAGCAATCCCTGTGGGAGATGGGGGTGTGTGTGAAATATACATCCCCTCCCATGAGAGTGGAGGTGGGAGTGTATATGGCTCCATCTGAACTACTGGAGTGAGAGTGAGGGAGAGGTGGTTCCCCCAGAAAAATCAAAGTTCTCTTAGAAGGAGAAAGGAGAACAAATGCCAGGAAGGACTGAAATTTCAGGTGTGTTCTACACCCAGGCCCACCTGCATCCCTGCATTGAGAGCAATTGAGGGTCATGCTGGGGTCCCAGCTCCCACTAAATACTAGTAGAGATGAGGGGTGAGGACCCCTCAAATGAGAGGCACAGAGAGTGAGGACTCTGAGAGCTCAGAGGACAGAGTGAACATACATGTGAATCACTTGGGACCCTGTTAAAATGTAGATTCTGATTCAAGGTCTTAGGTCAGTGGTTCTCAGCCAGGGGTGACTTTGGCAGTGTCCGGAGACATTTTTGGTTGTCACAACTGAGGAAGGGGACTCTTGGCATCTAATCGGTGCAGACCAGGGCTGCTGCTCAACACCCTCCAGCAGATAGGGCAGCCCCTCACAGCCAAGAATTACGTGGTCCAGAATGTCAGTAGTGCTGAGGTAGAGTGGAGCTCATGGAACCATGGGAGGGCATTCCTAGCATAGGATGTGCCCAAGCGAATGTTCTGCAGGAGAAAGTATCTGGTCAGTGGGGGCAGGTCATAGGCAGCCTGGCAGGAGGTGGGGGTGCATGCTGACAGAACCCTAAAACTATAGATATCTGGGCTGAAAGGAAATCCTGAGGTCATCTACAACCTTGTGCCCTAGATATGCTGGAGCTGCCTCCTGTGAGCCTGAAGAAGAGACTGTAAGAAATGCAGTGCTCAGGCCCCACCCTAGCTGTTCTGAGTTAAAATCTGCATTTTTTTTTAACAATCCCAGGTCATTTGCATGCACATGAAAGTTGGATACAGAGTGGCCTATAACAGCCCCTTCCCTGGTAGCTCAGCTGGTAAAGAATCTGCCTGTAATGCAGGAGACCCTGATTCAATTCCTGGGTCAAGAAGATTCCCCGAGAAGGGATAGGTTACACTCCAGTGCTCTGGGCTTCCCTGGTGGCTTAGATGGTAAAGAATCTGCCTGCAATGTGGGAGACCTGGGTTCGATCCCTGAGTTGGGAAGATCCCCTGGAGGAGGGCATGGCAACCCACTCCAGTATTCTTGCCTGGAGAATCCCCATGGGCAGAGGAACCTGGTGGGCTACAATCCATGGGGTGCCAAAGAATTGGACATGACTGAGCAACTAAGCACAGCACAGCACATAACAGCCCTTTAGGATGAGGACACCAGCCAACTTGCATTTATTGAGCACCTACTGTGTGCTCAGATTTGAATGAGATTAAGGAGCTGACTTACCAGTGCCGGAGTCCAGCTCCAGCAGCCAGGGAATCAGCCTGAAGGGGTGAGCGGTGTTGGCGGACAATGATGTAGCCTCTGACTCATAGTAGGGAACTATATGTTTATTTCAAGCTTCGGGTTTTCTTTTATACTTTGACAAAAGCATTAGGTCAGAGGTTTGACATTTTTAGTTTCCCCCACCCAGATTTATTGTCTCCAGAAATCATTGTTGACCTACAAACAGAGTTCCTGCTCCAGCAATTCTCTCAGAATCAGCTTTACTATTATCTACTTTCTCTTATGTGTCCTATACTTGTGATTACATTGTAACTCATGCCACATTCCTCAGTTTATTTCTTATCTTTCTAAATCCTGTTTGCCCCTAGCATCTTAAGATCGCTATCTCCTAAAAAAGCTTCGAGCTATTCTTAATTATTCCTAAACCCTAAACTCAGAAAACTACTTTTGCCATAAATACTTCCCTCACAAACAGGTCTCAGAAAACAATCCTTCCCATGGCCTCAAGCTGCAGCCTACGTGCTGATCCTGGGACATTCTTTGTAAAGATCCTTGAACAAATGTCAATGGTTATTTTATAGATATTTTTCTGGGCACAACTGCAGAAGGCTTTTTGCTTTCTCATGTTTCTCTCAAGCACCTTAACATTCTTTCCAGCCAACTCAACCAAAGAAAAGAAAGAACAAGTTAGAATCATAAGGCCTAACTCCTTCATCCATCCCGGGACTGTGCCTGCGAGATGAGGAGAAAGTGTTGGGACTGTGCCTCCATTTTGTCAGTAATGCCTAATGCGGCTCCTGACATACTAGGAGTGTAGGTTTGGCCACAGAAAAGCAAAATGAACTCCAAGGGTCAGACCTTCTAATGGAATGTGCCCAGCCTCACCATCCCACCCCCACCTCATCACACCTGCATCCCCACAGCTGAGGCCTTCCCATAGGTGCTGATCTTAGCAATCAGTTTTTGTAACAAGTGACCCTGCTTCCTTCCTTGGTCAGCCAGATGGACCTAGGGGTAGCTTGTGACCCCACGGTGGTCACTCCAGATGCTGGCCAGGTCAGCAACCTCTGAGGTAGCTGTCTTGACAGGATGAGCAGCCCAAACAGTCACTCTCTTGGAGATTGGGAGTGGGAATTTTCAAGAGAGGCTGTTAATTTGCAGTGGGAGTGGCCACCAAATCCAGGAGGCAAACCAGTGGCCCAAGGGAGCAGTTGATAAAGCAGAGGGATGGGGGACTTGCAAGGGAAGCCAGAGTGGTGGTGGTGGGGATGCTGGGAGAGACTAGGCAGTTGAGGAGAGAGACAGGACCAGAGAGCAGAGGAACCTCTGATCCAGACAGCAGTTCAGTCTCAAGACAACACAACTGAACCCCTTTTCTTTCCCCAGTCACTTCACAGTCTAACTAAAACACAGTCATTTGACAGTTTATATTTAACTGCTTTGTTAATACTTACAAATTTAAAAACAGATAATAATATTCCAAGTGGAGGAAGGAAATTTTCAAATTAATTTCACTTTAGCTCAGATACATTAATTTATATTAATGCATATTTCTCCCTTTTTTAAACAATGAGGAAGATGAAGTCCTCCCTTCAGTGTTTTCTTTTTTAAAAATTAGTTTTTTATTTGGTTGCACTGGATCTTCACTGCATCATGCGGGTTTTCTCTAGTTGCAACAGGTGGGGGTTACTCCTCTTTGTGGTACATAGGCTTCTCATTGCAATGGCTTCTCTTGTTATCGAGCACTAGCTCTAGGCCCACAGGCTTCAGTAGTTGTGGCACAGGGGCTTTAGTTGCTCTACGGAGTGTGGGGTCTTCCCGAGCTAGGTATTGAACCCATATCCCCTGCATTCACAGGTGGATACTTATCCACTATAACACCAGGAAAGCCCTACATTTCCCTTTCAGATTATTGTGTTAGCTGCCCCTCTAACAGCCATCTCTCCCTCTCTTCCTTCTTCAGAGAATCCTAATTTTCTTCAGTGATGCAGGTAACTCAGATACTGCTGAGACCCTGGCCCCACTCCTGGGCAGACCACAGTTAGCTGACATAGTGCTCTCATCTTTTTGTCAGCAAATAGGAACAAGCATGTGGATCAGTCCTGGCCCATGAGATGAGTGGGGAGTCTACTGAGGGTTTCTGGGTAAGTGGTCCAGATTCCTGAGAAAGAACCTGGAAGAAATGGTTCCTTTTCCCACGGACATTTAAAAATAACATGATGCTTGGACCAGCTACAGTCTACACAGGGGAAAGATGACAAGGAGCAGGACTCATACCCAAATCTTTGAGTGGCTACTCATAGCCAGGAGCCACTAATCTCTGAGTCTTCTCTTTCATGAGATAATAAAGACCTCATCGTTAAAGTTCTTTTTTTTTTTTTAAATCCAAAAACATTGTAATTGATGCAAAGATACAACAGGTTATTATTAATAATAACCAGATTACTATAATCCTGAACCAGTAAAGATTTTAGAAGCTGTCTCCCAATACAATTCTGCTCTTAAGTTCACACAATGGAAAGGGCATGAATGTGAAGTCAGTTTCTCTCCCAGGGCTATTTACAAGCTGGGTGACCCTGCATAAATTATTTAATCTTGCTCAGCCTCACTTTCCTCATAGAGTAAAAGGAAATAAAATATAGGAGTGGGAATTCAGTATGATAATGTTGTATTATGTCTGGCACAGACTGCTGCTGTTGTTCACTTACTAAGTCATGTCCAGCTCTTTGTGACCCTGTGGACTGTAGCACACCAGGTCCTCTGTCCTCCACTGTCTCCCAGAGTTTGCTAAAATCATGTCCATTGAGTTGGTGATGCTATCTTACCATCTCACCCTCTGCTTCCCCTTTCTCCTTTTGCCTTCAATCTTTTCCAGCATCAGGGTCTTTTCCAATGAGTCAGCTTCTCATATCAGGTGGCCAAAGTATTGGAGCTTCAGTTTCAGCATCAGCCCTTCCAGTACATATTCAGGGTTGATTCCCTTTAGGATTGACTGGCTTGAACTCCTAGCAGTCCAAGGGACTCTCAAAAGTCTTCTTCAGCACCACAATTCAAAAGCATCAATTCTTTAGGGTTCAGCCTTCCTGGCTCAGACTAGGCACTCAGTAAAAACTAGCTCTTATGATTATTATTGAGATGAAAATGGTATAATCTTTGCTTCAGTAGCATTACAATCAAAGACTATGGAAAAGACAAACAGCCATTAAATACAAAGCAAGACCTGACAAATGAAAGGGCGTGAAGTTGTAGGAGTACAGGGACATGTGCTCAGTGGTGAGAAAAACTTGATGAACAAAATGGGAGTTGGAATTGCAACTTTTTTTTTTTTTGGCTGAGCTGCCCATCTTTTGGGATCTCAGTTTCTTGACCAGGGATTGAACCCAGGTCATGACAGTGAAAGCTTGGAATCCTAACTACTAGGCCACCAGGGAACTCCCAATAGTTGATTTTTATAATGTTCTGAACTTTTCAAATTCCCTGTAAAAAATCCATTGCCTAATTGCATAAACATTATTAAAATACACTATACATTTTATTATTTTATTTTATTATTCTTCAACCAGTGTTTTCTTTTTATAATGGTGAAAAACTTGGGCCCATCATAAATGGCAGAGTAAAATAATTTATACCACATCCACATGGCTGAATATCACACACTTGTTAAATAGTTGTGAAATGTGTAGCAAAATGGAAAAATGAAAAGAATTGCTTTGTTAGTGGTCAGACGTTGGATAACTGTTGGCTTTCCATCCTATTTTAAAGTTGTCATGATTATTAGAATATTGTTCGTGCAATAAAAAAAGAAATGAGATCAAAGAAAATAAGTGTGAGGTTGAACAGGACTGTGAGGGCCATTTGTTACACTTTGGTGGTTGTCGGGGTGTCCGGCTCTTTTCCAAGCACTGGCAGGTCCCCAGCACAGACCCTTTGTCACCTTGGGGACACCAGTACGTGGCAGGCACAACGGCTTCATTTGGCTACCATCCCTTCTTAAACAGGTGGTGGTAAGCTTCCCCCTTGTCTGCAGAGGATATTAAGGCAGGGGGACTGACTGTGGCTTTTCTTTCTTAATCGTCTCATCTCAGTGAGGTTCTATACTGTTTGTAAAGTCAAAGTCGCTCAGTCATGTCCGACTCTGAGGCCCCATGGATAGTCCATGGAATTCTTCAGGCTGAAATACTGGAGTGGGTAGCTCTTCCTTTCTCCAGGGGATCTTCCCAACCCAGGGATCGAACCCAGGTCTCTGGCATTGCAGGCGGATTCTTTACCAGCTGAGCCACCAGGGAAAAATGAATCCCAATGTAGGAGAAAACTAAGTCGACCTGTTTTCCCTGAGCAGTTGTGTAGGGTCTGGGCTTAGGTGCTGTGAAAACAGGTAAACTGGAAACCTTTTCCTCTCCACCTAGGGAATCCCTGTGATGCTCTCCCCCTCAGGGGATACTTTCCGTAGGCCCATGTCCGAAATCTGAGAGCCCTTTGAACTTACTTCCACTGAAGAGCTAGGGGCCTGTATCTGCAGTTTTGGACCGCTACCTGAGCCCTGGTGGCTCAGAAGGTAAAGAATCCGCCCAGAATGCAGGACACCTAGGTTCAATCCCTGGGTTGGGAAGATCCCCTGGAGAAGGGAATGGCAACCCACTCCAGTATTCTGGCCTGTAGAATCCCCATGGACGGGGGAGCCTGGCGGGCTACAGTCCACCGGGTCGCAAAGAGTCGGACACGACTAAGCGACTAAACACACAGCCTGAGCCCAAGAGTGCCCTAACGATGTAGCTGCAGGCGCGGGGCAGCCAAGCAGCGGAGGCCAGCTCTTGGGACAGCCAAGGGCGGCTCCGGCTTCTCTTCTTCATCTGTAACGGGGTAGAGGGTGGGTCTCTGGATGCCGCGGCGCAGGGGTGGGTCAGCGTCAGTACCCTCGGCGGGACGGGCTCAGCGCGTAATGGGGACCATGCCAGACCTAATGGGAAGCAGCCGCCTCACCCCGGCCGAGAGCCTCTGAGATAAAACGGAAGCGCCGCAAGAGGCGCTTTGATTCCAATACGAAACAAATTATTCCTCCCGGAACGGAACAAAACAAATCAGAGTGGAGTCTCACGGCCGTCATTCCAACCCGCAAGGCCTCTGCCGGCGGCCGCGGGGCTGGACGACCCCGCAAAGCTTCGCAGGGACGGTGCCCTGCGGCGAGGGGGGAGGTACTCGCCCCCAGCACCGCGGCGGGGAGGTGGGTAGGGAAGTCCTGGCCCGCGGGGCTCCGAATCCTTCCTGTCATTTGAGCACCCCGCTTCTGGGTGGGCTGCCGGTTGAGCCGAAATCGCCCTCAGGCCAGTGGTCCTCAAACTTGGGCTAGGGAGTCCCAGAATCTTCCAGAGGGCTTGTTAAGCACATTGCTGAGCCCTACCGCACAATTTCAGATAGGGTGGGGTCTGACAATTTCAGATAGGGATCTGACAATTTCAGGTAGGGATCTGACAATTTCAGGTAGGGCAGGGTCTGAGAATTTGCACGTCCCAGATAATGCTGGTGCTGCTCGACCAGATACACCACTCTGAGAACCATCGGACAAATATGGCGTTCAGATGGCTGAGTCCCACAGAGGTCTACAGGGGGTCAACTATCCAGGAACTGCTCAAAGGGCATCTGTCCAAAAGTGAACCAACCAAAAGTCCTGCTCCAAAGCTCCCTGGCTGGAATTTCCCAGCAGCCTGTAAGGGTAAGTGGGCAATTGCCAAAGCCCTTTGAAAAAAACTGATGCCAGCTCTAGGATTCTAGGCAGCTTCTCTGGGTGATGCTTCTGTTCCAGCTTCTCGGCCTCTAGAGAAGCTCCTGGGCTCTGTGTTGTCCTGCCTGGGCCAGAGATTCCTAGTAGGGAGTGTGTGGAGGGGGGAGGGGAGTGGAGTATGTGGGGTGATCAGGTGGATACTGGAGAGGACAGGAGCAGTAATTCTTGCTGGGGTGATATCTCTGAGGTCCTGCATCGCTTCATGGAAACCATTGAGAGACCTGGAAGAGTTAGACTTACTAAGTCTGCAATGAGTGCCTGCACCCCAACTGATTCTCCAACTCCAGT
>NW_011494956.1:12176383-12184696 GCF_000754665.1 Bison bison bison | reverse complement strand
GTTCGATCCCTGGGTGGAGAAGATCTCCTGGAGAAGGAAATGGCAACCCACTCCAGTATTCTTGCCTGGGAAATTCCATGGACAGAGGAGCCAGGCAGGCTACATGTCCATGGGGTTGCAAAAAAGTTGGATGTGACATCGACTAAACAATAATAGCAACAAAGCCCTTAGTGTAGCTGCAAAATGGTAACGGTATGTGTGCTCAGCCCCACCCTCTGTACATCCTTTATCAGTCACTGGCCTTTGTGTTGACTGCCTTTCCAGCTTTCAGAAGCAGTTTGGTCTTGCTTTCTGTGCTGTCTGGTTCTTGGGGCAGGGAACAGTTGTCAGGGTGATTCAGGCATGGGAAAGCAGCATTTCCCACTCCCATTCTTGCACACAACCAGGTACGACAGCTCCCTTCTCCTTCTTGCTATCCCTCACCCTTTAGGTGTGCTTGAGTCCAGGGCTGGAAAGGGCCCTTTAATGTACTCCTTTGGATCCATGCAAGGCCAGGCCTAGAGGGGTCGCTGTTGCTCTTCTGCCAGCAACAGAATGTCTGGGGAGTGACACCTTCCCCTCCCCTGCTTTGTACATTATAGCAATTTATGAAATATTTGCTGTTCAGCTGATTAACTGCTTAGGGAAACTTAGCAGAAGGGGAAACAAAAGAAAATGAAGACCTTCCTCAAGTTTTCCATGGATTAGGACAAGGTGTTTCGTATTTTTTTGGCCACTTTGCACATCTTGTGGGATTTTAGTTTCTGGACCAGGGATTTGAACCCAGGCCCACTGCAGTGAAAGCGCCAAGTCTTAACCGCTGGCCCACCAGGGAATTCCGTAGGACAAGGTTTTGATCAGCATCCTTCAGCTTGGCTAAGGAGGCAAGGTCTCTCCTTTTTAGTCTCCTGTGTCAGAGGCTCCTGGGTGGGAACCCTGAAGCACAGATGTGGGGTGGGTGCCAGCAAGGTCAGTGTGCTTCGGTGCTGGGAGCTTTGGGACTGCCCCAGCAAGCTGGAGACCTTGGAAAAGAAAGGGTAGGTAGTCCTTGCGGGGCGGGGATCAACCAAAGCCACAGGGAGGCATCCTTTGGTTTTTGTTGCTCAGGATCTCCAGAAAAGGCAAGTTTCTTTAGGAATGTAACAACATTTGCACCAAGAGGTTTAGAGAATGTCAAATGTGAATAATCATGGCATTTAACATTGGGATTAGGACATCAGTCTCCAATTTAGATGAAAATAAGCAATGGCAACCCACTCCAGTACTCTTGCCTGGCAAATCCCATGGACAGAGGAGCCTGGTGGGCTGCAGTCCACGGGGTCGCTAGGAGTCGGACATGACTGAGCGACCTCACTTTCACATTTCACTTTCATGCGTTGGAGAAGGAAATGGCAACCCACTCCAGTGTTCTTGCCTGGAGAATCCCAGGGACGGGGGAGCCTGGTGGGCTGCCATCTATCGGGTCGCGCAGAGTAGGACACGACTGAAGCGACTTAGCAGCAGCAGCAGCAGCAACCCATTAGGTTTTCATACTTTTCCTCTTAATTAGTTGTACTTTGAAACTTGGATTTAGGAAATGGCTAAATTGGCTCTAGGTTCCCTATTAAGTTATCGCTATTGTGTGTTGGAATCACCAGGGTTGCTTTGAAAAATCCTGATGCCCTGCTTACATCCCATATATGGGGCCTGGACACAATGTTTTTTAAGGCTCCCCGGGTAATTTTTGGAGTGCAGCTAGCATCAAGAAGCTCTGAGCTACTGATTGAGTGGTTGGAGGGGCCAAGCTGAAACAAATTAGGCTTTTGGGGGTGTCAGCTTAGCCTACAGTGAGCACCATGACTGCTCTCTCCCTGCAGGGAGGAACCATCCAAAACTATAAGACGTCCCCATCCCCTATGCTGTCCCTCAGCAACAGTTCCAGTTGACAGGACCCAACCCTGGTAGGCCAGTTTCTCTCTCTTTCAAAGGAAAAGAGAATTGGGATGCAGAGATTTGAGCTATGACTAGGCTCCTCTCTAGAACACAGCAGAGGAGAAGCCTGTTCAGAGCAACAAGAAAAGTCAGTCTGTAGAGGAAATCTACCTGGGTTCTTGCCATCACCTCAGCCTCTTTTTCAACAATCTCACCCCACCCCCTCTGTTTGGTTTAAGCCAGCTCTAGTGGGTTTATGTTACTTATGACCAAAGAGGCCCGACACACACACAGGCAACAGTACAACGAAAGCACACAAAAACAAACATGTATTCACACCCCACCCCCCACCACACACACACACACACACACATCCGGTGTTTGAATCAGGCTCTTTGTAACTCCATGTGGTCCCAATGGAAGATTCTTTGGAATCTGTGTTTTCCGGCGTCCACTAGGAGAAACCTCAGCTTTCAATTCAATTGGGAACAGCAGTGGTTCCACAATGTGGCTCCATGGGCTTCATCAGAATCACCTGGAGAAACTGACTGAGAGATGCACATACATAGATCACCAGGCACCAGCCTCAGAGAAGCAAAAGATGCCCAGTATGAAGCGGATCATGAAATCTACCCTTGAAAATCTTTCTTGGTGAGATTTTGATATGTATTTGCATCTACTGGGATCAGGCTGGCTGAATTAATGTAATTTATGAAATTCCCTTTTAACCTCTTTTCTAATTGGAGGTGGTATCCCCCTATCATGTCTGGGAGATGGCTTTTGAAGTCATTTTGTTTGAGGGATGGATAAGATCCTATATGGATAGAATAGAGCCCAGTGAAGTTCAGGCTTGTTGAACTGGTCAAATGAATTAGATCATTTACTTTGCCTGTAGACACAACTCCCTCCCCACCAACACACACACACACACACACACACACAGCGTTTGTATGTGTGAGTAAAGCAGCAAATGTACTTTTTATTTTAGAAACAAAAATATCATTTCTGACCCAACAATAGCCGGATCCTTGTGAATGAAGGGTTTGCATATTTTCCTGTTTTAACGGTTCTAGTATAAACAGCCCAAGCCCAGGCCTGATTGTCAGTAGGTCCTGAGCAGCCCAACCAGAGTGCTGGAAACGACTCCAGCCCTGAGAACCTGGACCCGGCTTACTGCCAGGATTCAGCCTTGTGTTTAACAGTAGCAGTGGGGTCAGGAGTTGAGGGAGAGGGCAACTGCAGTGATCCCTGAGACCAAAGTAAATGCCAGAAGCAATAGCAGCAGCAGCTGCAGAGGCAGTAGCTACTGTGTATTGAGAATTTCTTGGTTCAGGTACCAGGCTAAATGATGTAATCATTTAGTGGAATACTTAAAAAAAAATCTCAGTGTGGTGGCATTATTACTGCAATTTTTTGAATGAGGTTCAGAAAGGTTGAGCAGTTTTTATGAGGTCACACAGCTTCTAAGGGAAGATCCAGGATCCAGATAAATGCATGTTTGACCCCTGTTATAAGATACTGCACACAGAAACCCAGGTCTAAGCTACCTTCTTGAGTGCTAGCTGGGGATTCAGAGCTTTGGTCCTAGAAGCAGTCCAGGGCAGCTTTTCAGGCACATTCCTCATCCCTGTTTTCTTTCAGAACATTTCAACCAGCACCCCAGCTCCACTGGTCTCCAGCAGAGGGAAATAGCTGTCAGCAGGCTGTGGAAGGCTCTCTCCCAGCTCAACCGCAATTTCAAATTTCTGGGTGGATCCTTTGTGCCCTGACAGTGGGACCACAACACTCCTTTTTGGGCTAGCAAAGGACTCAAGATTTTTTTTTTATCAACTATTGATTCTATATTTAATGACCAAGAGAGTGTGTTTCCTAGATCTGAAACAAAGTGGATTAGTGCTGTTATATTAAAAAATTATGGCTTACCTATTTGATGGATTATTAAACCATTCTAGGGCTTTATTTATTATTGGATGGATTATTTATTCATTGAAAATCATCTTTCAAAGGATCAGATGTGGAGAAACCCTCGTGGTGAAAGGTAAAAAGAAGTAGTATACAAAATGGCAAATTCCATATAAAATATATTCTTTTAATTATGTAAATTAGATTTATTAAAATAGATGGAAGATCAGAGGAAAGTCATCAAAATATTAACTGTGGTTGCACAGCGGAGGAAGGGTGCGATCACTGTAAATTTTGTTCTCTTTTTCTCAATTTTCTTTAATCTGGGTTAGCTTTATAAATGAGAGAAAAAGTGAAAACATGCAAAGTCCTAACATGTAGCACTGGAAGGGCACAGGTATGATTACTGAATAATTTTTATCCCACCTTGGATTTCAGCAGGCCAAAGAGTCTTCGCACCGCACTGCCCAGGGCTTATTTTCAAGAATAAGGATGGTTGCTCCGGCTCCGCTCGGCAGACTCCCGGCAAGGCCGCGCGGTATAGGCTGGAGACCGGTCCTTTCGGTTCTTTGAAGCACCCCTAATTTGGTTGAGGAGACAAGTGCACTGCGAGAAATAGAGGTAGCCAGGCGCCAGGGCGACTATCTAGTAGAGATGGAAGTCGAGCGGAGTGGGGGGGGGGCAGTGTTTTATGGGTCTTGACCCAGGGGTGCCAATGAATGCCATGATGCGGAAAATCAAAGAGCCTGAGCACAGTCTGGGGTTCTCTTCTGAGTCCGCCAATGGCCTGCTGTGACGCGCCTGCTGGGCGCCTGTAGGTTGTGGCGTCCCCCCCGCCCCGAACCCCAGCCCGCTTTCCCGGAGGGTCGGTGAGTTCGGGATCCGGGCAGAAACCCCAGGTCAGTTAGATTGCCAGCACAGAGCTTTGGCTTTCTGAGCGGCTCCGGATTGGAGCACGTGGAGTGTCCGGTGCCAGCGGGGAGCAGGGACCAGAAACTGAGAGGCATCAGAGAGTACCGGCAGTGGTTGAAGGCGCGTCGGCCACTCCCGGGATCCCGCGAGAGTGGTGTCACCCACTCGGCGCTGTGTGGGGTTGTCTTGCCTTGCGCGAGCCCCTCTTGTCGGCTAAACTCCGGGGCAGCTGAGGGAGGCGGCGATGATGTCGTTTAAGGCCAGCAGATGGCAGCCTCGAGGCTGTGAGGCCGCCGGGCGACCTCGCCACGCCGCAGGCTCTCTTCCAGCGCCCCGGCTCGGCCGGGTGCGGGCGGCCTTGGAGCCCAGAGCCCAGCGACCTCAGCCTGCCGGAGCCGGGCTCCGGGGCCCAAGGGCACCCGGCGAGATGTGGTCAAGCTGCAGCCCTCGGACAACCCCAGTCTCAGGAGTGCGAAGGCTTGGGGCCGGGAAACCAGATAACCCAGAAGAAGCAAAGCCCAACACACACAGGGATGTTGCCATATAAGCAACATGTTACAAGCGTGTAGGAACCTTTTTAGTGATGTGGGTGAGAGCTAGAATAGTCTTTGCGTCCTTGGTGAGGGAAGTCAGAGGCTAGGAGCCGGGCGACTCCGAACTCCGCGCAGGAGACTTCGCGCAAGGAGGGACCTGGCGATCCGGGTTGGAAGCAGAGGAGCCGCGCTTTAAGATCCAGACTCGGCTAACTGGGGATTCCTGCCCCGACCCCGGTCACTTCTCGGCTGTTGAATCTGGGGCAACTTACTGTACCTTTCTTGCCTCCGACTAATCACGTCTGTAAAATGGGCACGGTGGGCTCCGGGCTTTGCAGGGCCATTCGAGATATGAGACAGCAGAATTCGTTCGTTACTGTTCCTGCTCTGGCACAACTCAGGGCTCCTGGGCTTGCGGCTGGGGTGAAAGGATCGCGCATTTGCCTGTCGTGGCTGTCGTGAGGACGCAGGCCCGCTAGGCTTTGGGGACCCAGCTGGGCGTGGGCGGTCACAGCCCTGGAATCTTCGGCGCTCTTCCTCGGCACTCCTGCAAGCCCTAAGCTCCCCTGCCCTGGACACCGGGGTCACCGAGCTCCGGCAGAGCGCGCTTATCATCAAACGAGTTGAGACCAGACACCCGGCGCGGTGGGTTTCCCAGGAAGCCTGGCCAAGGGCCAAGGCCAACCGGGCCTGGAGGTAGCTTAGTGAGCTAAACAGGCCAACCTTGGTGCGCGTCTAGCAAACACATCCACCTTTAACAAACTGGCCAGGTCTTTGGCTGGCCCGGGTCTCTCCGGGTCTGTGTGAAAACGGCACCCATTAACTTGCCTGGACTTGTTTCCCCATTGAAAATTCAGAAGGGCAGTATTCTCCGCGTGAGTTGTAAAAATCCTGATTAGAAACTGTCAAAGCCTGTGTAAATGTGAGGCATAATTGCCACTCACCAGCAGCCGGCTCCGTCAGCGTCTGCACAGCCCACGAACAGGACAGAGGCAAGATGAGTGTTCAGATATATGCACAGGTATATCACACGTGTGTAGATGTGTCTGTCTCTCTAGGCTCAGATGCACACACGTGTGCATGTATATGCACACAGATACGGGATTCTCTCGTGTAGATGTGTCTATGTACATTCCGAATGCGGACGCTACTGTTTGTGTCTGGAGGCAGAATGTGCACACCGTTCAGCTGACCGTTTCTCTCAAACTGAGTCAGTGCCACCTGGGGAAGTATGATCTCAGGTGCTGCTCCCGGATCCGGTCAGCGCTTCGGCGCCGCCGAGCTCCTTTATCTCTCATCAGACGGCCGCTGGCCAGCTCTAGTTTCAATAGGGACCAGGATCCCCGAGTTGGCTGGAGGGAGCAAGGGTGGAGAGAAGGAAGAGGTGGAGGGCACTTCGGCACGCGAAGCCTGGGGACCTCACTTCCCTGGTCTGTCGCCTTTCTTTTTCCTCTCCAGGTCGCGTCTCTGTGGAAGATAAAAGTGGGGCCCGGATCTTCCATTCGGCTCTGGAAAGGCGGCCCAGGCCCCTACTCCACAAGCCATCATGAAGGGAGGGGAACCGAAGACTCCTCATCAGCTTGGGAAAACGTGCGGCTGCAGCGCTGGCCGGGGGCCCCAGAGCACAACCTGGTGTTCGTGGGAGGCGCGCAGCGTGGCTGCTGGAGACCCCGCCATCTGCTCATGCAGTCGCCGGGCATGTCTTCCCCTTCTTTCTTAGGAATAGTTCTAAGCTGCGAGGCACTCCCATCACCTGCGTGTGTCTGCGGAGAAAGGGCCCCAAGCAAGTACCCTGGAAAGCCAGAGGCTGCTGCCTTGCACAGTCAGTATCGCCGCGGCTTGAGCTCCGCTGCGACCCACATTTCAGATCACAGAGAGAGCAGCAGAATAAGGTCACAAACGCTCTCCCGTCACCACCGCAGACCCGTTCCGCCGACAGGAGGGCATGACGCAGAAAATTTGAGGCCAAGAGCTAGAGGAGCCTCAGGTCTGCACAGACTTGAGACAGTAGCACAGAGGCTCCGCCGCGAAGGCAGGGCACGGGTTCGGATCCTGTTGGTCAACAGAGCCCAGCGGCCGCAAGCGCCAGAGATGCAGCAGAAGTTGCTCACAAGTCCACTCCAAAGGATCAAGTCAGGAAAAGTCCGTCCGGCTGGGGAGCGGGCATGGCCCTCACCTCTCTCCTGGAGTCCTTAAGTAGGAAAATGTAATGCTGGTGGGGCTGGGTCGAGGAAATTTAGTGGCTGAAGACGCAGGGCAAGTTGAGAAATGCAGGTCCCTGCCTCAGTTGGGCCTGGGGGTTGGGGAGCAGCCCCTGGCCGAGTAGCCCCATTCCAGCAAGGCCGGCCTGTTGGAAGTGGCCAGTGGACGGCTCCGCGGCCCCCTCCCTCGGGATTCCACAGGGCTCTGACCCGGCCTTTATCTTGGCGCGGTCAGCAGTCATGGGGGCTTCAGGAAAGAAGACAAAGGCCCGGTGTCACTGCGGGCGGGGGCTCGGTTTCCTGACTCTCTGCTCACACTCAGACTTTTAGGGCTTGTTGCGGGGAGACTTTTAAAAATATGTGTCGAATTTCCTTCTTTCTCCCTAGAAACAAACAAAAAAGCAAGAAGCACATTCCCCTTTCCTGTTCGTCCATTAATATTCCCGGGATCCTGTCCTTTTTTGTCTGCCTAAAGAAAACTTTCCGTGGAGAATTTGGGAAAGGTTTTATTTTATTCGGTTTGATAGGGCCATTATTAAGGACGAGGGGTCAGGTTGTGCTCCTAACGTGAAGAAGCGGAGTCGGTCTCCCGACGTGGTGGGGACTCTGGCGGCTAATGACGGGTGCGCTTCGCCACCTCCGGGGACCATCAGGGCCTTTTGGGCTTCCCCTGCCGGCTCTGCCGTCGGTAGCACCCTGAGGTCGGACAGGCCTAGCCCTTCTCCCCGAATTTGGTTTAGAACTGCTAGGTGGAGCCGGATTCGCTCCTGACTATCCGCGCTTGCAGCGCCGCCACCAGGCCCGCAAACAGGAGGCTCCGGCGCCCGGGCGGGTATGCGGAGCCGTGGCACCATGCGGTCCTCGCTGCCACCTGC
>NW_011494956.1:12170904-12176277 GCF_000754665.1 Bison bison bison | reverse complement strand
CTATTGTTTTTCTGAAAAAAAGGAGAAAATTTCTAACAGCCTCGCGTTCTAGAGGGAGGTGCCTGAGGGCGGGAGGGGTCTGCCCCAGAGCTTGAGAGTCGCGGCTGTGTCCGGACCCAAGCGCCTGAGTCAGTGTCATTTCGCAGGTTAGCGGGCCTTTCTCAGAGAAAACCTTATCGAAGAGAGCCTTAGGAGAAACGAGAGGGAGGTTGGGGAAGCCCTGAACTGGGCTCTCGGTCTGTGCCCTCAAGACTTGGGTATTCCTGTAACAGCACGCGGCTCAGCCCCAGGGCTGGGTCAGGGTGGAAGCAGTCGGCGGCGCACCGCCGCGGGAAGGTGATCGGTGGCCCGGGCTCTTGGGGCTCGTTTGGGTGGCCATAGCCGCTGCGTTTGAAGGTCAGACCCCACAGAGTTACTACCTAAGGTTTTTCCTTTCTTCCTCCCTTCCCCCTCCTCCCCTCCCCTTTTCTTCCTTTTCTCCATCCATTCTCTTTCTTTGTTACATTTCTCTTTGAGTAGGGGAAGGAAAACCATATTGACCATCTACTGTAAACTGGGAGTTTTGACAGTAGAACATTTAATTATTTTAATAACTCTGCAAGGTATATATATATTCTATTTTACAGATGAGAAAACTGAAATTCAGAATTATTATTATTTTTTTTTACCAACATCCCACAGTTATTAAAGGTCAGTGGCCTCCACACTAGTCCTTCCAGGCTGAACAGCCTCTGTCATTGCCCCATCCTGCACCTCCCTGGAGTGACCTGGTCCCAGGACAGGTTTGTGAGAGCTTACCACTGAGCTGGAGCCTGGGCAGCAAACAGCTGGCACAACAGAAGTTTCCAGAGTACAGTCAGTCCACGGCTCAGATCCAACCCTGTGCTTCCTTCTCCTCTGGCTGCCTTCCCCTTTACCCACTTAGCTCTCCAACACAGTCAGCAGGGCTGAACTGGGCTCGAAACTCTCAGGTCTCTCCTTAAAATTTCTGAGGCTGTTTGTCCCACAGACAGCTAGCTGGGTGACCTCTGGCTGGCCCGTTCTCAGGACCCCAGATTCCTTAAATGTAAACAAGATTTGGGGGTTCTGGGGCCCAGACACTCTTGTGACACAGTGGAGCCCACTCTCCAGAAAGCAGAAAGCCAATCAGACCACTTGGTTTTAAGAATCCTTCACTTCTGGTACTCCCTAACACAGACTTGGGGCATGAAGACCATTTCCAACCACTCCAGGCCTCTGGTCCCCACCACAGAGGAGAGGTGAGGGCTCCTGGGCCCATCTCTTCCTACAGGTTCCACAGGCTACTCCCAGAAGTAGGGGCTGACCTGTGGAGGCAGCAAGACATAGTCACCATTGGCTTACAGAGTGGGAGCACTGCAGGACTCCTGAGCCTGACCAAGCCACTTCCTGGCCCCTGACCTGCTCCTGGAGACCACGAGCCTGGCTCAGCAGTTCCAGTGCTCCAAAGCTCCATTAAGGGAAGAGCTTATTCACAGGCAGATGGTGTTGGGTCTGACCCAATTTCCTGGCCCATCCTCTACTGCCCCTGTGGCTGCAAGAAGCCCTGGTCTGCCCCTGGTTTCCACCCACCACCAGGGGGCTCTTCCCAATCTGTAGCTCCAGCCTCGGAAGGTGAGAGGCCCAGACAAGGACCAGAGGGCACCTAACCCTAAGGTGAAAGGTGTTGGGCCTCCTGCCCACCTAAACCCAGGATGCACAGCAGTGAATGCTTTATTTAGGAAAGGAGGAAACAGGTCCAGAACAGCCTCTAGAGTAGGATGCAGGGCCATCTCAGGGAACCCCCTAGGTCCTCACCTTACAGTCCCTTGGTACATATACTGCACTGGGAAAGATTTCTCCCAGATCCCTCTGAGAACAGGACGCTCCCCACCAGAACCCAAGTACTCTGGCTGAGCAGTTCTAGGGTGTGGGGTTGACCAAGAATTTGTGTGTAAATGTGAGGGGGCGGGGCTCATCTTGTCAGTGCTGAGTGTGAGGATATTTACATGCATATAAGTACACACGTACTCCTCATTCAATGCCATGTATAGCAACTCATTATCTAGGACATGCTGAAATTGGCAGTGTATTTGTATCAAACTATTTACGTAGTATTTACAATATACTCTGGCAGACATATACATATACCCACGTGGTCTGGCCATCTAGACCAGACTGTATATGCTAAGGCATAATTGCTACGTACCAAGAACTCTCTTAAATACTTTTGTCCTTGCTTAGGGAATTCCTTAGATCATCTTCTCTAACAGAAACTCAAAAGTGCAAAGAGGGAGAGGAAAGAAAGGAAATGAGAGATGAAGAAAGTCAACCATTGCCCCGAACTTGTAACACTAGGGGGAAATGACCAAACTATAGAGTTTTGCAGAAACTCCTGGGGCTGGAATTAGAGACAGATGTCTTCCTGTGGGCATCCATGGGGAAGCAGGGTATGATTTGGCTTCTTTCTCTCAACTCCTCCAATCTCTGTGTAGACCAGGAATCCCTCCCAGATTCCTTCATCTCATCCTCCAAACTGGGAGAGGCTACTGCTCTTTCCCCAGTTGTGGGTGCCTCTCGCCTTTCAGTTCTTGGGGAACCGAGAGAGGGTCTGTCCTCCAGTGCTGGCCTAGGACAACTTTCCCACCTCATCAGGGGCTCTACCCAGATTTCCCTCCTCTGTTTTCTCTGCTTGGAGTAGCAGTTGTGGGGTGCTGGGAGTCAGCCTTGGAACAGAGAGCCTCAACCAGCTGAAGCAAAGGCGCTGTGTGTACTCTGTTTTCATTCAGCAAACCAAGATTACATACCCAGAACATAACTGCACATGTCTGGTCCCAGGAAGCATTCCCTGAATTAGTGATACGATTAGTACAATGCCTAAAATACATGCCTTCTCCCAAGGTGAGTGACAGACATAGACACCGCCCTCCCTGTAACCAGGACACAACTTACACCATACACACATTCATTTACAGGAGGTATAGACTATACAACTGCCCATGAGATAGTTGTTCACACCACAGAAAGCAAAGACAAGTATGCAGCAGTCTACTTTCTTTTCCGCTACTCACCTTAGTCAGCCAGACAAAATTGCAACAGGTTGCCAGAAACCCTCAGACGCCAAGCCTGATCAGCCTCTTGGGCTTCTTGCCTGCCCCAGCTGGCTGAGTCGTATTTGCAGTGTGCTCTGGTTCTCCTGGCCCTGGCAGGCTCCAGTCCTGGTTTCAGCGTGATGCCTTTCAGAAGCCCCACAGCTTCATCCTCCACCTTCCCGCCTCCCCAGGATGCCCAAGGAAGATGCCGGCAGCCCCTCCCAGGTTACTGGTTGGCCTAGATCTGTGGCCACTGCTATACAGGCTAAGTGAGGGGCAGAGAGCAACACGTGGCTGGGCACCCGGTCCTGCTCAAGCTGAACTGCAGAGGGGGCGAGAGCTGGATAATACTTGTTATCCCACCAGAGGACTCAACACTGACCACCTCTAATCCCCCTGCTGCTGCTAAGTCACTTCAGTCGTGTCCGACTCTGTGCGACCCCATAAATGGCAGCCCACCAGGCTCCCCTGTCCCTGGGATTCTCCAGGCAAGAACACTGGAGTGGGTTGCCATTTCCTTCTCCAATGCATAATACCCCTAGCAGCCTGCAATCCAGTCAAACGCCTGCCTGTGTGCCTGCACAAAAGCGCCAGTCTTAATTCGATGAAGAGTCTCAGTAAAGAAAAAGAGAGAGAAAAGATTAAATTTCTATAGCCACCTCTCTCTGATCCCCAAATCTCTCACACATATGTCAAGGTAAATGAATTCCGACTGTTAAAAACAAGGCAACCAGTCACTCGTTACATTTGTACAGAGGTTTGCAGCTTACAGAGCATGACCACAACGAAGATTTTATCTATTTGGAATAAATTCTTCTGTTAGATATAGCTGGAAAAACTGAATAGCATAAAGACAATATAATACAAATATGACCCATACGCCTAGCATGGCTGTGTAAGAGGTAAAGTTCAAACTTGCATGGATGTAAAAATAGAACAAATCCTACCTACAGTGGGCCTTGTGAAAGAATCACGGCAGATAAAGTCTCTCCCATGACGTGAAACAGCCGCAACAAGCCAGCGATGACACACGAAACAAACTATTCCGGGAAAACAAAGCAGCAGCACAACCACAAAGGCCCCCCACTCTGGCCGTCCTCAACCCTCGTTTATCTGAGAAAGGATACATTTTTGCTGAAAATCTCCCTGTTTTAACGAGCTTCGGAACAAACTTAGGCGCCATGTAAATAATGTAAGTCCGTGTTAAAAGAAAGAAACACAAAATTTATTCGAGAATTGACAAGACAAAACAACAACAAACAAACAACAAAACAACAAAAGTGCTCTAGTTCTTTCTAGGAAAATTTGGTCCTCCGAACGACACACTACAAACAACCAGGTCTAGAGCTGTGGGCCGGCAGGCTCGGAGCCACAAGCCCGCCTGGTCCGACTGCTGCCGGGTTTCACATTTCTCTTGCCCAAAGTGGGAGAAGCAAGACGTTTGAAAAACAAAAATCAGGGAGGCGATGAGTCGACCCTGCAGCTTCCGCCAGGCGGACAGTGATCTCCCCGCGCTCAGGGCTGACATCGGAAGATAGGGGGAAATTTGTTTTCGACTTTTTTAGAAAAGATAGGTTGAGGGGTGAAATACTCTAATTTGTAAAGGAAACCATCCGATACTGGGCATATACTCCTACCTCTCTGGACATAGCTTTTTGAAGGCCCGACAGGAATTCTTCAAATCTCCTGCAAAAGATTTTCATGTTTTGCTTTAGCAAACTCCAAGGCCACAATACTTCGCCGGTTTTCCGGTGAATTTTTTTCCTTTAAAAAATACTTTTTGATATTATCCAAAATAGCCCTCGTGATCTTTTTAGCAAAACATGAGCCAGCCGCCCGGGCCTGAAGGGGCCCCAAACGCCGGGATGGAGAGCGGAGGAAACGCAGTCTCTCTCCGAGCCGGGATGCTGTGTAAACCCGGGCACAGGCCGCCGAGCGAGGCAGACCCGGCTCCCTGATCCAGCCCAACCCCCGCCCTGCCCAGTGGGCCCCAGGAAGGGGCTTCTGAATAGCTCCAAAAGGGTACGCGGAGCAAACACCCGTTTGTCCCTTTCTCGGGCGGCGCGGGTCTTGTTGCCGGCCTATGCCGGCGCTTCTAGCCAAGGATGGCGCGGCAGCCCGGCGGAGAGCCGAGTGCGAGTGCACCGACCTGTGAAAAAAGGCCAGGAGGCCTGCGTTGCCGAGGCCCGGTTGCACCTCGGCCCCGGGCACTTCCTCTCAGCCTTGAATTTTGGCGACGGGTGTCCAGCCCCGACGCTGGGGTACCCGGAGAAGGCTAGGCCTG
>NW_011494956.1:12166728-12170033 GCF_000754665.1 Bison bison bison | reverse complement strand
GTCTGCCCCTGCTCCCGCCACGCCGCAGCCACCCGCAGCGCCTCCGGCCCCAAAGAGCCCCTTGCCGGGCTGGAAGTGCGCGGGCGGCGGCCGGAAGGGCCGCTTCATGCGGCGGCGGCGCCGGTAGTTGCCCTTCTCGAACATGTCCTCGCAGGCCGGGTCCAGCGTCCAGTAGTTGCCCTTGCGCTCGCCGCCGCCCTCGCGCGGCACCTTGATGAAGCACTCGTTGAGGCTGAGGTTGTGGCGGATGCTATTCTGCCAGCCCTTCTTGTTCTTCTCGTAGAACGGGAACTTGGCTATAATGTACTGGTAGATGCCGGACAGCGTGAGCCTCTTCTCGGCGCTCTCGCGGATCGCCATGGCGATGAGCGCTACATAAGAGTATGGGGGCTTCTGCGCCGGGTCCGGCTTCTCCGGGGCTGTCCCCGTACCGCCGCCGCCGCCCTTGCCCGGGCTGGGCGGCGGCGGCGCCTCGGGCTCCTTGGCTGCGCGGCCGGTCTCCGGGGCCAGCAGGGCCCCCGAGGCGTTCTCGGGCTCGGGGTAGCTGGCCATCATGACAAAGCCGGCGCGCCGCGGCCGGGCAGACCCTGCTCTTTTCCGCTGGCGCTGGCGCGGCAAAGAATCCGGGCGCACAAGTCCGTTCACGGCCGAGTCTCAAACTTCTGCAGACTCGCGGATGCCGCCCGCGTTCTTGCTGGCGGCCTCTCGCTCCTCTCTCCTCGTCTTTCCCTTCCCCAAGGGAGCGGCCGGCGGGAGTGGAGCTTAGCCTCTGGCCATGGGGAGTCCGCCCAACAGAGAGGGGCTCCGGCTCCGCCGCCCCTCCCCGCCCAGGCCAGTCCCCGCCTCGGTGGGTTTTCTTTTCTGCGCTCTTCCCCTCCCCCCACCCTCCGGTTTCCCGAGACACGACCCGCGTCTCTGGCGGAGCTGCCTCCTGGAGTTTCCAGAGCGCCAGGAGCCTCGCTCTGTTCTGATTCGTATGGGCTCCGCGGAGTTCCGCTTGCGTCAGGCGCCTTCGCCCCTATAGCGGGGCGGCCAGTCGCGCACGGGAGAGTTCATCTCCAAGTCACTTTTTTGTAAACGCCCCGCACAGCCCGGACCGGTTTGCCCCCTCCCAGCGAGCTTAGGGAGCCCGGCGGACAGCCGCGCTCACGCTTTCACAAGCCCTTGAATCTGCCGGGGCTCGCTCTGCGGACTGGGCCGGGAGATGCCGAGGGCCCCGGCGAGGTCCGTCCGCCCTCGGCCCGCGCGCGCAAGGAACTCGGGCCCTAGCGCGGAGAGGCGCGCCAAGCCTCCTCGCAGCGTCCAGGTGAAAGAAAACGGCTCCTGGGCTCTGCCCTTCGCTGCTGGCTCGGGGCTAAACTAGCTCGGGCCCGGGGGAGGGGCGGGACGGCGAGGGGGCCGGACAGGGGTGGAGTGGAGAGGGCTGAGCGGTGGCTTTGGGAAAATCAGCCCAGAAACGCGTGTCACTGAACGAAGAAACCTTGGCCTGGCTTGTCTGGGCCGGGACGGAGCCGGAGAAGAAGATCGCTGGGAGGAGGCGCCCAGGGACTCCGCCTGAAGCTCCCGCTCTTCCTCGCGCTGCTCCTGGACCTATGATACCTACTCAGTATCCGCGTCTTAATCCTGCGGGTTGGACGTACGCTTTAAAACACCAAGTAGACCCCACTCTGCTTCTGCTCCGACACAGGCGCGAACGTTGTCGTGGGGCTTTGGGGGATAGTTTACGTCTGTGCTTCGTATCACAAATAGAAATCATGGGCAGGGTCTGTCCTTGTGACACGTGAGATAGCTGTTCGGATGTGCGTGTGCAGAAACACAGGTATGCACAGATACAAGATGTGAGATTTATATGTATGGGGTAAAACACGTTTATACTTTATAGATGCATAATGACATTTGTATATCATGTATCAGGGTAAATGTGACGCATGAATATTGCATCTTCTTTTTCATCTTCTCTTTTCTCCTCCCCTCCTTTGTTTCTTCACTCCTTCTCTCTTCTCCCTTCTCCTCCTTTTCTTTTCTTTCTCAATTCATCCTGCCCGCCTGCCTGCCAGTGTACATATTCTGTCACAGCCTAGGAAGAAAAACAACAGGCGGTGAGGGAGGCATTTGTTTAAATCTCTCTCCGGACAAGACCTTTGTTCTGATCTTTCTCCAGTGCTGAGGGGTGAGTTCTCACCTACGTTCAGCAGAAACTGATTGGGACCCAGTTGCATGCATGGAGGTCGTCTTGGGGGAAATCAGTGCTGGAAAAATACTCAAGTGTGCCTTTTAATGGTTAACTCGGCCTTGACAAAAAGTCTGCAGTCACATAAAGTGTGAGATAGATGGCCGGTGTTTTGAGTCCTCATGCCCCAAACTCCTGTCACTGTCGGAGCCAGGGTCCTTTGTGCAGGAAGGTGAACTGAATGGATGGCATGCAATTTCGTGTGTACTAGTTGGCATGTCTGGATTGACTGGCCCAATGCCTGTTGCTACCTCTTCCTCCCAAGCTGCCCACTCTCTGGGGAAGAGCCACTGGTGGCCTCTGGGCCTTTTCCCCAGCATCCACAGGCCACCCTCAGGAGCTGCTTCTTCCCACTTAGGATCTTGATCTTCATTCTGCAATTAAAAGAACAGAGGACAGGGTGATCGGGCTCTCTGGAATTCAGCACCTTGAAGACGACTCCAGAGAGGTCAGCAGGGCAGTGTGGCCTGAGCACCACAGTAAGAGGAAGCAGGGCTCTCCTAAACTCACCTCACTAAATACTGAAAAGATCCCAAGGTGTCTTGTTTTTTTCACTGCTTCCAGCATACACGGGAGGCAAGTGGCTCTTCTTCAGAACTTTTGTTGTTGTTTCCTGAGCTGGAGTGAAGCTGTTTTTTCCTTCCTTACTCCCATTTGTGGCCAGGCTCTGGGTAGGAATGGTGTGAGTTGGGCTTAGAGCTGCTACAGATGGACCCCACTGCCCATCCTCCCCCAGGGCTTTGACAGAGGCAAAAACAGCTGGGTCTGTCCCTACCTGGGGGTGGGTGCTCTGTCCTCTATTTCTTTCTGACCACCCAGGCTGGTGTCCTCTTTCTCTGTCTCTCTCCCCCTTGCAGGCATTTCCGCTGCTGGCCTGCAGCAGCCAGGTGTGACAGCATTGTTGTGTGTGTCATCACTTCCCCGAATTCCAAACTCAGCTCCCTTTCAGCCTTTGAGGAGAGAGAGAGAGAGAGAGAGAGAGAGAGAGAGAGAGAGAGAGAGAGAGAGAGAGGGAGAGAGAGAGGGTGAGAGTGTGTGAGTGTGTGTGTGTGTGTGTGTGTGTAGGGGCTGGGGT
>NW_011494956.1:12161232-12166128 GCF_000754665.1 Bison bison bison | reverse complement strand
AGTTAAGTTGCTGTGCCTCGCCGGCGGGAAAAGAGAAGCCTGAATATCCGTGTTGGTTAACACATCCCCACGCGACTCTACGCCTCAGCAGCTGTTAGAGCTACCCAGGTCCCTCCCGCCCCGGACTCCAGGGCCCTCTACCCAGCTCACATGCCTCTATCCATCTCTCTGTCAGCTTCTGTATCCTCCCTGCGCCCGCTCAGTTCCCCCTTTCCCCACTACTCTCTCACACTCACCTGTCACATATACTAGTTCGGATCTTGCACATTTTGGTGGAAAACCTGCTAATCTGAGGCAGGCACTCTAAGCCTCTTCACACACTCCCACACCCAGCTATCCCGTGGCTGATCTCTTGGCTCCGTGTCTGCAAGTCTGACACTCCCAGAAGCCTGCTGATTCTCTGATGTCCTTGGCCTATGTTTAACGTGACTGGGTTGCCACCTGGATGTTCCCATGGTGAGATCGCTGTTTAGAGTTCTTTAGAGAAGCTCAGGTACAGAACAGACCCCTGACACACTTTAATACATGCAGACTCCTCACATAGGCTTCATCTCTGTTCTGTAGCTGAACTTACTGCGACAGGCTGCAGAGAAGGTTGCGTGGTTCTCTCTTGTGCGTACATTCACCCAGCACCAGGCTCCAGGCCAGCTGGTATTATTCTGCCTGGTTAGGATTAGCAGAGTCACTTATCCAAATAAGTGCTTGGGAGAGTGAGCGAGAAAGAGTAAGGAGGGAGGGGGAGAGAGAGAGAGAGAGAAAGGGAGAGAGAAGAAGCCATTACCCATTCTGGGGAAGAACTTACAAACAGAGCTGAGAGTTGTTCCCAGTTGGTAAGTGTCTTGCTGAATCTCCCCCACCTCCACCCCCCCTGCCGGCCCTACCCTACCCTGTGGATAGCTGAGCTGGGTGGCAGCAGGCCAGAGTTCTGGGTCCCTCCTTACCTTACTGATGTTGAACCTCAAGTCCACCAGCCCCTCTTTGCCCCAAGGAGTGTATACCCTCCCCTGTACCAGGCAGACTGCAGAGCAATTGTAGACCTTTTCCCTGGTTGAGCCTAGTTCAGGGTTGAAAAGACAGAGGGGGTCTGGTTCCTGGGCCATGTCAGGACCTTTCTCTTCCAAAGACCTCTGGAATGCTCCCCAGAGAGAGAAGTCTACGGAGGAGGGAGCTGATGTGTTGTTTAAAGTTGCTTTTGGTGGTGGTGGTGGTTTAGTCACTAAGTTATGTTCAACTCTTGAGACCCCATGGACTGTAGCCCACCAGGCTCCTCTGTTCATGGAATTCTCCAGGCAGGAATACTGGAGTGGGTTGCCATTTCCTTCTCCAGGGCATCTTCCTGACCCCAGGCATCGATCCTCATCTCCTGCATTGCAGGCAGATTCTTTACTGACTGAGCTTACCAGGGAAACCCAAAGTTGCTTTTGTCCATGTCCAAACTGTAAACCTCGATGGACAGAAACTCTGTCCTCTACTTCTCACTCAGTGTTTCCCACCAGCATGGGTTTAATGCATTAGAGTGGAATTGGAACATGGCTGTGCTCCACAGAGAATTGAGAAATGCCATTTCCCTAGTTATGAGGGAATAACTGGAATTTCTAAGAAAGGGACTACAGGTGAAGAAGAGTGGCTGGACCACACAGGGCCAGCTCAAGATCTGAGCCACTCTTCTTCATGTGTAGTCCCTTTCTTAGAAATTCCAGCCTCATCAATACGTACTCCCAAAGGTAACATGTATTCTGATTTCTACCATCATAAATTAACTTTCCGCTTCATAAGTGGGGTATATAATATGTACTCTTTGGGTCTGGTTTCTTTTGCATAAAATATTTTCGTGATTCACCCATCTTGTTGCATGTATCAGACATTGATTCTCTTTATTGCTGTGTAATATTCCACAATTTGCTTATCCATTCACCTATCGATGGTGTTGTTTCCAGTCTTGGGATGTCATAAATAAAGCGGCTGTCAATGTTTTTTTACATGTCTTTTTGTGAAGGACATTTCATAGTCACTCGAATGGCTGTGTAGGACAGTGGGCATCTGTTTAGTTTTAGTAGAAATTGCCAGTTTTCCAAAGTGGAAGAACAAATTACAGTGTTACACAGACAGAGAGACATGCTGTAACAGGGCCTTCTAGAAAACATTTCCTTCTAGAAAGCATTCTCTGAAGACCTCTTTGTACCTCCAGCTATTGTTGTCCTCATAATAAAGAGTTAAAGTAGCTGTCTTTTATTAAACACTTATTTTGAACCAGGGACTTGACATGCATTTTCTCATTTAATTTTTTTTTCCCTCAGAGAAGGAAGGATTTATTACTTGCAGCAAGTAGGAGAACACCAGGGATCTTTCCCAAACCGTCTCTCTCTCTCATTTCATTTTTGTGACAAACTAAAATGTTGGTACTATGCGCATTTGATAGATGAAGAAACTGAGGCTCAGAGAAGTTAAGTAAGTTGCTGGAGGCCCCCAGTCACTAAGTGGCAGTTTGACGTGGGAGCTCTGTCCCTGCCAGGTCAGGCAGTCCTTCCTTCCATCTGACCAAATCTAGCTATTATTTATGAGACCTATTTCCTGTAACCTCTGGTCCTCCCTAAATACAGAGTCACACTTAAGCTTGAGATCTACGTATACACACATATGCACACATTCTCACAGCCATGCACACCCACTGTGAAGAAGACAGGCATGGGGGCTAATTCATGAAAACCTCAAAGTTTGCCAAGCCCAGGGCTCTGCAACCTGATGGTGTTCCTCTCAGGGAATTGGCAGGAAAAGATTAGACCAGGGACAAGTTTGTTTCTGGATGCTTCCGAGAAGAATTCAGAGGCCATCCTTTCCTGGGAAGAGGTGGGCATTTGGTCCTCCTCCCAACACATTGAGCCAAATCCCTAACCATGGTGATTAAGAGGCATCAGCCCTGGGCATCCCTCTGTCTGCAGATTCATCCAGGGATGTTCATCCGGGGTTGATGAGGATGATAACCCGGAAATGTCACACGCTGCCTGGGATAGTGGGGAGTGGGAAGGATGTGAGCAGTCTGTGCAGGGAGGGGCTGCACTTTAGGACAGAGTGCTTGACTGAGCCCTGCAGGGAATGGTCACTCGGAGAAGAGCCAAATGCCTTCTCAGGATTATATCCTGAGGACTTGCTTACCAAGTAACCAAGGCCTTGGGCTTCACAGAGAGGAATGTGCTGCCCTGTGGGTGGAGGTGATACGTGGGCACTACACTGTGTGGCTGGCCCCTCCTCAGGCCCCTTTTTAGACTAATTGAGGCCTTGCTGGGCTCTGGGTTTGTAACTGGGGGTAATTGCTGGCAGGCTGCTGTGGTGGTGGTACAAGAGGCTTTTGTTGGGGGAAACCGTGGTCAGGATTTTGGGGCTTTGGGTGGGAACAGTCCAGGATTCTTGTGTGCTCTATCCAGGTACCTCTTGGCCTTAACCTTTCGCTAGGAAGCAGTACTTCTAAGGAATGGGAACTGGTAGCATGTCTGAACAAGAAAGGCCCCCCTCAAAAGGGTGATGGGAACAAAGATCTAGAAGTACACAATGTAGGCCCCAAAAGTAGTGTAGATGGAAGGAAGGTCCTGGTGCATGGTATTGTCGCCTATGCACACCCACTGCAGGCTGGGAGGTGCTGTAGTGGAGTGGTTAACACAGACCTCTGTACTAATTCTTTTTTTTAATTGTTATTTATTTATTTATTTGGCTGCACTGCGATATGTGGGATCTAGTTCCCTGACCAGGGATCGAACTGGGGTCCTGCATCGGGAGTGAGGAGTCTTAGCTACTGGACCACTAGGGAATTCCCCTCTGTCCTAATTCTTATTGACATCAGCCTCAGAGATTATGAAACCTTGCTTAGGTTCAGACTTTTCACATTTTTATCATTCTTTGAACAGGCAATATCTTTACATATACCAAAATTAAAAAAAAAAAATAGAAGGCTTCCAATGAAAAGTCTCTCAATTCTGTCCCTGTCACCCATCTCACAGGCAGCAAGTGACCTTAGTTTAGGGTGTAGCCTTCTGGGACATATGCAACATACTACATACATTCTCTGGTCCTCCCTCACTGTTTTGCACATGGAAGCATTGAGTGCACAGTGTTCTGCACTTTAGAAATCTTTCCATATCAATGCATTCCCTAGTAATGCTCAAAATTCTCCAAGCCAGGCTTCAGCACTACACGAACTGTGAACTTCCTGATGTTCAAGCTGGTTTTAGAAAAGGCAGAGGAACCAGAGATCAAATTGCCAACATCTGCTGGATCATGGAAAAGAGAGTTCCAGAAAAACATCTATTTCTGCTTTGTTGACTATGCCAAAGACTTTGACTGTGTGGATCACAATAAACTGTGGAAAATTCTGAAAGAGATGGGAATACCAGACCACCTGACCTGCCTCTTGAGAAATCTGTATACAGGTCAGGAAGCAACAGTTAGAACTGGACATGGAAAAACAGACTGGTTCCAAATAGGAAAAGGAGTACGTCAAGGCTGTAGATTGTCACCCTGCTTATTTAACTTATATGCAGAGTACATCATGAGAAATGCTGGACTGGAAGAAACACAAGCTGGAATCAAGAATGCTGGTAGAAATGTCAATAACCTCAGATATGCAGATGACACCACCCTTATGGCAGAAAGTGAAGAGGAACTAAAAAGCCTCTTGATGAAAGTGAAAGTGGAGAGTGAAAAAGTTGGCTTAAAGCTCAACATTCAGAAAATGAAGATCATGGCATCTGGTCCCATCACTTCATGGGAAATAGATGGGCAAACAGTGGAAACAGTGTCAGACTTTATTTTTTTGGGTTCCAAAATCACTGCAGATGGTGACTGCAGCCATGAAATTAAAAGACGCTTACTCCTTGGAAGGAAAGTTATGACCAACCTAGATAG
>NW_011494956.1:12158441-12161026 GCF_000754665.1 Bison bison bison | reverse complement strand
CCAACAAAGGTCCATCTAGTCAAGGCTATGGTTTTTCCAGTGGTCATGTATGGATGTGAGAGTTGGACTGTGAAGAAGGCTGAGCGCCGAAGAATTGATACTTTTGAACTGTGGTGTTGGAGAAGACTCTTGAGAGTCCCTTGGACTGCAAGGAGATCCAACCAGTCCATTCTGAAGGAGATCAGTCCTGGGTGTTCTTTGGAAGGAATGATGCTAAAGCTGAAACTCCAATACCTTGGCCACCTGATGTGAAGAGTTGACTCATTGGAAAAGACTCTGATGCTGGGAGGGATTGGGGGCAGGAGGAGAAGGGGACGACAGAGGATGAGATGGCTGGATGGCATCACCGACTCGATGGACGTGAGTCTGAGTGAACTCTGGGAGTTGGTGATGGACAGGGAGGCCTGGCGTGCTGCGATTCATTGGGTTGCAAAGAGTCGGACATGACTGAGTGACTGAACTGAACTGAATATTAGCTTGTTTCAAATACTTTGCTTTTGTAAACCATACTGTTAAAGTCTGAAAAAATTGGTATAGACGATCTTATTTACAAAGCAGAAATAGAGACATAGATGTAGAGAACAAACATATAGATACCAAGAGGGAAAAGGGAGATGGGATGAATTGGGAGATTGGGATTGAATATATATATACACTACTGATACTGTGTATAAAATAGGTAGGGCTTCCCTGGTAGCTCAGCTGGTAAAGAATCTGCCTGCAATGTGGGAGACCTGGGTTTGATCCCTGGGTTGGAACGATCCCCTAGAGGAGGGCATGGCAACCCACTCCAGTATTCTTGCCTGGAGAATCCCCATGGACAGAGGAACCTGGCAGCCTACATGGGGTCACAAAGAGCTGGACATGGCTGTGTGACTAAGCACAGCACAGCATAAAGTAGGTAACTAATAAGAACATACTGTATAGCTCAGGGAACTCTACTTAGTGCTCTGTGGTGACGTAAATGGGAAGGAAATCCAAAAAAAGAGGAGATATATGTAAATATGGGCTTCCTCTGTGGCTCAGCAGGTAAAGAATTTGCCTGCCAATGCAGGAGACATGGTCTGATTGCTCAGTCGGGAAGATCCCCTACAGTAGGAAATGGCACCCCACTCCAGTATTCTTGCTTGGGAAATCCCACGGAGAGACTAGCCTGGTGGGCTACAGTCCATGGGATCACAGAGAGCCGGACAGAACTGAGCATGCACACACACATACAAACGCATATATAAAAGTATGATTGACTCAGTTGGCTGTACAATAGATACTAACACAACATTGTAAAGCAACTATATTCCCATAAAAATTAAACCAAAAGCCTATGATGGTTCATTAAAGGAAAAAAATACTTTAATGTGCAATCTTGTATATATCTAATTTGTAGGTGTGTGCATGTATCTGTACAAAAATTTCTAAATATGCAGAGTTGTATCTAAGAATATGTGCATTTGTAACCTTGATAGATGTTGCCAAATTACCCTCCTTATAGAATGAAGCAGTGTGCACTCCCAAATGGGATTCCTGCTTCTCCACAACCTTTTTCAAGAAATCTTGATGATATAGTCAAAGACTCCCCTGAATCCTCTCTGATCCTTCTCTGTCCCTCTCTCCTGAAGTGATTACAATAAATTTGGTGCTAAATATTCCCACAGCTATTTTAATACTTGTTTGACATGTATGCATTTCTAAGTGATACTTAGTATTGCTGTGTTTCCTAACTTTATTTAAATGGTATCCTGCTATTGCAGAAAGATGCCTGTTTGCTTTTTCATTCAACTTTATGTTTGAGAAAAGTTCCCGATTGAAACAAGACAAACTCCATTCATTTTCACTGGGTTGTACCATTCCATTGTACGGATACAGCACAGTTTATTTATCAATGTTCTTGTTGGGGGACATTGGGTTATTTCCTGTTCTTTAAGGTTACCAACTAGCCTGCTATGGATGTCCATGTATATGTCTGCCAGTGCTCATGTGCTACAGTTTACCAAGAAGTGAGACTGCTGGATCAAAGGATTCAAGTGTCTTCAACTTTGCTAGTTATTACTGAACAGAGCCTCAGCTTCTTCATCTGTCAAACAGAGAGAGTGATGCCTGGTCCCTGGGAAGCCAGTGTTGGTAAGTGAGATGGTGGAATGGGAGAGAGTGGGCTTGGATTTCAGTAGATCTATACTTAAATCCTGGCTCCACAATCTACTTGCTGTGTGACTTTGGGCTATTATCCAATCTCTCTGTGCTTCAGTTCCCTTATCTGCAAACAGAAATAATAGTATTCAGGTATAGTCTTCTTGAGAAGATTAAATAATATACTGTATGAAAAGTATTTAGCACAGGATCTGTTAAAGAAGAAACACTAAAAAACCCAGTAATAATATCAGTAGTAGTAGTCAGTCAGCCAGTTCAGTCGCTCAGTCGTGTCCGACTCTTAACAACCCCATGAATCGCATCACGCCAGGCCTCCCTGTCCATCACCAACTCCCAGAGTTCACTCAGACTCACATCCATCGAGTCGGTGATGCCATCCAGCCATCTCATCCTCTGTCGTCCCCTTCTCCTCCTGCCCCCAATCCCTCCCTTCATTAGAG
>NW_011494956.1:12157943-12158341 GCF_000754665.1 Bison bison bison | reverse complement strand
TCTTTGGTGCTCAGCTTTCTTCACAGTCCAACTCTCACATCCATACATGACCACTGGAAAAACCATAGCCTTGACTAGATGGACCTTTGTTGGCAAAGTAATGTCTCTGCTTTTGAATATGCTATCTAGGTTGGTCATAACTTTCCTTCCAAGGAGTAAGTGTCTTAATTTCATGGCTGCAATCATCATCTGCAGTGATTTTGGAACCCAGAAAAATAAAGTCTGACACTGTTTCCACTGTTTCCCCATCTATTTGCCATGATGTGATGGAACCAGATGCCATGATCTTCGTTTTCTGAATGTTGAGCTTTAAGCCAACTTTTTCACTCTCCACTTTCACTTTCATCAAGAGGCTTTTTAGTTCCTCTTCACTTTCTGCCATAAGGGTGGTGTCTGTC
>NW_011494956.1:12154225-12157784 GCF_000754665.1 Bison bison bison | reverse complement strand
TCACTTTCTGCCATAAGGGTGGTGTCATCTGCATATCTGAGGTTATTGATGTTTCTTCCGGCAATCTTGATTCCAGCTTGTGTTTCTTCCAGTCCAGCGTTTCTCATGATGTACTCTGCATATAAGTTAAATAAGCAGAGTGACAATATACAGTAGTAATAGTAATAATACCGATAATAACAATGTGTCTGATCTCTTTGTTTTTAGCCTGTTATTGTGGCACATTTCAAGTCTATAAAATAGAAGAGAGAATAGTACAGTGAACCTCCATCTGGTTTTCTCTATATCCCCACCCATTTCTTTACCCTTTCCCCACCATTCTTTTGAAACCAAATAGAGACATCGTATCTATTACTTTACTTGTATATATGAGAGTCAATATCCCTAAAATATTAGCACTTAAAAAAATAGCCATACTACCATCATCATATCTAAAAATTGAGGGTGATTTTTTTTTTAGTATATCAAATACACAGTTAATGTTCAGATTTTCTTAAATATCTCAAAAGGATTTTAAAGTTGATGTGAGCCAAGACCCAAATAAGATCCATATATCCATATTTTTTTGTGTGTGCTTAATCACTCAGTTGTATTCGACTCTGTGACATTTTGGACTGTAGGCCACCAGGCTCCTCTGTTCATGTGATATTTCAGGCAGGAATATTGGAGGGGGTCACCATTTTCCTCCTCCAGGGAATCTTCACGTCCCAGGGATCAAACCTGGGTCTCCTGTATTTCCTGCATTGGCAGGCAAATTTTTTACTTGCTGAGCCATCAGGGAAGCCCTATCCATATACTCAGTTCAGTTCAGTTGTGTCCGACTCTTTGCAACCCCATGGACTGCAGCATGCCAAACTTCCCTGTCTATTACCAACTCCAAAAGCTTACTCAAACTCATGTCCATCGAGTCAGTGATGCCATAAACCATCTCATCCTCTGTCATCCCCTTCTCCTCCCGCCTTCAATCTTTCCCAGCATCAGGGTCTTTTCCAGTTAGTTAGTTCTTCAAGTCAGCTGGCCAAAGTATTGGAGTTTCAGCTTCAGCCTCAGTCCTTCCAATGAATATTCAGGACTGATTTCCTTTAGGATGGAGTGGTTGGATCTCCTTGCAGTCCAAGGGACTCTCAAAAGTCTTTGTCAACACCACAGTTCAAACGCACCAATTCTTCAGCTCTCAGCTTTCTTTACAGTCCAACTCTCACATCCATACATGACTACTGAAAAAAACCATAGCTTTGACTAGACGAACTGTTGCATTTGGTTAATATGTCTCTTAAGTCTTTTTGCCCAACATCTCTTCTTTCTCCATGCTTTATTTCTCTACAATAGTGGACCACTCGTCCTGTAGGACAGGGCTTCTCCCAGCCTGGATTTTGCTGATTGCATCCCTGTGGCATCCTTTAACATGTTCCTCTGTCCTCTGTATTTCCTGTGTGCAGGTAGATCTAGAGGCTTGGTTAGATCAGGTTTGATATTTTGACAAGAACACTTCACCAATAGTGTTGCATAGTTCATAACCCTCCAGACTCCCCTCTCCATGAGATTTTCCAGACAAGAATACTGGAATGGGTTGCCATTTCCTCCTCCAGGGGATCTTTCTAACCCAGGGATCGAACCCAGGTTTCCCACATTACAGGCAGATTCTTTACTGTCTGAACTGCCAGGGAAGTCCATAGTTCAATCAGGACACACTAATGTTTAATTTTTCCTCTTTTGGATTTTAACAGCCATTGATGATCACTGTCTAGAGGCTTTATTCATTAGGATTCATTAGCAAAATGGTGATATTCTAATCTTGTCGTTCCTTCTTCATTAATTAACTGGACTCTTCCATAAAGAGAAACTCCTTATCAACCATTTGGTTGCCCTGAGGTAGTGTCTGTGAAGGACAGGCAGGATGAATAATGGATTTTTCTTATATTTAATGACAATGACAAGGGACGCTAAGTGATCATTTAGGAAACAGCTGCTTTTGTGCATCTTGAATGGTATCAGGAGTGTCTTCCATCCAAAAGAAGAAAGGAAGAAAAGAAAGAATGAACAAATTCACAAACTCCCGAGTCACTTAATTTGCTTCTTCACACACGTGTTGGACCCTTTTCTGTGCAGTGGCTGTTCTAGGTGTGGGGATGCAAAGAGGAGCCACGTGTGATCTCTGCCCACAGGGAGTTCCAGGTGACAGGTACACAGCCTGTACACATCCCCCCAGTCCAAGATGCAAATGCCATAGGTGACAAGAGGAAGAAAGGGGAGATTTCTGGCTGGGTAATCTGAGCAGGCCTGGCAGGTAAAGGTCATGCCCCCAGGAGAGGCTGTGTTGCCCTCCCCCCCCCCTGCCACTGCCGGTGCTGGGGGCCAGAAAACAGCATGTTACTGCCTTAATCAAGGGGTGCTTTTCAGCTTTGTGCCTGTCAGGTGCCAAAGTATGTGCCAAGTGGTATGGTGGACATGGAAAAGACCTAGTTTCTACGCATGAAGAGTTTTCTTCAGTCTGATTGGGAAGAAAGACAATGCACACTCACTCCACAGTAGATCAGCTTGTTGGTTGTGATTCAACAAACGTTTTTTAAGTGTTTATGTTATGCCAGAAAGAGGGCTCTGAAGGTGAGTTGGACATCCCCCCTGCCTTCAACAGGCTGTGGGGGCTTCTCAGCATGTCCACGTTTTGGGTGCTCTGTGTTCCTGTCCACCCCTCCTCTCACTCCAAATGAGGTGTGCATCCTTGGTCATGTGGGTCTTGGTAAAAGTGACTTGCTCATCCTCTCAGCTGCTTGCTCTTCATCCTTTAAGTGTGCTCAAGCATAGGCTTCTCTTGGGAGGTATTCCCTGGCTTAGTAATCCAGGGGTACCCAACCTCCAGGCCGCAAACTGGTACCTTCTGTCAGATCAGTGGAGGCATTAGATTAGAAGTGCAGTGCACAATAAATGTAACCTGCTTGAATTGTCCCGAAACCATCCCCACCACTTCCGGGCCATGCAAAAGCTGTCTTCCACAAAACTGGTCTCTGGTTCCAGAAAGGCTGGGAACCATTGCAATAATCTACATCTGCAGGCTGGGCTGGGTGTTTGGGCTCCTATGGCACTTTGTTGGTGCTTCCTTCTATCTCAGCAATTATTACCCTCTGCTGTCAATTATTTCTTAATTTGTTTATCTCCTCCTAGAGTGTGAACTCCCTGAGGGTGGTGACTGCGTTCTTATCTTTGTATTCTTAGTTACTGATGTCCCTGCAGTGCAGAAAATGTTTGTTGAATGAATGTCTGAGATTCCAAGTTTAGCGCTTCTTTCTCCTAGGTGCAGATTTAGTCTGGGGAAAGATGAGGCCTTCAAATGTTTTTAGTCATTGATACTTTAGTATGATTCAATCCAGGATTTCATGATAGTTCTGAGAGAGGTAGAAACTGGGAATGGGAGGGACGCTAGGCCAACAGCTGGGGTCCGAACGTGTATGTTCAAGGATGGTGAGATGCCAGGATGAAGAGGAGGGAATTCTGGATGGGAGAGGTTCCCGGAGGACTAGAAGGCAAAGGCTGTGTGGGCCGTCTTGCCAGGCCCTCGGGT
>NW_011494956.1:12152234-12153867 GCF_000754665.1 Bison bison bison | reverse complement strand
CGTGGCCCTCGGCTCTCAGCGCAGACGCGCGCGCCCAGAGCGGCCGGGCCGGCTGGGGCCTGCCCTGCGGTCGCCCCGCCATCTCCCTGTCTCCTCGAGTCCTTGGAGACTCTGGCCCTTCACTGTCTGCCTCTGCTAAGCCCTTCCTCGAAGGCCTGTCCTGGAAGGGAAGAGAGGATCCGCCCCGAGACGGCGGGACCCGCTGCAGCTTCCTGTGGCCGAAAGAAGGCGTAGCTAAGACGGTCTCTAGGCAGGGGCGACATTGGAGACGAGGTAAAGTCCAGACAAGGGAACCCCTGTGCGGGGAAGCTGGAGCTTCCTGCGGGCCGGGCGGAGCTGCCTTGGCTCTAATTTTCCCTGAGAAATGGGTGCTCGCAAGTTCCGGGGCATTATTTCTATGTCACGGGGTGGTCCTTCTTTCATCTGTAGAGTGATGAATGGAGAACAAATCACAGATGGTGAGTGTGTGCCCACCATTCCACATATATTCTGCACAGGTGTGCCCACACATTCACATTCAGTTGTTCACGTGTGTCCTCACTGGTGTGTGCAAACACGCACACTCCCCCACACCCACCCCTTTTCTCTCCGGTTTGAGTCTTTAAAAAAGTGCCATTACAGAATGTCTATCATTTCCGTGACTTCTGGGGCTGTGGCTCAAAATTGTTTTCAAGCTTTAAACTACATGAGCTGGGACTTCCCTGGTGGTCCAGTGGTTAAGACTCCATGCTTCCGTTCCACTGGTCTGAAAACTAAGATGCCCTGCTGCGTGGCCAAAAATTAAATAAAAATAAACTACATGACTCATCTGGGAGGAGGAAGCTTCTATCATATATGTGGGTTTGCTTGAGACTGGCTGTCCCACAAAGATTGCCTTTAGGTACCATTCCTTGTTGGGCAGAATTTGTCATTCATTCATTCAAATGAACATATCCAGACACTACCTTCATACTGGTCCTGTGCTGGACCTGGGGATCTAGAGAGGAAGGCCTTGTTCTTGCCCTTAGAAAGTACAGTTTTGTGAGCTGTGTAGGTCAACAGGCATATACAGTATAGTGTGATAAGTTCTGATAGGGGAAGGAGGAGGAAGTCTTCTTGGAGGAGGTGATACTGGGGTTAAGTCTTAAGAGGAAGGGAATGATGTTCTTAGGGAACCACCTGCGGCTGGGTTTGGCAGTGCCCAGTATTGGGGAGAGGTGGCAGGCAGTGAACCATGAGGCTCTACCCGTTGACCCATCACTGAGGGCCAAGGGTGCCTTCCTGAGGGACTTGGACTTTATCCTGAGGCCATTTGGATGTCAAATGGGAGTGAAAGGGAGGGTTTGTCTGTTAGAAAGCCTATTCTGACTGTGGCTTAGAGGATGGAAGGACGTGACAGGCACACGGGGGGAGAGGTGATAGGCCTGCTAAGGAAGGAGCAGGAAGATGGTGAGAAGGGCCCACTGGTTTCTTGCGTGAGATGATTATCTGTGAGGAACAAGTTGCATTTGAGCTGCCCAAGGGGCATCCAGCTAGAGATGTTTGGGAGGCAGTTGGACGTGCAGGTATGGACTCATGAGAGAGGTTTGGGAGTCACCAACCTATAGATGGGACAGGATGAATACACCCAAGGAGGGTGGAGAGAGAAAAAAAA
>NW_011494956.1:12151310-12152134 GCF_000754665.1 Bison bison bison | reverse complement strand
GACACAGTCTCTCTGATGGTGAAAGTTTAGATGCTACAGTAAACTGGTTGTTGGGCAGAGGTTGGAGGAGCTTCTATGTGCTTTAAATACTCATAGGTACTGTTTATGTAACTCTCACTATGTGTTGGTAACTTTACACCAATTATCTCATTTAACCTTCAAACGACTCTTCAGAGTTGACAAGTGAGGAAACTGGCTCAGAGAGGTTAAGTGTCTTGCCCAAGGTCACACAGCTGTAAGAACTGTAGCTGCGATGTGGAGTCAGGTCTTTTTACTTTACATATTCCAATTTTTTTTTTTCCTTTAATTGCCCTATGCTCTTTCCCTTAGCACACGTTTCACAGGTGGCTGCCTCCTAGACTGGCATCTGAGCCTGGCCTGGCTTGCCCACACCCTCCAAGCCTCCAGCCCACGGGGACTTCAGAGGAGGCCTGTATCCCAGATTAGCCCTAAAGACAACATGCTCCTGAAGAAGAAAGAGGAGGTCTAGGCACAGCCGAGGCCTGGGATGGGAAGGGCTTCCCGAGAATCAGTAGGGAACTTCCTCCTGGGAAAGCCATGAGAGGGGCAGTTCCTCTCCTGGGCCAGGCGTCAGGGAGTCAGGGCCCCAGCTGTTCCTGCCCTGCCGCCCGCAGCCCTGAGCACCCACCGGAGACAGGAGGCCCTGCCTGCTCACTGCCCATTGTCCCTGCACCACAGTGCCGCTTCCCATGCGCCTCCTGTTTATACAGGAAGCCCCTGCTCTGGGGTGCCACCTCCCTCTCCTGATGGCTGGCTCCAAGCTCAGATTCCTCATAGGCAGCCAGGACTGGAGTATGCTATCC
>NW_011494956.1:12135965-12151210 GCF_000754665.1 Bison bison bison | reverse complement strand
TATGCTATCCCTGCTCAGTTACTTTAAGAATTAACATAGCAGGGTGGGTAAAAGGATGGCCTTGCCCTGTGGCTGTCCTGGATTTGAATCTGGCTACTCTTTAGTTCTAGGACCTTGGGCATTCGCATTGACCCTATGAGTGCACATCCTCCTCTGTAAGATGGGGTGTATTAGTCCTACCTATATCACAGGTTCAGCATAAAGGTAAGTGAAATATGAAAGTGTCTGGAACGTGGGATGTGCTCAGTAACTTACAGATCTCATTGTTGTTACTGGTTATTTACCTTTCACTTTGTGTGAGTGCACGCTAAGTCGCTTCATTCATGTCCAACTCTGCGACCCTATGGATTGTAGCCTTCCAGGCTCTTCTGTCCATGGGATTCTCCAGGCAAGAATACTGGAAGGGGTTGTCAAGCCCTCCTCCAGGAGATCTTTGCAACCCAGGGATTGAACCCATGCCTCTTACGTCTCCTGTGTTGGCAGGTGGGTTCTTTACCACTAGAGCCACCTGTAAAGCCTGCCTCCTACTTTTAATTGCACCGAATTTCAGCTGTGTTCTCATTGCAGGTGATAGTTTTAAAATAAGAGCTCCAAATTCGGTGGCATTCCTCGCTTTAAGGGGTAGGGTCTGTGTCCCCTCCCTTTGAATCTGGATGTTTGTGTGATTACCTTGACCAGTATGGTACAGTGGAAGTGACATTGTGTGACTTTGTTTTGGTTGCTGGAACACTTAATACGCATGGTCCCTGAATTCTGATTTTTAGCCTTTACAGTGGTGTGGAAGTGATACAAAGTCAGTAAAAACTGAACTTCACAGTTTGATCTTTTCCTGGTGATAATGTGGTATAACACTCTCGTGATACTGGGCAGTGGTAGCAAGCTGCAGCTCTCAGCTACGAGACCATGAGATTAACTAACTGATATACTAACAACCATTCTGTACCCATACAGCCACTCCGTTTTTCAATTTCTATATAGTGTTCAATAAACTGCGTGGGATATTCAACCCTTTACTATAAAACAGGCTTTACCCAACTATAGTCTTCTGAGTGTGTTTAAGGCAGGCTAGGCTAAGCTATGATATTTAGTAGATTAGGTATATGAAATGCATTTTCGACTGACGATATTTTCAACTTATGAAGGGTTTATTGAGAGGTAACTCCACTGTAAGTAAAGACAGACCTGTACTTGGAGCCCCAAGTCGCCATGTAAGAATCTAACTCTTCTGAAGTCTGGCAGGCAGTGGGGATTGTTCTTGTCGGGTGCAGTATCAGAGGGGTGGGAATAATTTTTTCAGTTCATTAAAAATTTAATGAGTGGTGTTTCAAAATACTAGACTGAACTCAAACTGGAATTCCCTCCCTCATCAACAGAAGATGGAAAAAAAAAATAAATGCAGATCAGAAGTGATAAAATACTCCTGGAATGAAGAAGTGAATAGGGTATGACAACCATAAGCTGAAGTGCTTATGAGTTTGTGCCCAAAACGCATGTAGCATTATGTCTCAGGAGAGGTATATGCAGTCAAGAATCACCACCAACCAATAAACAGCAGTCAAGCACTTGTTATGTGCTAAGACTTTGTCACAATTATCTGTGTGTTTTTACAGTTAATGCTTATTTTAGAGTCACTTACATGTTTGCATTTTCTTTGTTCACCCATTTCTTCCTTTTGAGTTTAATTTCCTTCTTCCCGATGTATATAGTTTCATGGTGCTTTCACCAAAAGTTTGTGAGTAGAAAATCCTGGTGAAATTAAGAAATTTCATTCTCCGTCTTAAATGTTAATATCACTGGATATAGAACACTGCAGGTGACAGTTACTTTTCCTCAGCACATGGAAGGAAGATACTTGGAATGTTCTGTTACTTTCTGGCATCTGTGGTGTCTGCTGAGAAGTTGAGTTAAGCCTAATTGTTCCTTTGTGGGTAATGTGTCTGTTCTCTCTAGCTGTTTTAAGATTTTATCTTGATGTTTTGCAGTTTTAATATGGTATGTCTAGGCACGGAATTATTTTTGTATATTTTGTTTGAGGACTGGAGTGCTGCTTCTTCATGAAGATTCATATTATTCATCATTTTTGAGAATTTCTGGCTGTTATATCTTTTAATATTATCTTTTCTCCCATTATTTGTTCTTTTTTATTATAAAATTTTCTTTTTCACATAATTATCTTTTATACTTTCCATTGCTTTATCTCTTTGTACAATATTATGAGTGACCTCCTCATAGCTATTTTCTAAGTCAGTAATTTTCTTTTCAGCTCCATCTAAAATATGATTTTACTCATCCAGTAAATTTTAATTTTGATGACTATTTTTTCATTTATACAAATTTTGTTTGGTTCTTTAAACAACTGCCTGGTATTTCATTATGGTTTCTGGTTTCTTCTCTTTTTCTCTTTTATTATTTTAAACATACTTATTTTACAGTCTTTCAGAATGTTCATCTATGAGAAGCTCTTGGGATGCTATTTATCTTGTTTTTCTTGTGTCTGAAAAGTTGCTCATGGTAAGCTTTTCTTTGTGTTGTTTGCCATTTTCATTAGTGATTTCTTTATTGGTGAGAATCCTATACTGACTGCCTGAGTTGTAGGAATGACCTCAAAAAGAGGTTTCATTTTGGTTTTGCCAGGTACCCTGGAGGCATCAGCAGCTTGGAAACTATTTTTAATTTATTTGTTAATTTTTTGACTTGGGATTGCTATACAATGTGGGTGGTAGAAGTCCACCTCTAAACCAACACGTGGTGAAAGGATGGTGTTTTGATTTCGTATGGGCGATCAGGAAGAGACAAGTTTTATTGCTATGTCTCTGGGCTGGTGGGGAAGTTTTTCTAAGCTGCTTTATACTAAGGGTGCAGCTCTTCACAAGTCCTGACTTTCTGTAGGACTCTCATTCCTAATTTAACTTGAGTGATCCCAAAGCTCTGTCTCTTGTGTCCATAAGAAAGTTCAAATTGCAGCACCCTGCCTTTAAGGAGATTTTGCAGTCTGCAAGCCCTCTGCCCCTTGCCTGGGGCTTCCGCAGTGTCTTCTCTCGTGCGGCTCTTCTGGCTTTCAGTTCCCTCTATTTCTGGTTCTAGGGATTTTTCTTTCTTGAGAGCAAGAAGTTGAAAAAAATGATCTTTTTTATTAGTTATTTTAAAATCTAGAGTTTCTGTAAGTTTGTAGTAGAAGACTCTCCTTTTTCTCTTTTTCCCTCCCCTCCCTCCCCTCCCCCCACTCCCTCCTTCTCCTCCTTCTTCCTCTTATAGCTTCAGGTCACGATGAACCTCTCCAGGATCTTCATGTATGTTCTCTCACGTCATCCTCACGAGTACTGTGTGGCACAGACCTTATTTATCAGCTTCTTTTTATGCACTACTATGTTGAGACTTGGCAAATTTAAGTCCTGTCCTAGATCAGACAGGTAGGAAATGGCTTTGTCAAGATTTTGAACCCAGTTTTTCTGATTTCATTTAATGTAGCCTTTAGGAAGTTATTGGTAATGATCTCCTTCCTCCATTATAAAAATCTTCAACTTCATTATAAAAATCTTCAAGCATAATACATATACATACTATCTACCCAGAGTTTACAATTGTTGTTTTGCTGTATTTGCTTTATTATGTGTCTATCCATTTATCCATCCTTCTAGTCATCCATCTATTCCTTTTGTATTTTGATAAGTTTCAAAATAAGTTGCAGACATCAGTATACTTCATCTCTAAACAGTTCAGCATGCATGTGCTGTGCTTAGTCGCTCAGTCATGTCTGACTCTTTGCGACCCCATGGACTGTAACCCACCAGGCTCCTCTGTCCATGGGGTTTCTACAGGCCAGAATACTGCAGTGGGTTGCCATCCTCCTCCAGGGGATCTTCCCAACCCAGGAATCAAACCCAGGTCTTCCCCATTGCAGGTGGATTCTTTACAGTCTGAACCACCAGGGAAGCCTGTTCAGCATACACACACACACACACACACACATATATATTTTTGGCTGTGCCTTGTTGCTTCCGGGATCTTATTTCTTCAACCAGGGATGGAACCTGGGCCCCTGGCAGTGAGAATGCTGAGTCCTAGCCACTGGACCACCAGGGAATTACCTGGCATACATATTATTGAAAGTAAAAATGTTAGTTGCTCAGTCGTGTCCAACTCTTTGCAACCCCATGACTATACCCTGCCAGGCTCCTCTGTCCACGGAATTCTCCAGGCAGGAATACTGGAGTGGATAGCCATTCCCTTTTCCAGGGAATCTTCCCAACCCAGGGATTGAATCCCAGTCTCCTGCATTGCAGCTGGATTCTTTACCGTCTGAGCTAGCAGGAAAGCCCATACATATGATTAACCAGAGTTAAATATTTATTTATGGTTCTTCCCCCTATGTACAAATGAGCTAGTATTAACTCTACCACACATGAGTCTTGACTGATGTATCCACCTGTATAATATGAAGATATAGAGTATCATCATCTCTGCAGGAAAGTTCCCTCCTGCCCACTCCCAGTCAGTCGCTGCCCCCACACAGAGGCAACGCTTTTGTTGTTTCCTTCATGGACTGGTTTTGCCTGGTTTAGAAATTCTTACCAGGTTTATTTTTTCGGGTAATTATTCTTTCATTCAGGAAAAGAATCTTGAGATTCACTCATATTTTGTGGGTATGTGTACCGTATTTTGTTCATTTTTATTGCTGGGTAATATTTCATTGTTTGACTATAACACAGTTACTTTATCCATTCTCCTATTGTTAGACACCTGAGCTGCATACAGTTTTTAGATACCATAATAAAGTTGATGAGTTTGTTGTTGTTTACCCGCTCATTTGTGTCTGACTCTTGTGACCCCATGGACTGTAGCCCTCCAGGCTCCTCTGTCTGGGATTTTCCAAACAAGAATACTGAAGTGGGTTGCCATTTCCTTCTCCAGGAGATCTTCCTTATCCAGGGATCGAACTTGCGTTTCCTGCTTGGCAGATGGATTCTTTACCACTAAGCCACCTGGTAAGCCCTAATAAAACTAATATGAACATTTAAAAATGATTATATGTATTTATTTACTTATTATTTTTGAAGTATAGCTGATATACACTATTATATAAGTTACAGGTGTGCAATAGAGTGATCCACAATTTTTAAAGTTTGTACTCCACTTACATGCTATGCTTACTCACTCAGTCATGTCTGACTTTTTGTAACCCTTGGGACTGTAGCCCACCAGGCTCCTCAGTCCATGGGATTTCCCAGGCAAGAATATTGGAGTGGGTTTCTATTTCCTTCTCCAGGGGATCTTCCTGACCCAGGGATTGAACTTGGCGTCTTCTGCATCAGCTGCTGCTAAGTCACTTCTGTTGTGTCCAACTCTGTGTGACTCCATGGATGGCAGCCTACCAGGCTCCTCCGTCCATGGGATTTTCCAGGCAAGAGTACTAGAGTGGGTTGCCATTGCCTTCTCTGTCTGTATCAGCAGGTGGATTCTTTACCAACTGAGCCACCTGGGAAGCCCATGTACTCCACTTACAGTTATATAAAACACTGGTTATATGCTGTGTGTTATATAATATATCCTTGTAGCTTATTTTATATAGAATAGTTTTTACCTCTGAATCCCCTACTGTTATATTACTCCTGCTAGGAACATTTTACAAATATTATTTTATGACATGAGAGTGAGGCAAATAGTATAGCAGCCAGATTGAAGTTATTTGAGGGAGATGAAGAAGTGCAGAGAATGAGCACAGAAAATTTTCTTTGTCTTGGTCACACTGTGTGGCTTGCAGGATCTTAGTTAGTAACTAGGGATTGAACCCGGGCCATGGCAGTGAAAGCACCAAGTCCTGGATCACCAGAGCATTCCCCAGATAATTTTCTTAAGATTAATAGATAAAAAGTGGGGAGAGAAAGAGCAGTAACTAGGGGGATGTTCATGGGTGAGGGATGGTGTGTGTGTATATGTATATGTATACACACACCATACACACACAATAGCTTTTAGTGAGAACTGGGGTTAAATTCTATATCTGTATCTTGGCAAGTTACCTAACCTCTCCAAACTGAAGTTCTCCCTTCTGAAAAATGGGTGTAATAATACCGCCTCTTGGGGCTGTTGAAAGGATATGGAAAGTGCTGGGTAAATAGCTGGTGCTTGAGGCCTGGCAGGGCTTCCCAGGTGGCGTTAGTGGTAAAGAACCTGCCTGCCAATTCAGGAGACGTAAGAGATGCAGGTTCGATCCCTGGGTCAGGAAGATTCCCTGGAGGAGGAGGGCATGGCAACCCACTCCAGTATTCTTGCTTGGAGAATCCTGCGGACAGAGGAGCCTGGCAGGTTACAGTCCATAGGGTCGCAAAGAGTTGGACATGACTGAAGCAACTTAGCATGCATACATGAGCCCTGGAAACTATTAGGTTGGTGTAAAAGTAATCACAGTTTTTGCATTGTTGAAATTTGCCATTCAGTATTGGAATACATTCTAAATAAATGTGGTTATGTTATACATCATTTTAATGTGTATTTCTTGCTTTATGTTTTTTTTGGCTAATGATTTATTACTTGCTGTTTATTTTATATTTATTTTAGAGTATGGAATTTGTGTTAGACAGAAAGCAAATTTGAACGATTTTCTTATTTGAGTTCAAAATGGGTTGTAAATCAGTAGAGAAAACTAGCAACTTCAACAACACATTTGGCCCAGGAATTGCTAACAAAGGAATAGTACAGTGGTGGTTCAAGACATTTGCAAAGGAGATGAGAGCATTGAAGATGAGGAGTGGAGTGGCCAGCTATCGCAAGTTGACAATTGAGAGCCATCATCAAAGCTGATCCTCTTACAACTACATAAGTTGCTGAAGAACTCAGCATTGGCCACTCTATGGTCATTTGGCATTTGAAGCAAATGGAAAGGTGAAAAAGCTTGGTAAGTGTGTGCCTCATGAGCTGACTGGAAAAAAAAATTGTTGTTTTGAAGTGTTGTCTTCTCTTATTCTATGCAACAACAGTGAACCATTTCTCAATCGGATTGTGACGTGCAATGAAAAGTGATCTTATATGACCACTGGCAAAGACCAACTCAGTGATTGGACTGAGAAGCTCCAAAGCATTTCCTAAAGCCAAACTTGTACCATAAAAATGTCATAACCACTGTTTGGTGGTCTGCTGCCCATCTGATCCACTACAGCTTTCTGAATCCTGGAGAAAGCATTACATCTGAGAAGTATGCTCAGCAAATCGATGAGCTGCTCCGAAAACTGCAATGCCTGCAGCCAGTATTGATCAACAGAAAGGGCCCAGTTCTTCTCTACAACAATGCCCGACCATATCGCACAACCAACATTTCAGAAGTTGAATGAATTGGGTTGGATGTTTTGCCTCATTTGCCTGACCTCTTGCCAACCGACACCACTTTTTCAAACATCTTGACAACTTTTTGCAGGGAAAACACTTCCACAGCCAGCAGGAGGCAGAAAATGCTTTCCAAGAGTTTTTCAAATTCTGAAGCACAGATTTTTATGCTACAAGAATAAACAAACATTTCTTATTCATAAAAAGTGTGTTAGTTGTAATGGCTCCTATTTTAATAAATAAAGATGTGTTTGAGCCTACTTATAATGATTTAAAATTCACAGTTCAAAACTGTAATTAAGGTTGCACCAACCTAATATCATAGTACATCTCTGATGCAAAGCCAGGAACGCACTTGTTCATGGGCAGCTTGTGCTCCTTGTGGTCAGTGACAGCTGGCCTCAGTGTCTGGGGTCAAGCTGGGCTAAAGATTGGGGCTCAGTGTCCCCCTGCCTCAGGAAGTGAGCGACGTTGGAACTGGGGTTGAGGAGGTCACTGTGCCATTTGGCAGCTGCCACCAAGACCTTGGAGTGCAGACAGCCCTGGAGCAGCTCCAGTCACTGGCCTCAGCCAAGGCAGTGGAGAGGAGCTGCAGGGAGCCATGGGAACAGAGGCAAGCAGGAAGCCAGGTGGTCCCAGGAAGCTGCAGCCGTGGCTGGTGGGTGGGAAGGGAGCTGATGAGAATGTCAGGGTTCTGGAGGGGATAGGGTTTCTGCCGCCTCCAGCTGCCTTAAGCCACTTCTGCTGTTTTCCAGAGGGACCCAATTACCACCCTCTTGTGGAGCCAGGGCCACCAGAGATCGTGGGGAGATAGGAGGCGGCTCCCAGCTGGGCAGCAGGGGCCTTTTAAGCTCCCCTAACAGTACACCCGTTCCTGATCATCTGAGATATGGGGCCTGGTTTGGGGAAAATGTTAAGACTTCGGCACATGGTCCCTCAGGTCCCACAGGGCCTCAGGCTTTCAAAGTGTTCTTGGAAACACCAACTCATTTGATCTTTTTCATGGCTTAGGAACTGCCTGAAAGGGTTTATTGGCTTCTCTGGACAGATAGTGTCCCTGTGTCCAGAGAGAGGGAAGCCTCTTGGCTTATAGTCACCTGTCCACCAAGGGATCCAGGACTTCTGTCTCTAAAGAGCCTCTTCCCTTGTGCAACTTGGTCAACCAATCAACACACAGCAAGGCTGGCCAGGTTGCCACAGGCCCCACCATGCCCTAAGTACGTCACCAGGCTTGCATCCCTCATTTGTGTGACCTGCCTGGTCTTTGAAGATATTTGAGCTGCAGTCCCTGCCCAGCGCACAGCACATACCTAGCTTTATCCTGGTTACTGTGGAGGGAAGGTGGACTGTTCTCTGCCTCCAAGGAGTGGACAACTATGTCTGACCTCTGAGGGAACAGTGAATAATGTGGTGTACATAATTAGGACCATGTGATGTCAGGCCTGAGGATGCTGAGCTGGGCCTCTGTGGGGTGCTGTGTTAGGCTGAGTAGGGAAGGCGTTCCAGTGGGGAGCCTATGCCAACAAGTGTGAGGAGAAAAGGAAAGATTAGAGAGGGCTTCACAGGGTGGAAAGGTTGGAGGTTACATGGCTTGAAATCCATTCAGACCCCAAGTGTTTACTGAGAACCTCCTTACTATGTGTCAGACACTTATGAGGCACTTTACATATGTTATCTAATTTCATCTCAGTATAGCCACAGAAGTAGGTACTTTTCCCATTTCACAGCTAAGCAAGTGTGAGTATAAAGAGGAGGTCTGTTGAAGTTGAGTGACTTGCTCAAGCCCAGTCTGACTCCCAAACCCTTACAGAAGGCTTCTTGGGGAGGGCTAGTTTTGAGTGTGTATGAGGGCAGATGGGAGGATAAGTCCAGGAGGTGAGAGAGGTGAGGGAAGTGCATGAGTAGAGGCGAGGGGGCAGACCTGGCTGGCTGTACAGGGCAGTTAGTAAGGTGCAGCTTCTTGTTTTACCTGCAGCACTTCCTGTTTGGGCTCCATCCCTGCATTAAGGGTCTTGTTTGGCCACTTGAGGTCCAGCGTCTCCTCTGAAATGTTAACCTCTTCTCCCGCTGGCCCCCTGCAGACATTCTGCTCCTGCTGGACTCCTTTCTGGTTTCCCACCTTTGTGTTTGCCTTTTCTGCACTTGAATGTCATCCTCTCTCGTCTCCATGGGCCCAAATCCTGCCTGTCCCTTCATGGCCCCTCTGGGAATTTCAGCTCCTTCAGGAAGCCCTCTCTGGGTCTTTCTGTAATCTTGCTCTATGCTCTGAACTCCAGTTCTCCTAGTTCTTAGCTGAAGGTCCGAGGCCCTTTTCTAATGTCTGTCTTGTTTACCCTATTTATAAACTCCCCATGTTCTGGCAGGAGCCACAGTTCCAACCCACTGTTTGCCGGCCCTGTAAGACTCATGGACAGGGCTAGACCACTGATGAAGCATTTGCTGCAGGCTGGGCAAGGGGCCAAGCCCTTGGCACAAGTTTCCAGATTTATTCCTCAAAACAAGCCCTGGATCTTGACTGACCCCCAGGTGACTTGGAAAGAGGTCTTGAACAGGGTCCCTGCTCACAGGCACTCACAGAAGAGATGTGGATGCAAGATAGTGTGGGCCTGGCCAGGGGGCCAGCCCCTCTGCAGATGCTTATAACACAGCGCCTCTTGTTTTCCTCCTTTTTCTTTTGTATGCTGGGGTGTGTGTGTGTGGAGGTGGGGGGGTTCCCCATAAACCCACCTCTCCCTTTAATTTCCCCTTGGAAGGTAAGCCTGGATAATCACAGCTTGAATGGTACCCAACTCTTGGGGTTAAAGTACCCAGTCGCCCACAGCTCAGGTGTGCAGCCCCAGGGAAGCCCTCAGCCTGGGTCCTGGCCCGACTGCAGCCCGGAGGCCCCCATCCTCCTGCCCTGGCAGAATGAACTAGCCTGGAGGGATGAGCAAGCCTCGAGGCAGGCTGCAGAACAAGAATGCAGCCTTCTGGCCCACTCGTCACAGGGCATCTCTGGGAGGCCCCCCAGCTCTTCCAGGCCATGGCTCTGCTGGGGAAGCTGGGGATTAGGAGCCTAAGTCCACCAAGAATCCTGTTTTTCTTAGCTTCACACAGATTGCTCTTTAGGAAAGGCCCCTCATCGAATTAGCCTGAGTCAACAGCTCCATTTATTTGGACACGTGATGTTATGAAATGGGCTGCTGCGGGGGTGTTTTTGTACCGCATAACTGGGCTGCCCCTCCAGGATGGTATTGTGAGGGGGGCCGCCTGGGTCTGGCAAGAGCACAGCCTGAGAGGGGCTCCAGCCGAGGCCGGAAGGGAGGCCACACGTTTTCTAGCCAGGCGGGAACTGCTCCCGCTCGGATTTCATAACAAGAAAGTAACCCACGGGGTGTCCACACATCCAGCTTCCTCTCCTGTTGGTGGTTTTGAACCAAAATAAAGGATCAGGGGCCCTTTGACCACCACTCCTTCCTCTGCCCCAGGTCAGAATCCAAAGGGACTACTACAAGGGACTTTTCATGGTGACAGGTCCTTTACCACATAAGTATCTAAGACTTTAGAGAAAAAGGTGAGTACCAAGAGTTACTGTTTACTAAGGATTTACTGTGTGCAGTGCGCTAAGCGTAGTATTAAACGAATCACAGTTTTTCTTCTCTCTCTGTCCCCCAACACTGTCTTTATCTGCCTGGCGAAAGAAAGCCGAAGCCCCTCCTTCTCTCCCACCTTCAGTTCCCTCCCCACTCTCTTGCCTGTCTCCTAACTTTGGGATTTATCCTTTCAGTTTTCTTTCTATGCATTTGTATACATACATACATCATATATTATTTTCTAACCATAAAAACAGCTCTTTGGGACCTCCCTGGTGGTCCAGTGGCTAAAACTTTGTGCTCCCAATGCAGGGGGCCTGGGATCAATTCCTGGTCAGGGAGCCAGATCCCACATGCCACAGCTGAGTTCACATGCTGCAACTACAAATCCCACATGTCACAGTGAAGACTGATGATCCCACATACTGCAACTGAGACCCGGGGCAGCTAAATTAAAAAAATGAACAAAAACAGCTCTTCAAGGAAAGTACTGTCATCCCCATTGCACAGAGGAGAAAAGACGAGAGGCTAAGCAACTTGCTCAAGGGCACACAGCAGAGTGGGTTTTAAATCCACTGTTGGCAGTTTGTGTGACTCCAGGGAGCAGCAGGAAACCCTTATCCTGGGCACCGCCCTGACCCCTAGCAGGTCGCAGACTTTGCTGTTAGTCAACTGTAGTGTGCTTCTTACTAGCTCTCTTTCTTGCCACCCCTATTCCATGCTGTTACAGTTTTTGGCAAATGTTTCACTCAGCGTGGGCATTTGTTCCATTGGGCCGTGTGGAGGTCACCCTGAAAAAATGGAGCAGGATCATGGCTCTGCTGCCTCCTTCCTGTCCCCTGACCTCAGATTACTGCAGACCTGTCTTCCCTGGACCGTTTTTTGCTTTGTGCACCCCCGAGTCAAACGGGAATAAGAAGTACCCCTTCTCCAGGAGGTTCATCTATATGCGTGTATCTCAGGCCACAGGGCACATGGGCTGAGTGCTCATCCCTTTTTGGACAAATAGAACAGTTCAGCACAGAATTTCAGGTCACTTACCACACGTGGGGTGTCTACCAGGACACAGGTAGGAAACAACCAGAAAAGCAGCTGGTTGTTGCCTACTCCTGCCTGGGAGATAAACCCAGTTGGAGGAGCAGGCCTGTAAATGTTTTCCTCTTTCTAGTGGGGATTCTTGGCCAGAAACTCTTATGTGTGTAAGCTACTGAAACGAATTCTCACAGTTGATGTAGGCTGGGAAAGCAGGGAACAGGGAGAGCCGGGAGGCAAAGAGACATTATTTGATGGATTAAAAAAAAAACAAATTCCAGTGCTGAGCCTGGAAGCTTCTTAGAAAAGGTAATGGGACCTTTTTTTCCTATTGAACTTTCAAACCTTTCTGACCCTGCACTTTGAGCTCTGGAGTTTATCAGGGACACCAGGGGCCAGGAGTGTAGCAGGACTAAAGTTACGGGGACAAAGCTGGAGGCAGGTCAGCCCTCCACAGGGGAGTCCCCAGGGCCTGCAGGCAGCCACTGCCACCAAGAACTTCTAAGGCCAAGAAAGGGAAGCCTAGAAACCAAACATCCCTGACGATCCCAGGCAAATGTGTTCCTCATCAAGGCAGACCACAAACAAAGTTTATTAAAAAGCCTTCTGAAGGGCATTCCAAATCACCAGCAGGCCTCTGTGAGGTGACCGTCCATTCTCCTGTGGACTCTCATTCCAGTCTCATTGGAGCTTTTCAAACACCGCGTCACCGGTGTGTCCAGGAAGGAAAATAAACAGGGGCTCCGGCCGGCGGCCCCACAGCTCAGGGTGACCTGGCTCTCAGTGCAGGTCTGCGCTTTCTGACACCACGGGCTTGACAGGGATGACCCGAGGAGCGACTACAAACGGCGCAGTGAGGCCTCATGGCCTGTGGGGTGGGCTTGCTCCCCGGGTCCTAATGGCAGCCCACCAGGCAGAGGAAGGGCCCTGCGGTTGCAAAAATGGTGGCTTAGGAAGATGGAGTGTGCCCTGAACTGGAAAAGTAATGTGCCTTCTAGGAAGAGAGGAGGTTTCAGCCCCCAAGGAACTGGAAGTTTTCTCATCTGTAAAATTGGTGATTTTCCCAATAGATGAGAGTGGGACTGCACTGGTTAAAAGTGGGGACTACAGGTCTCATATCCCCAGAGCATATCAGGGTGTCCCATAGAAACCTAAGGCCCTATGGCCCACAGTTTAACAGTTAAGATTCCTTGGGAATTCCCTGACAGTCCAGTGGTTAGGAGTTGGTGCTTTCACTGCCAGGGTCTGGGTTCCATCCCTGGTCAGGAAACTAAGATCCCACAAGAAAAAAAGAAACAACCCAAACAAAAAAACTAAGATTCCATGACTTTAAAGATTGCAGGTCTTTAAGATTCTATGATTTTAAAATAATCTGAATAAACAACGGACCGACAAGGAAGATGTAAACCACAGAATATTGCAGTTCTAGGTCAGGGACAGGGGAGAACTGTCTTTACAGTCAGCACTCTTAGTCTCAGCTTCTCTGTGTCTGTCCATCCTGTCCATCTCCGTTCCCACCCCTTCAGCCAAGCTACTACCATCTCTGATACTTTATTCTTTTTATTTTTAATTTAGTGGTACTTTATATTTGCTTACAGAATTATTTGTTTTATGTCTGCCTTCCTTACTAGCTTATCCAGGGGCAGGAACTAGCTTTTTTGATGACTTTTGTATCCCCTGAAACTTGGCCTCAGTGAATATTGGTTGAACACTTAAATGAATAACTTTATTCTAAGCTTTTAATTCATTCTAGAGACTGTTGATGTAATGGCTGTTCCATTAGGGCTTGCTACTTTTCAGACTGAAATCAGGGATGGTTCCAGGCAGCCTGGTTGACTGCAGTCCATGAGGTCTGGGGGCAAAGAGGTCTTGTCTACGGAGGATGAACAAAGTCTGAGCAGACCACATGTTCTGAGATGAGACATAGCCGCACGTTAGGACAGGCAGATACACACACACACACACACACACACACGTATCCTTCCTTGGTCAGCTCTTGCCTGTTTACTCTACAGACATTATCTTTATTTGGAGAATCAATTATGAAATCAATCCCTCACCATTTCTCCAATAATGTAGCTAATAAAAAGAAAAGCTATTTTGACGGTGTCTGGTTTTCAGCTAAAAGGAGGGTCAAAACAGCAATTTTATCAGCTGCCCTTTGAAAGTGCTTCTATGTGACAGCAGTTCACAGGGGTAAACACGATGATTCCAGCCCCATTCTTGGTATTGGCTCCTGCCTAAATGACAGATTGTGTTTCCTCCAGACCAGGACATCTGTGGGTAGACAGCAAGGTCAAGTCAAGGTTACATCATGACAGCTTGGTCATCAGAGCATGGCCCAGCCCTCCCCCATTGCCTATTCCAGTTAAGCACAAGCCAAAATGAAGGGTTTCTGGGATTCTGGAGGAAGTGGGCCATGTTCATGAAGAAGTCCTAGGCCCTGGGGTTTTGGTGAAAGCTTTTGTTTCAGAACTTCTGCTAAGATTCTTCTCCAAGAAAACTATCCCAGCCACATGGTGGCAATTCTGACTGTTGTTCTTGCCTTCAGTAGATTGAAGGCCCTTGAGGGCAGAGAGGGGCTTCCTTGGTGGCTCAGATGGTAAAGAATCCACCTGCAATGTGGGAGACCTGGGTTTGATCACTGGGTCAGGAAAATCCTCTGGAGAAGGGTGTAGAAACCCACTGCAGGATTCTTGCTTGGAGAATCCCGTGGACACAGGAGCCTGGTGGGCTCCAGTCCATAGGGTCACAAAAAGTCCCACACGACTGAAGTGACTTAGCATGCAAGGTCTGAGACCATGCATTTTTCCACTTCCTACCTTCATTGTCTAGGGCTTTATGCATGCTTAAGATATGTAGATGACACCATCCTTATGGCAGAAAATGAAGAACTAAAGAGCCTCTTGATGAAAGTGAAAGAGGAGAGGGAAAAAGTTGGCTTAAAACTCAACATTCAGAAAACTAAGATCATGGCATCTGGTCCCATCACTTCATGGCAAATAGATGGGGAAACGGTGACAGACTTTATTTTGGGGGGGCTCCAAAATCACTGCAGATGGTGACTGCAGCCATGAAATTCAAAGATGCTTGCTCCTTGGAAGAAAAGTTATGACCAATCTAGACAGCATATTAAAAATCAGAGACATTACTTTGCCAACAAAGGTCTGTCTAGTCAAAGCTATGGTTTTTCCAGTGGTCATGTATGGATGTGAGAGTTGGACTATAAAGAAAGCTGAGCACAGAAGAATTGATGCTTTTGAGCCGTGGTGTTGGAGAAGACTCTTGAGAGTCCCTTGGACAGCAAGGAAATCCAACCAG
>NW_011494956.1:12125808-12135865 GCF_000754665.1 Bison bison bison | reverse complement strand
CTTTGGCCACCTGATGTGAAGAACTGACTCATTTGAAAAGACCCTGATGCTGGGAAAGATTGAAAGTGGGAGGAGAAGGGGATGACAGAGGATGAGATGGTTGGATGGCATCACTGACTCAATGGACATGAGTTTGAGTAAGCTCCGCGAGTTGGTGATGGACAGGGAAGCCTGGAGTGCTGCAGTCCATGGAGTCACAAAGAGTTGTACAAGACTGAGTGACTGAACTGACTGAGGAATTCTTTGAGCAGCAGGAGATGTCTGATCTTGAAGGTGTTAGAAATCAAGTACTGGAGTAGGAGGAACTAAGTCTGCCTTCTGGACCTACCACTTGTGACTGAGAACTTTGTGTGCAATTTACTTAATATCACTGAGCCTATTTTCTCACCTCTAACATGGGGACTATAATAATGTTATCTTACTTGTATAAGGTTTTGTGAGGAGGAGTCAATGAGATAATGCATATAAAATACAATAAATGTTAGGTTGTGCAATGAATGAGGCTGAGGGTGCTCCTCCTCCTTGAATCAGGGGATCAGAGGAGATGTGGCATGTACTGGGACCCATTGTGTGTGTGTGGGGTGGTGGTGCATCTCAGGCCTTCTAAGTTTACTACTTCTTTGGGTCTGATTTCCAAAAACAAAATGGAAACTACTGCCTTTTAGTAACACTTTTTACTTAGGTATATTATTGGGGACCTTACTTCAAAAAATGCATTTTATTGTTTATTTATTTCTTAAAATTTTTTAAATTGGAGTGTAATTGATTTACAGTGTTGTGTTAGTTTCAGGTGTACAGAAAAGTGAATCAGTTATACATATACATATGTCCCTTCTTTTTTAGATTTTTTTTCCATATAGGCCGTTACAGATTGAGTAGATTCCCTTTGCTGTACAGTAGTTCCTGATTAATTATCTATTTTATACATAGTAGTGTGTATATGTCAATCCCAATCTCCCAGTTTACCCCTCATCCCATCCCACTTTCTCCCATGGTAACCATACATTTATCAAAAGAGTCATCTAAAAGAAACACATCACTTTTATTTACTCTTAGTAAATAGAAGCTCCACGCTTCACTGTCTTAGGTTAAAACTCCAAACTCCCTTCTTTGATGCCCTAATAGTCCCTAGTGAGGTCAGGAAAGCAGTGACCACCTCAGGAAGTGCCCTAAAGAGGTCCTTGCTCACCGTAGTCAGTGTGAACAGAGCTGGGGGAGACCCCATCTGACAGGGTGTGGCCTGACTTGGAAGAGCTCTGCTGATTTATGGCCACTTCTTAGGCTGCCATCTTGTGGCAGTTGTTCTGAGGTGAGTCTGTCTGTGGGTAATGCGCTTCCTAACTTCTCCACAGACTCACTCCCTTGTGATTTACATGATACTTGAAAACATTTGCAAGTGGGGCTGCTAACTCCAGCTGTAGGAACAAGATGATCTTAAGATGAGACCTCCTCCAAGAAAGACATCCCAGCCAGCACTGGGTGCCAGGTGTTCAGGTGACATGCCCAAGGCAGTGGTGAGGGCAACAGTAAGGGCTGCCATTTAACGAGCACTTACTATATTCTATGGCTTAGTGCTTCCTATATGTTATTTCTTTTAATACTATAGCAGCAACCTTCTGAGCTAAGGCTTGCTCTCTCTCCATTTGACAGATGCAAAGACTGAGAGGTCAAGGCACTTGCCAAAGTTATAGAGCCAGCGTGTGGTAGAGTTGGGACGCAAAATAAGGTCTTTTGGACCCAAAGCATGTGCTCTAAGCCCCGCTGTGTGGTCATAGGTGGGGTGTAGAGCCACCAATACCTGGGAGCCTGCCCTGGTTTGGGTTATGTGAGCTTGGCTCAGTCACTTAACACCCCCTGCTTCCCCAACTCTGTTTCCTCCTCTGGCTGGAGCTTCCTCATGTGGTGATTGAAAGGATTAAAGGGCATGATTGATGTAGTTAGCACAGTGCTTCACACAGGTGAGGGCTCAGTAATGTGGGTTTCTTCCTTCCCTCCCTGGGAGGGCAGAAGTGGGAGGGACTGCCTCCCTAGTTAGGCTCCCTGGTGGCTCAGCAGTAAAGAATCCACCTGCCAAACAGGGGGCACGGATTGAATTCCTGGGTCAGGAAGATCCCCTGGAGAAGGAAATGGCAACCCACTCTGGTATTCTTGCTTGGAGAATCCCATGGAAAGAGGAGCCTGGCGGGCTACAGTCCATGGGGTCATACAGAGTCGGACACGACTGAGAAACTAAAGAGCTGCAGCAGCAGCAGGCTCCCTGCTGGTCCTGTTGGGACCTCCCACCATTTCAGCCTCTCCTCCGTCTTCTGGCCTCCACAGGACCCTTGGCACCACTACCAGAAAGTCTTTGATTCCTGACGCTTTGATCCATTTCTCAGTTTAATTATCTTGGCTGCATGGGAAAGACAGCACTGGATAGTATAAAGAGCCCGTGACTATAATTTTAGAGACCTTGGTTCAAGTCCAGTCCCAGGTCTGAGACCTGGATAACTTATTTCTCTCTGGACCTCAGTTTCCTCATCTATAAAATGGAGGGTTTGGACTTCCCTGGTGGTACAGTGGATGAGAGTCCACCTGCCAATGCAGAGGACATGGGTTGGATCCCTGGCCTGGGATGATTCCACATGCCTCAGAGCAACTAAGCCCAGGAGCCGCAGCTACTGAGACTGCGTGCTGCAACTGCTGAAGCATGAGTGCCTAGAGCCTGCGCTGCACAAGAGAAGCCACTGTAATAATACGCCCGCACACTGCAACTAGAGAGTAGCCCGCCTCACCACAACTTGAGAAAGCCTGTGCACAGCAACAAAGACCCAGCACAACCAAATATACATACATACATAAGAAGGGAGGGTTTGTGCATATACAGGACCAGTGTTCATATGCAGTCCGTGCAGCCACTCCCTGGTTCTATACCCCCTGTAGACATCATTAACCAATTGCAGCAACTTTTTCATTGATCCTGGTTGTATTGGTAGTTCAGTTATTATTGTTCAGTCGCTCAGTCATCTCTGACTCTGTGACCCCATGGACTGCAGCACACCAGGCTTCCCTGTCCATCACCAACTCCTGGAGCTTACGCAAACTCATGTCCATCAAGTCAGTGATGCTGTCCAACCATCTTGTCCTCTGTTGTCTCCTTCTCCTGCCTTCAATCTTTCCCAGCATCAGGGTCTTTTCTAATGAGTCGGCTCTTCCATGACTGGATGCCATGATCTTAGGATAGTTGCAGAGCCTTCCCTCACATGTAGGGGTAACTGGTTAGAGTTGAAATGACAATTAAAACCTCTTGGACATTCCAGTTGGTTGTCTGCTAACGGTCTTTGCAGGTCTCACTCCACCAGCTGAGCCTTTAATGCTCTGAGGGGCAGTGCAAAGAATGTGGGTCTGAAATGAGGGGAGTAGATTCTAGCTCTAGAAACATCACTTAGCAGTCTGTGTAAGTTGCTTACACGCTAAGTGCTGTTTTCTACTTGTTAAAAAAAAAAAGAGTCCTAGCATGCTGTGGCTGTTGGCATTGTCATGAGACTGAAATCACTGCAGCCTCCATGAAGGCAGGACCTGGGTCCCTGCCAGTGCTGCCCCCTCTGTGCCTGGAACAGCGTCTGGTCCAGAGCAGGCTCTCCATGAATTTTTGTTGAACTGAAGCAGAGTGAAACATGAAACCTGTAGAAATGGACAAAACTACAACCTGGTGAAATACATCTCTGAAGAAGTGGTTCCCAGGGACTTCCCTGGTGGTCTGGTGGTTAAGAATCTGCCTTCCAATGCAGGGGGTACAGGTTCCATCCCAGGTCGGGGAACTCTATGTTCTCACATGTCGTGGAGCAGCTAAGTTTGAGCACTGCAACTGAAGAGCCTGCACACTGCAGCTACTGAGACAGTGTGCTCTAGAGCCTGTACTCCACAACTGGAGGAAACCTCCATGTGCTGCAACTAGAGAAAACCTGTGCGCTGCAACAAAGAAACCTGGGTGCAGAACGAAGACACAGGGCAGCCAAAAAAAAAAAAAAGAAGAAGCGGTTCTCAGTCTTAATGGAGCATAAGGCTGATCATGGAGCCCTTTCAACATGCAGATTCCTGGACCCTAGTGCAGGGAGCTGACCTAGGGTGTCTGAGATGGGGCTTAGGAATCCATAGGTTCAAAAAGCTTTCCTGGTAATTCTGCTGCAGGTGGTCCAGCACCCACTCTTGGAAATATAGCTCCAGAATTGAGAAGTTCAAAGTAAATAGAGAGGCCTTCCCTTGTTGCCAGTTGTTTTCTAGGAGTTGAGTTCCCACTTTGGAGTTCCCAGAGCCGGGGCGTCTGTGTAGGGGTCATCTGGAAGGACAGGTCCCTCCTGTCCTTATTGGCTGCCACTATGAGAGGCCCAATCCACATTTGGTTGATGCTCTTAAGTCTCTATGCTCGCTAGCAGAGTAATGCTCAAAATTCTCCAAGCTAGGCTTCAACAGTACGTGAACCAAGAACTTCCATATGTTCAAGTTGGATTTAGAAAAGGCAGGGCAACCAGAGATCAAATTGCCAGCATCTGATGGATCATAGAAAAAGCAAGAGAATTCCAGAAAGACATCTAGTTCTGCTTCATTAACTACACTAAAGCCTTTGTGTGGATCACAACAAACTGTGGAAAATTCTTAAGAAGAATACCAGACCACTTTACCTACCTCTTAAGAAACCTGTGTGCAGGTCAAAAAGCAACAGTTAGAACCGGACATGGAACAATGGAATGGTTCAAAATTGGGAAAGGAGTTTGTTAAAGCTATATATTGTCACTCTGCTTATTTAACTTAAATGCAGTGTATATCATGAGAAATGCCGGGCTGCATGGAGCACAAGCTGAAATCAAGATTGCTGAGAGAAATATCAATAACCTCAGATATGTAGATAATACCACCCTATGGCAGAAAGTGAAGAGGAACTAAGAGCTTCTTGATGAAGGTGAAAGAGGAGAGAAAAAGCTGGCTTAAAACTCAACATTCAAAAAATGAAGGTCATGGCATCTGGTCCCATCACTTCATGACAAATAGATGGGGAAACAATGGAAACAGTGACAGACTTTATTTTCTTGGTCTGCAAAATCACTGCAGATGGTGATTGCAGCCATGAAATTGAAAGACATTTACTTCTTGGAAGGAAAGCTATGACAAACAGACAGTGTATTAAAAAGCAGACATTATTTTGCTGACAAAGGTCCATATAGTCAAAGCTATGGGTTTTCCAGGAGTTATGTATGGATGTGAGAGTTGGACTATAAAGAAAGCTGAGTGCTGAAAAATTGATGCTTTTGAACTGGTGTTGGAGAAGACTCTTGAGAGTCCCTTGGAGTGTAAGGAGATCCAATCAGTCCATCCTAAAGGAAATCAGTCTTGAATATTCATTGGTAGGACAGGTGCTGAAGCTGAAGCTCCAATACTTTGGCCACCTGATGCAAAGAGCCAGCACATTAGGAAGGACCTTGATGCTAGGAAAGATTGAGGGCAGGAGAAGAAGGAGACAACAGAGGATGAGATGGTTGGATGGCATCACTGACTCGATGGGTTTGAGTTTGAGCAAGCTCTGGGAGTTGGTGAAGGACAGGGAAGCCTGGCGTGCTGCAGTCCATGGGGTTGCAAAGAGTCGGACACAACTGAGTGACTGAACAACAACAACAAATGAGAGGCCCAGTCCTCATCTGGTTGATGCTCTTCGGTGTCAACGCTCTGACCTGTGAGGCCCATGTAGAAAGCAGCCAGGTCAGGAGCATTTCCCCTTTCATCTCAAGTATAATGGGAATGTTGGGGGAGTCTAGGTTGCCAAGGCTGCTCATCACCAATTATCCTGGTGCAGATTATAAGTCACTTTGCCCAACTCCTTCCATAAACCTCAGGTCAGGATCCTTGAGGAAGGGCAACCAGGAGTCAGGTTGGCTGGGGCTCAGGCAGGATACTCTGGTTGAGATAGTGGTGGGGTGTGTGGGTGTGTGTGTGTGAGAGAGAGAGAGAAAGAGAGAGAGAGACACTACGTGGTTCCCCAAACAACTGAGTGGAAAGTGAAGAACAGTCAAATGTTTGAAATTTTTCTCTGCATGTTGCTAAACATAGAGGTCTTTGCAAACGTTCATGTATTAGATGGAAATTAAAATATTTCATCCAGATGTTTTGGGATGTGGTAATGAAGCTTGCAAGTAGATGATTGGTTACAACTTATCTTTGGATCATCCTACTTTACTTCACAGTCACAGTTCATCCCTGTCATCATCATCATTCAGGCCAAATTCATGAATTAGATAAGATTTTCGAGCTCTCCTTTTTAAAAACCCTTACTGAGTTGATTGTGTTGGGTCTTAGTCGTGGCACGCAGGATCTTCATTGTGTCATGTGGGACCTTTGTGTGCATGGACTCTCTAGTTGCGGCACGCAGGCTTAGCTACTCTGTGGCATGTGGCATATTAGCTTCCCAACCAGGGATCAAACACATGTCCCCTGCACTGCAAGGTGGATTCTTAAGCACTGGACCAACAGGGAGGTCCTTGAGCTCTTCTTAAAGATTCAAAGAAAATCCAGTTAAGAAATTATGGTCCTTTCCTCTTCCTCCCAGGGCCTTCTTCCCACAGTCCATAAGATCTACTAACTTCACATGCTTCTTATAAGGGTTAGAAAAGTTAACACATGAAATGTGCTTAAAACTGTGCCTGATAAATTCTCACAAAATGATGTTCATCTTTCTTTACTACACACCACCACTGCTATGGCTATTACTACTACTACTGCTACTACAGGGCTTCCCTGGTGGTTCAGTGGTAAAGAATCAGCCTGTCAATATAGGAGATGTGAGTTTGATCCCTGGGTCAGGAAGATTCCCTGAAGAAGGAATGCCAGCCCATTCCAGTATTCTTGACTGGGAAATCCCATGAATAGAGGAGCCTGACAGGCTACAGTTCATGGGTCACAAAGAGTTGGACACGACTTAGCGACTAAACAAAAACAACTACAACAACTACTACTACCACTCTAGATGTATCCTGTTAGCATAAATCCATCCAGAGCAACCTTTAGTTATTTCAAGCCAATGGGGAATTGTTTGTCCACAGTCATTAAATTCTCAGCCAACTGAATTCTCATGCTTTAAAAGAGGAGATCTTGGTAACTTTAGCCATTGGAACATGGAGGTCATGCTGGATTCCCTTGTCTTTATAAATAAAATTTGGTGGATATGTCCTTGTTTTTCCTGTGGTCTCCTGGACTCAGAGTTCTGAACAACAGCTAGTGATTGTTAGGACACAGCATGGCACAGGGCAAGTGCTTATTCAATTCAGTTCAGTTCAGTCGCTCAGTCATATCCAACTCTTTGTGACCCCATGGGCTGCATTACACCAGGCTTCCATGCCTATCACTAACTCCCAGAACTTATTCAAACTCATGTCCATTGAGTCAGTGATGCTATCCGACCATCTCATCCTCTGTCGTCCCCTTCTTCTCCTGCCCTCAATCTTTCCCAGCATCAGGGTCTTTGCAAATGAGTCAGCTCTCCGCATCAGGTGGCCAAAGTATTGGAGTTTCAACTCCAGCATTAGTCCCTCCAATGAACACCCAGGACTGATCTCCTTTAGGATGGACTGGTTGGATCTCCTTGCTGTCCAAGGGACTCTCAAGAGTCTTCTCCAACACCACGGTTCAAAAGCATCAATTCTTCTGCACTCAGCTTTCTTTATAGTCCAACTCTCACATCCATACATGACCACTGGAAAAGCCATAGCTTTGACTATATGGACCTTTTGGCAAAGTAATGTCTCTGCTTTTTAATATGCTGTCTAGGTTGGTCATAACTTTTCTTCCAAGGAGCAACTGTCTTTTAATTTCATGGCTGCAGTCACCATCTGCAGTGATTTTGGAGCTCAAAAAAATAAAGTCTGTAACTCTTTCCACTGTTTCTCCATCTATTTATCATGAAGTGATGGGACTAGTTTTAGAAAAGGCAGAGGAACCAGAGATCAAATTGCCAACATCTGCTGAATCATGGAAAAAGGAAGAAAGTTCCAGAAAAACATCTATTTCTGCTTTATTGACTATGCCAAAGCCTTTGACTGTGTGCATCACAATAAACTGTGGAAAATTCTTCAAGAGATGGGAATACCAGACCACCTGACCTGCCTCTTGAGAAACCTATATGCAGGTCAGGAAGCAACAGTTAGAACTGGACATGGAAAAACAGACTGGTTCCAAATAGGAAAAGGAGTATGTCAAGGCTGTAGATTGTCACCCTGCTTATTTAGCTTATATGCAGAGTACATCATGAGAAACAATGGGCTGGAAGAAGCACAAGCTGGAATCAAGATTGCCGGGAGAAATATCAATAACCTCAGATATGCAGATGACACCACCCTTATGGCAGAAAGTGAAGAGGAACTCAAAAGCCTCTTGATGAAAGTGAAAGAGGAGAGAGAAAAAGTTGGCTTAAAGCTCAACATTCAGAAAACGAAGATCATGGCATCCGGTCCCATCACTTCATGGGAAATAGATGGGGAAACAGTGGAAAAAGTGTCAGACTTTATTTTTTGGGGCTCCAAAATCACTGCAGATGGTGATTGCAGCCATGAAATTAAAAGACATTTACTCCTTGCAAGGAAAGTTATGACCAACCTAGATAGCATATTCAAAAGCATAAACATTACTTTGCCAACAAAGGTCTGTCTAGTCAAGGCTATGGTTTTTCCAGTGGTCATGTATGGATGTGAGAGTTGGACTATAAAGAAAGCTGAGTGCCAAAGAATTGATGCTTTTGAAGTGTGGTGTTGGAGAAGACTCTTGAGAGTCCCTTGGACTGCAAGGAGATAACCAGTCCATTCTGAAGGAGATCAGTCCTGGGTGTTCTTTGGAAGGACTGATGCTAGAGCTGAAACTTCAGTACTTTGGCCACCTGATGTGAAGAGTTGACTCATTGGAAAAGACTCTGATGCTGGGAGGAATTGGGGGCAGGAGGAGAAGGGGATGACAGAGGATGAGATGGCTGGATGTCATCACCGACTCAATGGATGTGAGTTTGAGTGAACTCTAGGAGTTGGTGGTGGATAGGAGGCCTGGCATGCTGCAATTCATGGGGTCGCAAAGAGTCGGACACGACTGAGTGACTGAACTGAACTGAACTGAACTGATGGGAATAGATGACATGATCTTAGTTTTCTGAATGTTAAGTTTTAAGCCAGCTTTTTCACTCTCCTCTTTCACTTTCATCAAGAGGCTCTTTAGTTCTTCTTCACTTTCTGCCATAAGGGTGGTGTCATCTGCATATCTGAGGTTATTGATATTTCTCCCGGCAATCTTGATTCCAGCTTGTGCTTCATCCAGCCCAGCATTTCTCATGATGTATACTGCATATAAGTTAAATAAGCAGGATGACAGTATACAGCCTTGACATACTCCTCTCCCTATTTGAGACCAGTCTGTTGTTCTGTGATCAGTTCTAACTGTTGCTTCTTGACCTACATACAGATTTCTCAGGGGGCAGGTCAGGTGGTCTGGTATTCCCATCTCCTTAAGAATTTTCCACAGTTTGTTGTGATCCACACAGTCAGAGGCTTTGACGTAGTCAATAAAGCAGAAGTAGATGTTTTTCTGGAACTCTCTTGCTTTTTCCACGATCCAGCGGATGTTGGCAATTTGATCTCTGGTTCCTCTGCCTTTTCTAAATCCAGCTTGAACATCTGGAAGTTTGTGGTTCATGTACTATCGAAGCCTGGCTTGAAGAATTTTGAACATTACTTTGCTCGTGTGTGAGATGAGTGCAATTATTGAGTGCAGCACTTTCACAGTATGATCTTTTAGGATTTGAAATGGCTCAACTTGAATTCCATCAACTCCACTAGCTTTGTTTGTAGTGATGCTTCCTAAGGCTCACTTGACTTTGCATTCCAGGATGTCTGGCTCTAGGTGAGTGATCATGCCATCATGATTATCTGGGTCATGAAGATCTTTTTTGTATAGTTCTTCTGTGTATTCTTGCCACCTCTTCTTAATATCTTCTGCTTCTGTTAGGTCCATACCATTTCTGTGCTTTATTGTGCCTATCTTTGCATGAAAT
>NW_011494956.1:12102552-12125708 GCF_000754665.1 Bison bison bison | reverse complement strand
CTTTGGAAGTCTGCATTCAAATGGGAATATCTTTCCTTTTCTCCTTTGCTTTTCACTTCTCTTCTTTTCACAGCTATTTGTAAGGCCTCCTCAGACAACCATTTGGCCTTTTTGCATTTCTTTTTCTTGAAGATGGCCTTGATCACTGCCTTCTGTACAATGTCACAAACCTCTGTTCATAGTTCTTCAGGCATTCTGTCTATCAGACCTAATCCCTTGAATCTATTTTTCGTTTCTACTGTATAATCGTAAGGGATTTGATTTAGGCCATACCTGAATGGTCTAGTGGTTTTCCCTACTTTCTTCAGTTTAAGTCTGAATTTGGCAATAAGGAGTTCATGATCTGAGCCACAGTCAGCTCCTGGTCTTGTTTTTGCTGACTATTTGGAGCTTCTCTGCCTTTGGCTGCAAAGAATATAATCAATCTGATTTCAGTATTGACCATCTGGTGATGTCCATGTGTAGAGTTGTCTCTTTTGTTGTTGGAAGAAGGTGTTTGCTATGACCAGTGTGTTCTCCTGGAAAAATTCTGTTAGCGTTTGCCCTGCTTCATTTTGTACTCCAAGGCCAAATTTGCCTGTTACTCCAGGTATTTCCTGACTTCCTACTTTTGCATTCCAGTCCCCTACAAGTTGCCCTTTCTCTCTCCCTTCATTTTTTGTGGTGCCCCTTCCCCATTCAGATATTCATTTGTCTCTGCTTCCAGGAATCTTATTTTACGTTCCCTGCTAACTTGCTGCGCCAAATCTGTCAGGTCGTAAAGACGAACAAGCAAGACAGATAAGCATAAGTATATCCAATGCCTGAGGAATATCATAGATTGTTAGTGATGTTCTGGAGAGTTATGCTTGTCATGCAAAATGCCTTCCAGAGAAGCCAAGTGTTGCCTGGACATGATGCTCCAGTGTGACCGGAGAGACCCTCCCAATCCAGCATAAGGTCCAGTTGTGTTCCTCCATTCCTCATGCAACACCCAGCCCAGTCAGAGGCTCTACTCAGCCTCCTCGTTGGGCTCACTGCTGCCCTAGCTTGCTCAGCTTGTCTCAGAAGTGAAACCAGATGGCCAGGGTGGGTAGTGAGGGAGACCCACAAAAGAAAAACCCCAGGGAAAACTGAGCTCTAGGTTCCACCCACTGCCCCAAACTGCTTCTGAATTGGTTCATCCATGAACAAACCCAAAAATTCCTTTTATCTCCCAATCACTAAGAATCTGATCCTTTATTTAGTCCCGAAACTTGGAAACTAATCTTTTATTTATCTCTACTGTAATCCCACTGCAGGCTGTGTATGGAATACACCGCTTGGGAACAAACTTCTAGGATTTCAGAAGGACCCTGAGTCAGGGAAGCACAAGGGCTTACAAGGGAAAGAAAAACCAGGGCCAGGATGTTTTGGTTCCACGTGTGAACTGGAGTAAGAACGTGCCTCATTTGGGCTTGTATGGTGGAGAGTGAGCCACAGGCAAACTCCTTAATCACCAGACCACAGCAGAGGGCAGCATGATGTCAGATCCCAGCAAGGCAAGCTGGTTGAAACAGTTTCCCAAGCTTCCTTCAATGTGGCCCTCAAGCCAGGGCACAGAATCAGTGACACGTGGAGTGGTTCCAGATAGCTGTCTGTCAGCCTGGTTTCACCCTTTCTCAAAGGATCTGGGGCTAAACTACACACACAGTGTGGCAGAGAGTGCCAGCCTGTATACTACTGCTCACCCATCTGTCCTGAGCAGGCTGACTCCCACTGGGACCCTGGGAGGACTGCCTAGTCTCTGGAGGTCTTGCAGACCTGCACCCCTCCTCCATCTCTCACACTCATTCTTTTCTCTTTGCCTTTTTTGGTTATTCTTGTTTTTGTTTTGGCTGTATGGCTTGTGGGATCTTAGTACCCTGATCAGGTATCAAACCCAGGCCCTCAGCAGTGAGAAGGCAGAGCCCTTAACACAGGGAGCTCCCGTCTCTTTCATTCATTCTTATTTTCAACAAATATTTCCTGTGTACCTCTCTGGTGCCAGGTCCAGGGCTGGCGCTGTCCATTCAGTGATGAACAGGGCATCATCCCTGCCCTTAAAGAATTAGTAGACCCTGTGGAGAGATCAGTCAGATGCTGAATAGTCATTTAACTAAAGTTATGATGGAAGGAGGGCAAGGGGCCACACTGGGGGTCTGGGAGTTTGTAAGGGGAGAATGCAGTTAGTGCTGGCAGTCAGAGGCTGGTAAGCTGACCATTGAAGGATGAGCAGGAGTTAGCAAGGTGCTGAGCTGGGGAGTCCAGGAGCGTCTTCATAAATTCCTCCACTCTCTTTGACTTTTCACCGTCTTCCTGACTCCCTCCAAACCTCAGCTCCTGACTCAGGCATCAGGGGCATTTAGTGTGTGTTCAAAACTCCATTTCTGCAAACTGCTTGTGGACCTCAGCCCCTGGTGTTACCCCCAGAACTAACCAGCTGGTCTGTGCCTTCCCAAGCCCCCGTCTGGGGATGCAGCTGCCTAGTCCTGGTCCTTCTTTCACCAACTCACTGGCTTATGTACTCACACGTCTTTGATTCACACACCATGTCAGCTTGATTCCACGGAGCTTTCCCAGCACCTGCTGGCACTACAGGGGAGGCAGCTCACTTTGTTCACAGATTCTCTCAGAAGTTTGCTTCTTCAGCTCACCACACGCACTCAGCCAGGACCAGGCCTTGCTCTGGGCCCGGGCTGAGGGCTAAAGGGCAGTCTGAAAGAAAGCCATGCAGGTAGGGTTCAGGGAGAGCTTCCTGGGAGAGTCAGGCTGGGAAGGAATTTGTCAGGGGGTGTTGCTCTTCTTTCCCCTTCTCTTACCCCGTTTGCTCACTCTTTCCCAAGTGTTCTTCAGCCTCTACTCTGGCCTTTCATGGATATTTCCCAGCTTTAGCCTTAAGGAATAGAACTAAGAGGACCCTTAGAAATCTAGTCTGATACCTGCCCATTTGACAAATGGGGATAGTGAGGTCTGTATGGGGGAGGGATTAGCACAGAGTCATGCAGCTCAAGGAAACATGATGGCTAGATACTTGTATTGTTCCAGAGTCAAAGTGAGCTCTTTGACAAGGCCTCTGAAAAAGGGAGTCTTCTCTCTCCTACCTGATTTTGATGGACAGGTTGGTGGAAAGATGGGAGTGGAATTAGTGGACCACAGGTTGATAAGCAATAATGTCCTGGATTCTTTGCCAATTTGATGGGAAAAGGGAGAAAACTCCAAGAAGTGTCCAAAGGCCCTTCCTTTCTAATGAGCATGACAGGAGCTGATGGTTCAGTCATTGGTCCTGGCTGTGTTTTCAGTGGTCTCCATATAGGCTTAGATTGCAGGGCTTTAAGCCCGTGACAGCTTCAGCTTAATGAGTGGATTTAGAAGGACTCCAGCTCCGAATAAAGTTCATGTTAGAACCAGGTCTCAGGGAAACAGGGTGACAAATGATTCCCTGGCTGTATTCTTTGAGCACATCCACCCCCCAGCAGATGAGCCTACTGGAGAAGCACATACTCATAAAGTGTCGCATGGTAGCAGGGGAATCTGAGCACAGAGACCCTGAGTGACCCTTGATCTGTTAGTTGAGCAGCTTGGACTAGAATCTGAGTTTATGGATTCATCTTTTCTCCCCGCCTCCTTTTTTTTCTTGGTAAGGAATTTGATTTTTAACTTAAAAGCTGAGAAACGATTATTTATAAGCTGGAGAGTAAGATGATATAATTTACATTAAAATAGCTTTATTGAAATATAATTCACATAACATAAAATACCCTTTATTTTTTCTTTAACTGAATTAGAATTCTCTAAAGCCGTCTTTTTCTTTTTTTCATTTTTCTTACAAATTGGAGTTTGTGTCTCCTGTTGTTTGTTGTGTAGTTGCCTAGTCCTGTCTGACTCTTTAGCGGCCCCATGGAGTGTAGCCCGCCAGGCTTCTCTGTCCATGGGATTTCCCAGGTAAGAATACTGGAGTGGGTTGCCATTTCCTTGGCCATTGCTTCTCATGCCCCTCAACGAAACAATGAACTTTTTGTGACGCTTACCACATTTTTCTAAGACTATTTGCTTGATAAGGAAATCATTTAAAATACTTTTTCAATTAAAAATTTTTAGATAGAGGGGCTTCCTTGGCAGTCCAGTGGTTAAGACTCCACACTTCCATTGCAGGGGGCGAGGGTGGGGCCAATTTTTTTTTTTAAGATAGAAACCTTGCTTTGCATTTCTATTCCCATCATCTTGCATTTCCCCAGGTCAGAAAAACCTATATTTCTTCCTCTCTGAAGCAAATTATTCTTAAAGAAAAACAAAAGTAGGTAAGATAAAGGGCACAACTATTTAAAAGAGTTAAATCCTTTTTAACTGTTATATGCTCTTAGATTTTAAAAACTAATTTGAAGAAGGCCATAAAATGGATTGTTGAGTCCTTTTAAAAAACACTATTTTAACAGTGTTGTGTGTGTGTAATTGTCATGCTCAGAAAGCATTCTTTGTGGAAGTGAAGTACTATAGGTTCTTGGTACATAAGAGTTTTGGAGACAAGGTACTTATGACTGACGTCAGAACTAAAAGTCCCAACAGGATTGTCCATCCAGCACAATATTCTTTCTTTATTGCTAACATTGACTGTGTGCTACTGTAGTCCTGATTGTCAGCTTCCCCACTGCATGGTTACCCTGGCCTCCAGTATCTCCACTCCCGGCCCCTGCCCAGTCGCATCGGCCTTACTGCTCCCTCACTCTGGCCAAAGGAAAACAAGTCAGAAAATAATCCTTTTTAAAAAGAACAAATTTGAAGAATCTGTTTTCTTTCTCAACAACTAGCACAAATAGATGTGGTAACCTCAAACTACAACATTATATATAGAATTATGTACTTATATATATAACATGACATTATTATATAGAGTAAGGAAAGTAAATCATGATCTAGTGTTTCAAAAGAACTATCTTTAGATTATAATTTAACATGGAGAGAAACAAATCCCACCCAAAAGGGTTAAAAATGTTGGATTAAAATTAAAAACTCTAAGAGGAAACAAAAAACTACCTGGAGACAAAGGAAAAAATGAAATGAAAGTGCAAAAATCCAGAATCTAAAAAAAAAAAAAAATCCAGAATCTATGGGACATAGCAAAAACAAAAACTTATAATAAGGAAGTTTTTGTGATATACCTATCTCAGGGAACAAGAAAAACCTAAAATAACCCACAACAGAAGCAGCAGTTAGAACTGAAAATGGAACAGTGGACTGGTTCCAAATTAGGAAAAGAGTTTGTCAAAGCTGTATATTGTCACCCTGCTTATTTAACTTATATGCAGAGTACGTTATACGAAATGCCAGGCTTGATGAAGCACAGCCAGAATCAAGATTGCAGAGAGAAATATTAACAACCTCAGGTATACAGATGACACCACCCTTATGGCAGAAGGCAAAGAGGAACTAAAGAGCCTTTGGATGAAGGTGAAAGAGAAGAGTGAAAAAGCTGGTTTAAAACTCAACCTTCAAAAAACAAAGATCATGGCATTTGGTTCCATCACTTCATGGCAAACAGATGGGGAAACAATGGAAACAGTGACATACTTTATTTTTTGGGCTCCAAAATCACTGCAGATGGTGATTGCAGCTGTGAAATTAAAAGACACTCCTTGGAAGAAAACCTATGACAAACCTAGACAGTGTATTAAAAAGCAGAGACATTACTTTGCCAACAAAAGTCTGTCTAGTCAAAGCTATGGTTTATCCAGTAGTCATGTGTGGATGTGAGAGTTGGACCATAAAGAAGGCTGAGGGCCAAAGAATTGATGCTTTTGAACAGGTGTTGGAGAAAACTCTTGAGAGTCCCTTGGACTGCAAAGAGATCAAACCAGTCCATCCTAAAGGAAATCAGTCCTGAATATTCATTGGAAGGACTGATGCTGAAGCTGAAGCTCCAGTACTTTGGCCACCTGATGCAAAGAGCCAACTCCTTAGAAAAGACCCTGATGCTGAAAAGATTGAAGGCAGGAGAAAGGGACAACAGAGGATGAGATGGTTGAATGGCATCACTGACTCAATGGACATGAGTTTGAGCAAGCTCTGGGAGATGGTGAAGGACAGGGAAGCCTGGTGTGCTATATCACATGGGGTCACAGAGTCAGATGTAACTGAGCAACTGAACAATGACACCATCACCTAAAGAATATACATATATATGAATATATAAAAATATGAATATATATATGATTGTATGTGTGTGCTAAGTTGCTTCAGTCATGTCCAACTCTTTGTGACCCTATGGACTATAGCCTGCCAAGCTACTCTGTCCATGGGATTCTCCAGGCAAGAATACTAAACTGGGTTCCCATGCCCCACTCCAGGGAATCTTCCCCACCCAGGGATCAAATCCATATCTCCTGAAGCTACTGCATTGCAGGGGATTCTTTACTGCTGAGTCACCATGAAAGCCCATATATATGATTACTTGTATATAGATGTGAATATATATTTATATGTGATATAAACATAATAATGATATATCTATATATGTATAAATAATGATTCAATTATATATATACACACACACATATATAAAGCACATATGTATATAATCACAGCACAGTGATTCAGTTATGTATGTATTTATATATCTATATATATAGATATATATATACTGCTAAGTCACTTCAGTCATGTCCGACTCTGTGCGACCCCATAGATGGCAGCCCACCAAGCTCCCCTATCCCTGGGATTCTCCAGGCAAGAACACTGGAGTGGGTTGCCATTTCCTTCTCCGATGCATGAAAGTGAAAAGTGAAAGTGAAGTCGCTCAGTCGTATCTGACTCTTAGCGACCCCATGGACTGCAGCCTACCAGGCTCCTCCATCCATGGGATTTTCCAGGCAAGAGTACTGGAGTGGGGTGCCATTGCCTTCTCCAATCTATATCTATATCTATATCTATATATTTACTTTGGGAAAAAAAGCCAAAAGTCAAAATGCCAGATTGTATGATAATTTCATTTTTAATTTTTTTGGGAACTACCATACTGTTTTCCAGTTATATATGTATAAAACTGAATTTGCTGAACTGTGTTACATGCAGAAATTAACATAGCATTGTGAATAAGCTATACTTCAATAAAATAAATATTAAAAGATGTCTGTTGCATTTCTATACATTAACAGTGAATTATCAGAAAGAGAAATTAAGAAAAATATCCCATTTACAGTTGCATCAAAAGCTGTTTAAACATAAATCTAATCAAGGAGGTGAAAGACCTGTACTTGGAAGACTATAAGACACTGAAAGAAAAGACAGTCAAAGAAAGAAAGTGAAGATGACAGAAATGGAAAGATATAATGTCATGGATTAGAAGAATTAACGTTGTTAAAATGTCCATATAGCCAAGGCAATCTACAGATTTAATGCAATCCTTATTATCCTACCCATAGCAATTTTCACAGAACCAGAACAAATAATTCTAAAATTTGTATGGAAACACAAAAGACCCTGAAAAGCCAACACAGTCTTGAAAAAGAAGAACAAAGTAAGTATCACACACCCTGATTTCAAACTATACTACAAGGCAACAGTAGTTGAAACAATGTGGTACTGGCATAAAAACAACATGTAGATCAATGGTAAGAATGTGGAGTGAAGGGAATCTTCACGCACTGTCGCTGGGAATAAGCATCGGTGCAGCTACTATGGAAAACAGTATGGTAGTTCTTGAAAAAATTAAAAATGAAACTATCATATAATCCAGCAATTTCACTTCTGTTTTTTCCCCCAAAGTAAATAAAGACACTAGTTTGAAAAGATACATACACCCGTATGTTCACTGAAGCATTGTTCACAATAGCCAAGATATGGAAGCAACTTAAGTGTCCATCAGTAGATGAATAGATAAAGAAGATTTGTGTGTATGTGTGTGTGCATGCATGTGTGTATGTGTGTGTATACATGTATGCGTGTGTGTATATATATATATATATATATATATATATAAAATGGAATATTCAGTTCAGTTCAGTCCCTCAGTCGTGTCTGACTCTTTGTGACCCCGTGGACTGCAGCACGCCAGGTCTCCCTGTCCATCACCAACTCCTGGTGTTTACTCAAACTCATGTCCATCGAGTCGGTGATGCCATCCAACCATCTCATCCACTGTCATCTCCTTCTCCTGCCTTCAATACTTCCCAGCATCAGAGTCTTTTCAAATGAGTCAGTTCTTCACATCAGGTGGCAAAGTATTAGAATTTCAGGTTCAGCATCAGTCCTTCCAATGAATATTCAGGACTGATTTCCTTTAGCATGGACTGGTTGAATCTCCTTGCTGTCCAAGGGACTCTTAAGAGTCTTCTCCAACACCACGGTTCAAAAGCATCAATTCTTCTGTGCTCAGCTTTCTTTATAGTCCAACTCTAACATCCATACAATGACTACTGGGAAAACCATAGCTTTGACTAGACAGACCTTTGTTGGCAAAGTAATGTCTCTGCTTTTGAATATGCTGTCTAGGTTGGTCATAACTTTTCTTCCAAGGAGCAAGCATCTTTTAATTTCATGGCTTCAGTCACCATCTGCAGTGATTTTGGAGCCCCCCAAAATAAAGTCTGTCACTGTTTCCATCGTTTCCCCATCTATTTGCCATGAAATGATGGGACTACATGCCATGATCTTCGTTTTCTGAATGTTGAGTTTTAAGCCAGCTTTTTCACTCTCCTCTTTCACTTTCATCAAGAGGCTCTTTAGTTCCTCTTCACTTTCTGCCATAAGGGTGGTGTCATCTGCATATCTGAGGTTATTGATATTTCTCCCAGCAATCTTGATTCCAGCTTGTGCTTCCTCCAGCCCAGAATTTCTCATGATGTTTTCTGCATATAAGTTAAATAAGCAGTGTGACAGTATCCAGCCTTGATGTACTCCTTTTCCTATTTGGAACCAGTCTGTTGTTCCATGTCCAATTCTAACTGTTGTTTCTTGACCTGCATACAGATTTCTCAGGAGGCAGGTCAGGTGATCTGGTGTTCCTATCTCTTTAAGAATTTTCCACAGTTTATTGTGTTCCACACAGTCAAAGGCTTTGGCATAGTCAATAAACCAGAAGTAGATATTTTTCTGGAACTCTCTTGCTTTTTCCACAATCCAGTGGATGTTAGCAATTTGATCTCTGGTTCCTTTTCTAAAACCAGCTTGAATATCTGGAAGTTTGTGGTTCATGTACTGTTGACATCTGGCTTGAAGAATTTTGAGCATTACTTTGCTAGTATGTGAGATGAGTGCAATTGTGCAGCAGTTTGAGCATTCTTTGGCATTGCCTTTCTTTGGAATTGGAATGAAAACTGACCTGTTCCAGTCCTGTAGCCAGTGCTGAGTTTTTCAAATTTGCTGGCGTATTGAGTGCAGCACTTTGACAGCATCATCTTTTAGGATTTGAAATAGTTCAACTCGAATTCCGTCAACTCCACTAGCTTTGTATGTAGTGATGCTTCCTAAGGTCCACTTGACTTTGCATTCCAGGATGAGTGATCCTGGAATGATCACTCAGGATCATTCCAGGTGAGTGATCACACCATTGTGATTATCTGGGTCATGAAGATCTTTTTTGTATAGTTTTTCTGTGTATTCTTGCCACCTCTTCTTAATATCTTCTGCTTCTGTTAGGTCCATACCATTTCTGTTCTTCATTGAAATATTACTCAGCCATAAAAAGAAGTAAATCTTGTCATTGCTACAACATGGATAGACCTAGAGGATATTTTACTAAGTGAAATAAGACAAAGAAAGAGAAAAATATTGTATGACTTCATTTATATGTAGAATCTAAAAAATCAAACACAATAACAAAACAGAATCATACAGAGACCAGAGAAGTGGTTTTAGAGGGGAGGAACTTGGAGAGATGTGTAAAACAGGTAAGGGAAATTAAGAGGTACAAACTTCCAGTTAAATAAATGTAACACGGATGAAGTGTACAGTGTGGGGAATATAGTCATTAATAATGTAATATCTGTATGGTGATAGATGGTAACTAGACTTACCATGGTCATCAGTTTTGAAATGTATATAAATATCCAGTCACTATGATGTGCATCAGGAACTAACATAGTGTTATAGGTCAGTAACACTTCCAAAGCAAACAAACTCATAGAAAAAGAGATCGGATTTGTGGTTATCAAAAGTACACTCAGATAATAAAGAATCTGCCCGAAGTGTGGGAGACCCAGGTTTGATCACTGGGTGGGGAAGATCTCCTAGAGAAGGGAATGGCTACTCACTCCAGTATTCTTGCCTGGGAAGTCCCTTGGACAGAGTAGCCTGGTGGGTGACAGTCCATGGAGTCACAGAGTTGTATACTGCTGAGCAGTTAACACTTTCACTTTCATTTCAGAAGTAGGGGGTGCAGGCAAGGGTATTTGGATGAAGGTGGTCAAAAGGACAAACTTTCAGTTATAAGACAAATCAGTACTAGAAATATAATGTACAGCATGATTAATGCAATTATGTTGTTATATACGAAAGTTGTTAAAAGAGGAAATTTTAAGAATTCTTACCACAACAAAAACTGTTTTGTCTTTTTCTATAATTTTGTGTGTAAGATGATAGATATTCACCAGACTTATTGTGGCAGTCGATTCATGATGTATGTAAGTCAAACCATTATGCTGTATGCCTTAAATTTGTACAGTGCTGTGTCATTATATATCAATAAAACTGGAAGAAAAAACTAAAAATAAAATGAATACTTTATTTGTTCATTTTTGTATCTTTTTCTGTGTATGTGTGCAACATTATTATTCAATATATGTATATATTGCAAAATGATTATTACAATAAGTCTAATTAACATCTGTCACTACCCAGAGTTACACTTTTTTTTTCTTGTGCTGGAGAACTTTTGAGTTACTTCTTAGCAACTTTCAAATATATATTACAGTATTTTTAACTATAGACATCATGCTTTACACCACATCCCCAGGACTTACTTATTGTATAACTAGAAATTTGTTCACTTCGGAAGGCTTTCTTATTTTTCCTTGCTATTCTTTGGAAGTCTGCATTCAGATGGGTATATTTTTCCTTTTCTTCTTCGCCTTTTGCTTCTCTTCTTTTCCCAGCTGTTTGTAAGGCCTCCTCAGACAACCATTTTGCCTTTCTGCATTTCTTTTTCTTAGGGATGGTTTTGATCACTGCCTCCTGTACAGTGTCATGAACCTCCGTCCATAGTTCTTCTGGCACTCTGTCTATCAGATCTAATGCCTTGAATCTATTTATCACTTCCTCTGTATAATTGTAAGGGATTTGATTTAGGTCATACCTGAATGGCCTGGTGGTTTTCCCTACTTTCTTTAAGTCTGAATTTGGCAATAAGGAGTTCATGATCTGAGCCACAGTCAGCTCCCGGTCTTGTTTTTGCTGACTGTATAGAGCTTCTCCATCTTTGGCTGCAAAGAATATAATCAATCTGATTTCAGTATTGTCCATGTTTAGAGTTCATGGTGATGTCCCTGTGTAGAGTCATCTCTTGTGTTGTTGAAAGAGGGTGCTTGCTATGACCAGTGCATTCTCTTGGCAGAACTCTGTTAAGCCTTCGTCCTGCTTCATTTTGTACTCCAAGGCCAAACTTGCCTGTTACTCCAGGTATCTCTTGACTTCCTACTTTTGCATTCCAGTCACCTATGATGAAAAGGACAGCTTTTTTGGTGTTAGTTCTAGAAGGTCTTGTAGGTCTTCATAGAACCATTCAGTTTCAGTTTCTTCAGCATTAGTGGTTGGGCATAGACTTGGATTACTGTGATATTGAATGGTTTGCCTTGGAAATGAACCTAGATCATTCTGTCATTTTTGAGATTGCATCCAAGTGCAGTTCTGTCTCTTTTATTGGCTATGAGGGCTATTCCATTTCTTCTAAGGGATTCTTGCCCACAGTAGCAGATATAATGGTCATCTGAATTAAATTCTCCCGTTCCCATTAGTTTTAGTTCCCTGATTCCTAAAATGTTGATGTTCTCTCTTGCCATCTCCTGTTTGACCACTTCCAATTTACCTTGGTTCATGGACCTAACATTCCAGGTTCCTGTGCAATATCATTATTTACAGCATCGGACTTTACTTTCACCACCAGACACATCCACAGCTGGGCATTGCTTCTGCTTTGGCTTAGCCTCTTCATTTCTCCTGGAGCTATTTCTTCACTCTTCTCCAGTAGCATATTGGGCACCTACTGATCTGGGGAGTTCATCTTTCAGTGTCACATCTTTTTGCCTTTTCATACTGTTCATGCAGTTTTCAAGGTAAGAATGCTGAAGTGGTTTGCCATTCCCTTCTCCAGTGGACCATGTTTTGTCAGAATTCTCCACCATGACACATCCATTTGGGGTGGCCCTACATAGCATGGCTCATAGTTTCATTGAGTTAGATAAGGCTGTGATCCATGTGATCAGTTTGGTTAGTTTTCTCTGATTGTGGTTTTCATTCTGTCTGCCCTGTGATTGATGAAGATAAGAAGCTTGTGGAAGCTTCCTGATGCTTAAAACTCAATATTAAAAAAACTAAGATCATGGGATCTGGTCCCATCACTTCATAGCAAATAGATGGGGAAACAATGGAAACAGTGACAGACTTTCTTTTCTTGGTCTGTAAAATCACTGCAGATGGTGACTGAAGCCATGAAATTAAAAGACGGTTGCTCCTTAGAAGAAAAGCTATGACAAACCTAAGCAGCATATTAAAGCAGATGTTACTTTGCCAACAAAGGTCCATATAGTCAAAGTTATGGTTTTTCCAGTAGTCATGTACGGATGTGAGAGTTGGACCAGAAAGAAGGCTGAGTGCTAAAGAACTGATGCTTTTGAACTGTGGTGTTGGAGAAGACTCTTGAGAGTCTCTTGGACAGCAAGAAGATCAAACCAGTCAATCCTAAAGGAAATGAATCTTGAATATTCATTGGAGGGACTGGTGCTGAGGCTGAAGGTGCAATACTTTGGCCACCTGATGCGAAGAGCCAACTCACTGGAAAAGACCCTGATGCTGGGAAAGATTGAAGGCAGGAGGAGAAGGGGATAATAGAGGATGAGATGGTTGGATGGCATCACCTAGTCAATGGACATGAGTTTGAGCAAACTCTGGGAAGTGGTGAAGGATCAGGAAGACTCGTGTGCCATACAGTCCATGGGGTCAGAAAGAGTCAGAAATGACTGAGTGACTGAACAACAACCACAACAGAAATTTGTACCTTTGGATGTCTCTTTCCAAAAACCCTTCCCTGCTTGCCTACCCCTGGCAATCACCAACCTTCTCTGTGTATCTGGGTTACTATTTTTTTTTTTTTCCTTATATTAAGCATACAAGTACAATCATATAATATTTGTCTTTATCTAACATTTCAATTATCATAATGTCCTTGAAATCCCTTCATGTCACAAATGGAAGAATTTCTTTCTTTTCTTAAATGACTGAATGATATTCCATATATATGTGTATGTGTGTATATTTCATGTTTTTTTAAATTGAATTATAGTTGATTTACAATATTGTTTCATTTGTATAGCATAATGACTCAGTTATATGTGTGTTTGTGTGTATTCCTTTTCAGATTCTTACCCTTTGTGTTATTGTTCAGTTGCTATGTTGTGTTTGACTCTTTGTGACCCCGTGGACTGCAGAACATCCATCCTCCCTGTCACTCACTGTCTCCCACAGTTGCTCAAACTCATGTCCATTGAGTCAGTGATGCAATCCAACCATTTCATCCTCTGCCACCCTCTTCTCCTTTTGCCTTCAATATTTCCCACCATCTGGGTCTTTTCTAATGAGTCAACTCTTCACATCAGGGGAACAAAGTATTGGAGCTTCAGCTTCAGCATCAGTCCTTCCATTGAATATTCAGGGTTGATTTCCTTTAGGATGGACTGGTTTGATCTCCTTGCAGTCCAAGAAACTCTCAAGAATCTTCTCTAGCACAACAATTTTGAAGCATCAGTTTTTCAGCGCTCAGTCTTCCATATAGTTCAACTCTCACATCTGTCCATGACTACTGAAAATACCATAGCTTTGACTATACGGACCTTTGCTGGCAAAGTGATGTCTTTGCTTTTTAATACGCTATCTAGGTTTGTCATAGATTTCCTTCCAAAAAGCAAGCTAATTTTATGGCTTCTGTCACCGTCTGCAGTGATTTTAGAGCCCAAGAAGAGAAAATCTGTCACTGCTTCCATTTTTCCCCCTTCTGTGCCTGCAATGCAGGAGACCTGGGTTTGATCCCTGGGTTGGGAAGACTCCCTGGAGAGAGCAATGGCTACCCACTCTAGTATTCTTGCCTGGAGAATTCCATGGACAGAAGAGCCTGGCGGGCTACAGTCAGCGGGGTTGCAAAGAATTGGACAGGACTGAGTGGCTCTCACTTTCACTTTCTCTGATTACTTATAAGGTTGATCATGTTTTCATATATGTATTGGTCTCTCATGTAACATCTATGTGCTGTGTGTTTATGTCTTGCCCGTTTTTTGGATGTTACTGAGTTTTGGGACTTTTTTTGAGGGGGGCTTTTTTAAAAAATTTATGTGTTTTGATATAATCTTTTCCCATTTTGTGGCTTGTTTGTATTCACATTCTTTATAGTGCCTTTTGATAAACAGATTTTCTTAACTTTAATGTAGTTTCAGATATATTAGTTTTGTTCTTTATGCTTTGTAAATTTTGTGTATTGTTTAGGAAATACTCCCTATTCCAAGATAATTTTTGTATCTTCAAAGTATTTAAGTCTTTACTTTTCAAAATTTAAACTCTTTATCCTAATCCAGATTTGTAAAAGACTGTTCTCTATGGATAGGACAGTGATTCAATTTCAGTTTTTTCCTCATTGTGTAAAACACGTCAGCCTGGTGCTTTTATTGGAAGGTTCCTTTCTGAGATTTGCCTGGTGGTCCAGCAGTAAGACTCTGTTTCCCATATACATTACCAAACGTAAAATAGATAGCCAGTGGTAGTTTGATATATGATACAGGGAGCTCAAGTCTGGTGCTCTGTGACAACCTAGAGGGATGAAGTGGGGAAGGAGGTGGGAGGGTTAGTCAAGAAGGAGGGGACACGCATATCTATGGCCAATTTATGTTGATGGATGGCAAAAGCCATCACAATATTGTAAAGTAATTATCCTCCAATTAAAAAAAAAGACTCCATGTTTCCATTGCAGGGGACATGGGTCTGATCCCTGGTCAGGAAACTAAGAGCTTACAAACTGTGCAGTTTGGACCCCAGAAAAAGTTCTTTCCTTTGAAGTGAATCGTTTCCTGGGTATACTTCTTTGTTTATGTGTGGATATGTTTTTGATTTCTTTTGTTGCATTGATTTAATTGTCTAACCAGAAGGAATTTCACATAGTACTTTTAACACATTGTTTGATGCAAGACATTTAATACATAATAATACAATACTAATTAAATTAGTATATTTTCATAATAAGTTTTTGGTAGACAAAATATTTGTTTATGATCATTTTTGAAAAAATGGGTTTATTAAGCAAAGAATTCCAGGTCAAAACACTTGTTTTCTAGCAATACTGCTATTTTATTCCACTGTTTACTGCCTCCCATTGCTGTTTCTGAGACGTTGGTTGTCTGATTGTTTTTTTATTGTAGTCATCTTTTCTTTCTGCCTATAAAAAATACTGTCTTTGGATTGGTATTTTGTGGGTTTACAATACTCTGTCTAAATGTGTATTTTTAAAAAATTTATCCATCTTGAAAGTCGTTGTGCTTCCAGAACGAGGACGCTGGGCTGTGTTCCAGAACTATGTATATTCTCACAAACAGGCTTCTTTTCCCTTTCTTCCATGCTAAAGTCATGAAGAATCTTCTCAGCATGCCTTTTACTCCTGTTAATTGTAGGAAGCTGTTCATCCCTAATATCTCAGATTAAAAATCTTCAGATACCCAGGACATGGCCTTTTCTCACTACCTTATATCCTTCTCCTTCTGGAACTCATGTTGTGCTCAGCTATGTCTGACTCTTTGTGGCCTCATGGACCGTAGCCCACCAGGTCCCTCTGTCCATGGAATTTTCCAGGCAAGAATACTGGAGTGGGTTGCCATTTCCTACTCCAAGGGATCTTCCCAACCCAGGGATTGAACTCACGTCTCTTGCGTCTCCTGCATTGGCAGCACAATCTTCACTGCTTACGCCACCTGGGAAGCCCCTCTGGAAGTCAAACTCAATCACAAAACTAAAAAGATCTTCAACTTCCCTGATATTCCCTTTAACTTTCTATTATAACTGAAACCTGTTTCTTCTGAGTACCTCATTTTTCCCTGGAGTCTTCACAAGTGGAGGCTTTTCCTCCTCACCCATGCCTAGTATCCGTAGCTGGAGATATAGTGTGTGTTCTTGCTCTTCATTGATGTTTTCCAATCATTTCTCCATTCTTCCTGAATTGCACATCATCAGAGTATAACCACTCTCTAATCTGGCTTAGTTTCAAACTCTGAGATTCCTCTCCCTCACTCCTTAAATTTTTAAGGAGTCACAATTTTTGGTGATTTCAAAATGCACATAGGCAGTTCTTCCAAAACATGGATGTATCTCTATCCTGCACCACTCCTCTACCAACTAGACACCCATAGCTCACTTCCTAGTAAATATCTCCACGGAATATGTAACAGGCAGTTCAAAGGACATATGTCCAAAATTGAACATATTTTTTCTATAGTTACTATCCTCAGGGTCTTTCCAATTTCAGAAAGTAACAATTCCATTTCCCCCCCCACCCACGTCCCAAACCCTCAGGTTATGATAGAATCTTCTTACCTGTTACATGAAGAAATCCTGTTTTCTGTCTTCAGAATGTATCCAACTATGTGCCACTTCATATCTTGCTTTACTTTAATGTAAGGTACCGTTATTTCTTGTATAAATTACTGTACCCCATGAATGCAGTGATTTTTAACTATTTGTTCTTGACTGAATTCCTGGAGTTTGGAAGGTGCCTGATACATAGTCAGCACTTAATACATGTTCGTTGAATGAACGATGAGTAACTAAATTTTTTCTATCATTTCTGGAGAACTTCTCATTCATTATCTCTGTGAATAATGGGGCTTTCTGTTCTTTCAGTGTTCCCCCTATCTCCAACAGTCATATAGTAGAACTGCTCCCTCTCTGATAATGTCTCTTAGTCTTTCTTTCATATTTTATGTTTTTGACTTTCTTACCTTTATGGATGATTTCTCTATCTCAATGTTTCCATTTTCTTTTAAAATTTTTAAAAATTTTGTATTGGGGTATAGGTGATTTACAATGTTGTATTATTTTGCAGTGTACAGGAAAATGTTCCAATCATACATATGCCTATATCCATCCTTTTTCAGATTCTTTTCCCATATAGAATATTGGAGAATATTGAGTAGAGCTCCCTGTGTTATACAGTAGGTCCTTGCTGAATATCTATTTTATACATAGTAATGTGTATATGGCAACCCACTCCAGTACTCTTGCCTGGAAAATCCCACGGGCAGAGGAGCCTGGTAGGCTGCAGTCCATGGGGTCATGAAGAGTTGGACACGACTGAGCGACTTCACTTTGACTTTTCACTTTCGTGCACTGGGGAAGGAAATGGCAACCCACTCCAGTGTTCTTGCCTGGAGAATCCCAGGGACAGGGGAGCCTGGTGGGCTGCTGTCTATGGGATTGCACAGAGTCAGACACGACTGAAGCGACTTGACAGCAGCAGCAGCAGCAGCAATGTGTATATGTTAATCCTAATTTCTTTCTTCCTCCTTTCTGTTTGGTAACCATAAATTTGTTTTCTAAACATAAGTTTGTGTGTCTGTTTCTGCTTTGCACATAAGTTCATTTGTATCTTCTTTTTAGATTCCATATTTAAGTGACATCATATATTTGTCTTTATCTGATTTACTTAGTATGGTAATCTCTAGGTCATCCATGTTGCTGCAAATGACATTATTTCATTTTTAAATGGCTGAGTAATATTCCATTGTTACTTTACTGACTTCCTTTGTGGCTCAGACTGTAAAGAATCTGCCTACAATGTGGGAGACCTGGATTCAATCCCTGTGTCGGGAAGATTCCCTGGAGAAGGGAATGGCTACCCACCCCAGTATTCTTGTCTGGGAAATCCCATGGACAGAGGGACCTGGAGGGCTACATGTGATTAACAAGGGATTAATTTCCAAAATACAAATAGCACATGCAGCTCAATACCAAAAAACAAACAACCCAATCAAAAAATGGACATAACACCTAAACAGATATTTCTCCAAAGAAAAAATAAACATGGCCAAAAAGTAAATGAAAAGATGCTCAAATCACACTATAATTATTAAAGAAATGCAAATCAAAACTACAATGAGGTATCATCTCACACAGGTCAGAATGACCATCACTTAAAAGTCTACAGAGAGTTGGACACGACTGGGTGACTAACACTTTTCACTTTCATCCCATTTTGTATGTGTACCACATCTTTGTTCCTCAGTTAATGAACATTTAGTTTGCTTCCAGTGTCTTGGCTTTTGTAAATAGTGCCGCAATGAACATTGGGGGGCATGTATCTTTTTGAATTAGTTTTCTCCAGATATATGCCTAGGAGTGGGATTGCTGGATCATTTGGTAGTTCTATTTTTATTTTTTTAAAGAAACCTCCATACTGCTCTCCGTAGTGGCAGTACTAATTTACATTCTCACCAACCAGAAGAGAGTTCCCCTTTCTCCACACCCTCTCCAGCTTTTATTATTTGTAGACTTTTGAATGCTGATCATTCTGACCCATATGAAGTGATACCTCATCATAGTTTTGATTTGCATTTTCTAATAATTAGTGATATTGAGCATTTTTTCATTTGTTTTTTTGGCTGTTATTTTTTCTTTGGAGAAATATCTGTTTAGGTGTTATGCCCATTTTTTGATTGGATTGTTTGTTTTTTGGAATTGAGCTGCATGAGCTATTTGTATTTTGGAGATTAACCCCTTGTTAATCACTTTGTTTGAAAATATTTTTTCCTATTCTGTGGGTTGTCTTTTCATTTTGTGTATGGTTTCCTTTACTGTGCAAAAGCTTTATGGATGATTTATCTAGTTTAGTGTTTCCATTTTCAATTCTGTCTAAAATTGTTTAACCCATTCATTGTATTTCTCACTTCCATGTTTACATATTTAATCCCTAGAAAAGAGATGGGAATACCAGACCATCAGACCTGCCTCTTGAGAAATCTGTATGCAGGTCAGGAAGCAACAGTTCGAACTGGACATGGAACAACAGACTGGTTCCAAATAGGAAAAGGAGTACGTCAAGGCTGTATATTGTCACCCTACTTATTTAACTTATATGCAGAGAACATAATGAGAAACGTTGGGCTGGAGTAAGCACAAGCTGGAATCAAGATTGCTGGAAGAAATATCAATAACCTCAGATATGCAGATGACACCACCCTTATGGCAGAAAATGAAGAAGAACTAAAGAGCCTCTTGATGAAAGTGAAAGAGGAGAGTGAAAAAGTTGGCTTAAAGCTCAACATTCAGAAAACTAAGATCATGGCATCTGGTCCCATCACTTCATGGGAAATAGATGAGGAAACAATGGAAACAGTGGCTGACTTTATTTTGGGGGGCTCCAAAATCACTGCAGATGGTGATCGCAGCCATGAAATTAAAATACGGTTGCACCTTGGAAGGAAAGTTATGACCAACCTAGACAGCATATTAAAAAGGAGAAATATTACTTTGCCAACAAAGGTCTGTCTAGTCAAGGCTATGGTTTTTCCAGTGGTCATGTATGGATGTGAGAGTTGGACTATAAAGAAAGCTGAGTGCTGAAGAATTGATGCTTTTGAACTGTAGTCTTGAGAGTCTCTTGGACTTCAAGGAGATCCAACCAGTCCATCCTAAAGGAGATCAGTCCTGGGTGTTCTTTGGAAGGAATGGTGTTGAAGCTGAAACTCCAATACTGTGGTTACCTGATGCAAAGAGCTGACTCATTGGAAAAGACCCTGATTCTGGGAAGGATTGAAGGCAGGAGACGAAGGGGACGACAGAGGACAAGATGGTTGGATGGCATCACCGACTCAATGGACATAGATTTGGGTGGACGCTGGGAGTTGGTGATGGAAAGGGAGGCCTGGCGTGCTGTGGTTCGTGGGGTTGCAGAGTTAGACATGACTGAGCAACTGAACTGAACTGAATTTTCTTTAGTTTCCTTTTAGGGTTGCCATATCTTTGATATTTTGTCTCAGCTACACTTATGTTGCTCTCTTTTGTGTCCTCAAAACATATCCATTTTATTTAACGTATTTTATATATGATAATTCATCAATCTCAGTCATTTGAGGAACTGGTTTTCCTTTTCTTTGTTTTGGATTATTTCTCATTTTTTCTTACTTATGGTAGTTTATTTCATTAAGTGTTCTTTGATTTTGGATTATGAGTTTAGAATCACTGGAAGGTCATCTCTGAGAATATACTTAGACATGAGTATAAGGTATACTCTCTGAGAAAATTAGTTTTACATTTGCCAGGTTAACCATCTACCAGAGAATATCTTCAACTATTAATAAACTGTCAGCTTCCCTTACCTGCTATTCTGTTTCATTCTACCTTGATCCAAGATGGAGACAAATACATTTATGTCCCATCTCCTTTTGTATTATGAGGTTTTTTCTTTTTTCCTTTTGCTTGTTAGATTACCTACTGGAGGTATTTTTTTTTTTTTTTTTGAAGCCTGGGATTTTTTTTTCAGGGCTTTTTAACCACTGACTTTTATTTTCTCTCCCTCATTAATTGGCCATTAAAACCAAAGCTCTAGGTCATCATAAATGATAGGTGTTCCCTGTGTACCTTCTTGTTTTAGCATCTACTTTCCTGCCTGGGTTTCAGATATGTCATCATTTTTGGCCTTGGAAGATTTGTCTTACATTTTTGTTGTTGTTCAGTCACTCAGTTGTGAGTGACTCTTTGTGACTCCATGGACTGCAGCACGCCAAGCTTCACTGTCCTTCACCATCTCCTGGACTTTGCTCAAACTCATGTCCATCCAGTTGGTGATGCTATCCAACCATCTCGTTCTCTGTGATCCCCTTCTCCTCCTGCCTTCAATCCTTCCCAGCATCAGGGTCTTTTCAAATGAGTCAGTTCTTCATCAAGTAGCCAAAGTACTGGAGTTTCAGCTTCAGCATCAGTCCTTCCAATGAATATTCAGGACTGATTTCCTTTAGGATGGACTGGTTTGATCTCCTTGCTGTCCAAGGGACTCTCAAGAGACTTCTCCAACACCACAGTTCAAATCATCAGTTCTTCGGCACTCAGCCTTCTTTATAGTCCAGCTCTCACATCCAACATGACTACTGGAAAAACCATAGCTTTGACTAGACAGACCTTTGTTGGCAAAGTAATATCTCTGCTTTTTAATATGCTGTCAAGGTTGGTCATAGCTTTTCTTCCAAGGAGCAAGCATCTTTTAATTTCATGACTGCAGTCACTATCTGCAGTGATTTTGAAACCCAAGAAAATAAAGTCTGTCACTGTTTCCAATGTTTCCCCATCTATTTGCCATGAAGTGATGGGACCAGATGCCATGATCTTAGTTTTTTGAATGTTGAGTTTTAAGCCATCTTACATTATTACTAGCTGTATTATGCCTTTAAAAATATTAAAACATTTTTTTCTGGGACTTTCTGTTGGCCCAGTGGTTAAAAATCCACCCTCCAATACAGGGGATGCAGATTTGATCCCTGGTTGGGGAACTAACATCCCACATGCTGCAGCGCAACTAAGCCTGTGCACAGGACCCCACATGCTGCAGGGCAACCAAGCCTGTGCAACAAGAGAAGCCCCCCATGTGCTGCAACTAGAGAAAGCCTGTGCACCACAACAAATAGCCCACATGCCCCAACGAAGACCCAGTGCAACTAAAAAAATTTTTTAAAAGGTCATATTTTAAAAAATCATAAAGAATAAAAATATTAAAATAAATTTTATCCATCAGTTTCAAGAGTGTTCTTGAGGACATTTTGGACTCATTGGCCCACATGTTGCTAAAAATGGATGCCCTCAGTTATTTCCAATGTAGATTATGAGGCTCTTGCAATAGAAGATATAGTTTTGCAAAGAGTGCCATCTTCCCTCTTTACAATAATCAGATAATTAGGCTGGGACTTGAGTCTGATTAGCTGCTATCTTATAGTGCATAAGAAGGATGGATTGTTGAACTGTGGACAAGATAGTAGTACAGAAGATTTCGTCTGCTGGAGGCAGAGAGCAATGATAGGAAATATTAAAGCATATTAAATAGAGATGTCTACTCTAAAAAGAAAGACACAAGCTTTCAGGGACCAGAAATAGAATAGAAAATCCAATCTCTGAATGGACAGCTGATATTCTGATGTATTTGTGGCACTGAGACTAAAACATATAATGGGAACTGGGATTTCTGTTCCTTCGAAGGGGCTGAAAATCAGCCCATTGCCAATCACGAGAGGTTGAAGAGGCAGTGATGAGTATTTCAAGGTTGTACCTGTGGTTGATCAGGAAAGATAACTGAAACTTTGGATGCCAGTTGTGATTTGTGACACATAATTGCTTGGGGATTAAACCTGTGACTTTCTAGAATTCCAAAAGCCTTGACTATGAGTTGTGGTCCACTAGAAAGTGGAAACTATAAAAAAATATAACTGGGATGTAGAAAATGAATTCTTACTCAAAATGCATCCACCAGTCAAATTACCAAGTACATGGGGGCAATTAAGTAGTGAAACAAAAAATAATAGGAGATTTTACCTGTGAGGAAATTGAATTAAGGGAGCCGTTTATTAATGTTTTAAAAATTTCAAAACATAAAGGGTAGAATAATATCCATGAAACAAAAATAGGAGTTATAATACTAAATGGGAAAGTTTTGAAAAAGAATAAAGGAATTAAAATCTTGACAAAATTTTTTGAAATAAATGTTCTTGTGGAAGTATAAACAGAATACTGAAAACTTGATGAAAGGATTAATTGGATTTAAAAATAGAAAGTTGGAATTGATAAGGCATACAGCACATGATCTTAAGATGTTAAGACTCATGGGAGATAGAGCAGTGCTATTATTTGTCTGATTGGATTTCCAGATATGGGTTCAGTTCAGTTCAGTCGCTCAGTCGTGTCCAACTCTTTGCAACCCCATGAATTGCAGCACACCAGGC
>NW_011494956.1:12083250-12102452 GCF_000754665.1 Bison bison bison | reverse complement strand
GTCGTCCCCTTCTCCTCCTGCCCCCAATCCCTCCCAGCATCAGAGTCTTTTCCAATGAGTCAACTCTTTGCATGAGGTAGGCAAGTACTGGAGTTTCAGCTTTAGCATCATTCCTTCCAAAGAACATCCAGGACTGATCTCCTTTAGAATGGACTGGTTGGATCTCCTTGCAGTCCAAGGGACTCTCAAGAGTCTTCTCCAACACCACAGTTCAGAAGCATCAATTCTTCGGTGCTCAGCCAGATATGGGTATATGTGGGTTATTACAAGAGACAGAGCCTAAGATTTTGTGGAAGTTCAGGCAAGATAATTTCTCGTATTGATGGTTAACTAAACCTATCAAGCCAAATAAAAATAGCATCTACCTCTAGATATGTTACAGTCAAACTACAGGATGCCAAAGGGGAAAAAAACATTTTAAAATGGGCTAAAATGTAAAAAAAAACCCAAAACCTTAGGAATAAGCCTGGCCAAGGAGGTGAAAGACTTACATGCTGAGAACTATAAAATGTTGATAAAGGAAATTGAAGATGATTCAAAGAAATGGAAAGATAGCCCATGTTCTTGGATTGGAAGAATTAATATTGTTAAACCAGCCATACTACCAAGCAATGTACAGATTTAATGGGAGCCCTATCAAATGATCCATGACATTTTTTACAGAACTAGAACACATGACCCTAAAATTTATTTGGATCCATAAAAAACCCAGCATTGCCAAAGCAATCCTGAGGAAAAAAGAACAAAGTTGGAGGCATAACCATCCCAGACTTCAGGCAGTACACAGAACTACAGTAATCATAATAGCATGGTATTGGCAAACAGACATATGGATCAATGGAACAGAATAGAGAGCCTAGAAATAAACCTAGATACCTGTGGTCAGTTACTCTTTGACAAAGGAGGCAAGCATATATAATAGAGAAAAGACGGTTTCTGCAGCCAGTGACTTAGGGAAAGCAGGATACCTGTATGTAAATCAGTGTTGGAAAAGCCCCTCACACCATACACAAACTCAAAATGGCTTACAGATTTAACTTTAAGATATGACACCATAAAACTCCTACAAAAGAACATAGACAAAATATTCTCTGACATAAATCATAGCAGTGTTTTCATAGGTCAATCTCTCAAGGCAATATAAATGAAAGCAAAAATAGACAAATGGGACCTAATTAAACTTATAAGCTTTTGCGTAGTAAAAGAAACCATAAAGAAAATGAAAAGAGCTTTCCGGCGGTGATGACCTCCTCACGAGAATATGCCTCTCGCAAAGGATCTTCTTCATCCCTCTCCAGAGGAGGAGTAGAGGAAACACAAGAAGAAGCTCCTGGTGCAGAGCCCCAATTCCTATTTCATGGATGTAAAATGCCCAGAATGCTATAAAATCACCACCATCTTTAGCCATGCACAAACAGTAGTTTTTTGTGTTGGCTGCTCTACTGTCCTCTGCCAGCCTACAGGAGGAAAGCAAGGCTTACAGAAGGAGGCTCTTTCAGATGGAAGCAGCACTGAAAGTCCCCTGTATCAAGAGGAATGGGAAACCATCCCAATAAACACGTTTTGGATTAAAAAAAAAAGAAAATGAAAAGAAAGCCTACGAAGTGCGAGAAAATATTTGCAACTTATGTCACTGACAAGGGCTTAATTTCCAAACTGTAGAAACATATTGTACAACTCAATAACAAAAACCCAAACAACCCAATCAAAAAATGGGCAGAAGACGTAAAAAGACATTTCTCCAAAGAACACATACAGAAGGCCAAAAAGCACATGAAAAGATGCTCAACATCACTACTTATTAGACAAATGCAAATCAAAACTACAATGGTGTATCACCTCATACCAGTGAAAATGACCATTATTAAAAAGTCTACATATAATAAATGCTGAAGAGGGTGTGGAGAAAAGGGAACCCTCCTACAGTGTTGAAATGAATGTAAACTGGTACAGCTATTATGAATAACAGTATGGAGGTTCCTTTTTAAAAATTTTATTTATTTATTTATTGGCAGTGCTGGGTCTTTGTTGCTGCTCAGACTTTTCTCTAGTTGGGGTGAGTGGGCTTCTCATTTGGGTGGCTTCTCTTGTTGTGGAGTACAGGCTCTGGGTGCAGGGTCTTCAGTAGTTGTGGCTCGTGGCTCAGTAGTTGTGGTTCCTGGGCCCTGGAGCACACACTCAGTAATTATGGTACAAGGGCTTAGTTGCTGTGCTGCATGTGGGGTCTTCCCAGACCAGGGATTGAATCCATGTCTGCTGTATTGGCAGGCAGATTCTTTACCACTGGACCCCAAGGGAAGCCCAGGAGGTTTCTTAAGAAACTAAAACCCATTGCCATATGGTCCAGCAATCTCACTCCTGGACAAATATCCAGAGAAAACTCTGATTTGAAGAGACACATGCACCCCAATGTTCATGGTAACACTATTTAAAATAGCCAAAACATGGAAACAGTCTAAATGTCCATCCACAGATGAATGGATAAAAGAGATATGGTATATGTATACAATGGAATACTACTCAACCATAAAAAGAATGAAGTAATGCCATTTGCAGCAATATGGATGGACCTTGAGAGTATCATACGAAGTGAAATAAGTCAGAGGAAGACAAATATCATGATATCACTTATATGTAGAATCTAAACTGATACAAATGAATGATTTACAAAACAGAAGCAGAATCAGAGACATAGAAAACAATCTTATGTTTACCAAAGGGGACAGTGGGTGGGGGAGGGATAAATTAGGAATTTGGGACTAGCAGATACAAACTACTATATATATAAAGTAGATGAACAATAAAGTCCTACTGTATAGCATGGGGAACTATGTTCAATATTCTGTAATAAACCATAATGGAAAATGAAAGTCACTCAGTCCTGTCCAGTTCTTTGCAACCCCATGGAATTCTCCAGGCCAGAATACTGGAGTGGGTAGCATTTCCCTTCTCCAGGGGATCTTTCCAACCCAGGAATTGAACCCAGGTCTCCTGGGTTCTGGGCAGACTCTTTACCAGCTGATCCACTAGGGAAGCCCAAGAAGACTGGAGTGGGTAGCCTATCCCTTCTCCAGCAGATCTTCCTGACCCAGGAATCAAACCGGGGTCTCCTGCATTGCAGGATGATTCTTTACCAACTGAACTATCAGGAAAGCCCCAAACCATAATGGAAAAGAATATGAAAAATAACATATATATCTGAATCACTTTGCTATACACCAGAAACTAACACAACAATGTAAATGAACTGTACTTCAATAAAAATAACAAAATTTTTAAAAATGCTAAAATGAACAACTGAATCAAATAGAAAAGGAGTAACAACTTAATTGGCAGAGACCTCTTGCCTGCAACAACAATAAAAAATGAAAGAACAATGGAGTAATAGCTTTAAAGTACTTTAATGTCACATTAAAATTAGGAATAATATATAATAAAACATTTTCAGTAATAAGAGACTTAGGAGAGTATGCTGCATTAAAAACATGTTGAGCCAGGGGTCAAACCCAGATCTCCCCCATTGCAGGTGGATGCTTTACCAGGTGAGCCACAAGGGAAGCCCATAATGTACAACACAGGATATCAATATCTGTCATAAACCATAATGGAAAAGAATATGGAAATATATGTTTATATAACTGAAACACTTTGTAGAACAGAAATTAATACAACACTGTAAATCAACTATATTTCAATAAAACATTTTGCTATTTTTGTATCTATTAAAATATTAAAAACAAACATGTTGAGATTTACAAAACCAAGATAGTTTACTATAATGTGATATAGTGGAAAGAACAATTTTTAAAGGATATTCTTCACCAAGAAAACTGAGGCTAGACTTTGAGAGTGGAATGTAAGAATAAAATAGTAGAGAAGAAATGGTAAAGCATGTTGGTTTATATAAATAGTAATATATATATAAATACCATTAGATTTTATTTCTTTTATAAAAATGTGAAGTAAATGTAATAAATTAATGTTTTAAAACAAGTTTGATATAAGAAAAAATTCGAGGTAGAATTCTAAATGGAAGAGAACTTCCTCAGGTTAAGAGGAAACTAAGAACAAACATCATGCTATTATGTTTGACAGCCATCATACTATTTTGCAGTTTTCCAAGGGAGCAGCTCCAAACACCAAGAAAGAGAAAGGCTCTGGCTAAATATCTTTATAAATTCATGAGAAAACATATAAGGAAGGAAATTAACAACATGAGAAATCCCCAGCAATTTCCTGTTTGGGGAAGCTATAGGGTAGTAACCGTACGGTGCAAGAGAGAGTACAATTTGAGAGAAAATAACTGATGCGAAAGGAAGGGGAATGGAGAGGCCTGAGAATGATGCGTAAAAAAGTCCAAACGTCTGAAAACACATTGTCCGGTATCCCTGGACAGATTTTCCATTTCAAAGATGAGGTCTAGAATCTGCTTTCTCTTCTTGACGTCTTCTCCTGCCACTATAGCCAGTCTGGAGTGAAAAAGAAATTGTTGGTACAAGGCACATGAGATGCTTAATTTCCAGGTTGTAGGACTTTGAATGTCAAGGACACTGGGAAGTCCATTGGGCCGCCAGGATGGTAGCTACAATTGTGTCCCTGTGGCCCAGAGTGTAGTTCATTCTGGAAACAGACATCTCCGAGCCTTGGGCGCAGGACCGTGAGGGCGCGGGGGGCGCTCGTGAGGGCTCGGACTTGGAGAGGGCGGTAGAGACTGGAGTGGTGAGTCAGGGAAGGGCTCCAGAAGGTGCATGTCTAGGTGGTTGTCGTGGTGAGGAGAGCATCTCTCTGGACTAGGGTTAGGCGCCCGAGGCCAGAACTCTGGGAAGAAGCCCTGTGCGTCGGAGCGCCACACCCTGGCGTCTGGGCTGCGGAGCCCAGCGATGAGGCCGCCTGCCGGATCCATCTCTGGTGACAGGAAGTCAGAGCCCGAGTCGGCGTCGTCCCCGTTGGTCTCTTCTTCGCAAGCGACCTCTGGCACAGCTGCGCAGAATCCCGGTTCCAGAGCCGTGTACTCCCTGGGAGGGCTGAGGAGAGCGGCCCGTTCAAGGACCTGTCCCGACGGGCCTTCCACCCTCGAGCTCAAGAGGGCCTCGGGGACCAGTGTGAGGATGAAATCTCCGAGAGCCACTTGCAGCACGGACGTGGGCTCGGGCTCCAGCACCAGATCTACGTCGTCCAGGGGCAGATGCAGGCCACAGCCAGCGGGCAGAACCAGCACGCGTGTGAGAGCGCCCGCAGCCGTAGGTCCTGTCAGGTTGTCCACGCTGGGCGCCGTCTCGGACTCGGACTCGGGGCGCGCGCGCTCCTCCGTTCGGCGGCGCTTGGCAGGGCTGGTTTCTCCGGCCTGGTTTCCCCATCGGTCTGAGGCGTAGGCACCGGGGCTTCGAGGCCTGCTGCCCATCAGTTCGACAGAAGGACGGCACTTCTGGGGCCTGGCAGAGGGCAAAGAGGCGCTCAGTGCTGCACGCTGTGACGCGGTGCGGGCCAGCTGGGGCGCAGGACGGCGCGATGGTGGGCGAGTCCTCAGAGCTCCGGGACTGCCTCCCTGTGGTCTTGCAGTCCAGGCTTCAAGGGGATCGGCGTCGGGCGCTGGGCTGAGCCTCTCGCCTTCTAGTCTTCAGCACCTCACACCGATTAGTCAGTGCACCAGACGGCCAAAGATATGGCACGCGACGCCAGTGGAATCCTCGTCGTAAAATGTCACGCTAAGCCCCGCCCCTCTGAGGCCCCGCCCCCTCGGAGGCCCCGCCCCACAGAACTCGCGGTATCTGTGCCGCCCAATAGTCAGGGCTGTAGTTGATAGGTTACAGTAGGGAACTACTTTTATAGTCCTCCAGGGGACAGAATATTTGTGTGCCTCATTTTTAGGGAAAAAAAAAGATACACCAATAACAGAACTGTAAATATTCGTTACCTTTAAATTAATGTTTTCCTTTGATTTCAGGCACGGTAGAGAAAGAAACCATGGTCGGCTTCCTTGGTAACTCAGTGAAGTATGGCTTGCAATGCAGGAGACCCGGGTTCGATCCCTGGGTAGGGAAGATCCTTTGGAGCAGGGCATGGCTATCTCCTCCAGTATTCTTGCCTAGAAAATCCCATGGACAGCGGAGACTGGAGGGCTACAGTTCATGGAGTTGTGAAGAGTCGGACATGACTGAGTGACTAACACACACACAGAGAAAGACAACCGCTCAAATAGACCACCCCCTTGGCAGCATAAAACAGACCTATCTAAATGCTCCATGAAAATCCTTTAAAGCTTGGTTTCTGAAGAGTAAATAGAAAATACTCATATCTGTTTAGGTAAAATTCCGTCTTAATATTAAATAAAATATTTGTGGCAGTTTCTTCCTAAAGGTAAAAGGCTGTTAAAAAATAAAACTATCTTGGGATAATTAAATTGTTTTATTGAGTATTTATTCTGTATCACTCATTTTACTGAGTTTTGAAAAACAATCGTTTTCTCGATTGAGCCAATACTTTGTTGAGGTATGATTGACATACAGAAAGCTATACATTTTAAATATATACAACTTGAGTTTGTGTATAAGTATACACTGGTGAAACTATCACCACAATCTAAGCCATAAACGAACGGGCTTCTCTGGTGGTGCGGTCGGTAAAGAATCTGCTCATAATGCGGGAGACTTGGGTTCGATCCCTGGTTTGGGAAGATCCCCTGGAGGAGGGCATGGCAACCCACTCCAGTATTCTTGCCAGGATAATCCCCACAGAAGAACCTGGCGGGCTGCAATTCATTGGGGTCGCAAAAAGTCCAAGGAGACTGAGAGACTTAGCACAGCACAGCATATATCTATGAACTGCGGAAGTGTCTTCCTGCCGTCTTTGGAAAAAAGTGATTTTTTTTTTTGTTTTGGTATCCACAACACCTGAAGTTCAGAGTAAAAAAAAAAAAGTTATTATGTACCAAGTTTATGTTAGATGTAGGCGTCCAATGCACACTTATCTGGTTTTAAATCGTGAACTCTTAACTCATGTATTTATCACATACACCTAGGACTGCAGTACTAATTGATTCTCTGTGTGCCTTTTCAAGCTAATAGGTAATGACTTTCTTCTTTTTTCCCCAAAATATTTTTCACAGTTTGCATTCCTGTGAGCAGAGTATGTTTCCATTTCACTGCATCCTTGTGAACATTTCTTATTTATAGACTCTTACCTGTTTTCCAACCTAGTACAGTAAAATGTTATCTCACTGTGTTTTCATTTTGCATTTATGATTGCAAATGAAGGTGGATCATTTTTCCACATGATTATTAGCCAATATTATATCTAATTCTTTGAAGTATTCCTATCTTCTATTTTTTTTAACCTTTAAAAAATTAGGATTCAACTCTTCCTCCAGCTTTATGCAGTGCTGATTCTTTCTTCTTCAAAGACCAATTCAGACAGCACTTTCTTGAAAAGGGCATTTCTGGCCATTTTATTTGAAATGGCATTCTTGACTTACTCCTTACATCATCTTTCTCTCTATAGCCTTCATAGTATTATCATAATCTGTAAATAAACAAAATATTGTTTAAAAAATTGAGGTTCAGTCATACTACATGCTGCTGCTGCTGCTAAGTCGCTTCAGTCATGTCCGACTCTGTGGGACCCCAATAGACAGCAGCCCACCAGGCTCCCCCGTCCCTGGGATTCTCCAGGCAAGAACACTGGAGTGGGTTGCCATTTCCTTCTCCAGTGCATGAAAGTGAAAAGTGAAAGTCAAGTCGCTCAGTTGTGTCTGACTCTTAGCGACCCCATGGACTGCAGCCCACCAGGCTCCTCTGTCCATGGGATTCTCTAGGCAAAAGTACTGGAGTGGGGTGCCATTGCCTTCTCCCATACTACATACCAGTCACTTATCAAATGTGAGTGTAACAAGTGTCTGTATCAGAGTCTTCAAATATTTTAACACTAGATTCACTGTAATTCTCACTCATCCCACATCTGTTGTAATTTGTGGTGAGTTTAATATTCTCATGGATCTCGCCCCTTACCACCCCGTCTCCCCCAGTCTTGGCTTCTTAGTTCTCTTCCCCTTCAGTGCTTTTGTCCTCCTTCCTACTTCATTGACTCAAACTCTTGACATTGTCATTATGAAACCTATTTTGCAGTCATCAGTTAGATCCATTCCATAGGTCCCCAACCTCTGAGATCCAATGCCTGATGATCTGATATGATAATAATATAAATAAAGTGCACAATAAATGTAATGCACTTGAATCATCCCCAAACCATCCACCAACCTCGTCTCATGGATAAATTGTCTTTCACAAAACTGGTTCCTTGCAGCACTGTTTACAAAAGCTAGGACATGGAAGCAACCTAGATGTCCATCAGCAGACAAATGAATAAGAAAGTTATGGTACATATACACAATGGAATATTACTCAGCTATTAAAAAGAATGTATCTGAGTCAGTTCTAATGAGGTGAATGAAATTGGAGCCTATTATACAGAGTGAAGTAAGTCAGAAAGAAAAAAAACCAATACAGTATATTAACGCATATATATGGAATTTAGAAAGAAGGTAGTGATGACGTTATGTGCAAAACAACAAAAGAGACATAGATGTAAAGAACAGACTTTTGGACTCTGTGGGAGAAGGTGAGGGTGGGATGGTTTGATAGAATAGCATTGAAACATGCGTATTAACCATATGTGAAATAGATGACCAGTCCAAGTTTGATGCATGAGATAGGGCACTCAAAGCCAGTGCACTGGGATGACCCAGAGGCACAGGATGGGGAGGGAGGTGGGAAAGGGGTTTGGGATGGGAGTCATATATATGCCTGTGGCTGAGTCATGTCAATGTATGGCAAAAACCATCACAATATTGTAAAGTAATTAGCCTCCAATTAAAATAAATAAATAAAATTTAAAAACTGTTCCTGGTGGCAAAAAGATTGGGGACCACTGCATAAGACTATAACTTAATAGTAAACTGTAATCTGCCTTCACTGGTCAAGCTCACCTTAACTGTTTGTACAGAACTTGCATATCCTCCAAGCATCATGTAGCCTATAAGAATAAGTTGTTAAGATGTTTCCCCATGTTCTTTTTCTGGAAAATGGAGTCAGCTATTGTCCTGTTTGAACTCCAGCTGATTAAGACTGGTTGGGACTACCAATTCTCCTCCTGGCTTGGGAGAGTGTTTGATCAGTGACCTTTTGAGATCAGAGGGCCAAAATTCCACCCTCAGAAAATACTAATGCCATAATTTTCTGAACATGAATCCTATGAAACAGCATGTAGCTTAGTTGCACCTGCCCAGAATGACGATACCTCATCTTTTTCTTATTTCTAGTCACCTTTTCCCATGCTCTGTGTGCCTCAGGTCACCCTAATCTTTATCCCATGTATGTTACAAACCCCTGGCCTTTGGTAAGATGGATTTGAGGTTTATTCTCCTGTCTCCTTGCTTGAATGACTTGAAAATAAACCCTTTCTCTGCTGCAAATCTCCCGTGTCTCAGAGTTTGACTTCCTGCTTGTAAGGCAAATGAACATGATTCAGTAACAGTTACTCCAAATTGTGACCCCTCTATTAACAGCTCAACCTCTCGGGTGTAGTTCGGTCCCAGCGGAGAAAGTGAACCTTTGGTTCAGTTGATGGAACTCTCTCCATGAGTGCTGACCTGCTCCAGGGATCGATGTAGAAGTTGATCCCACAGCAGCTGTTGCTAAGATCCTCTGTACCAAGAGCCCTTCTTTTGTACCCTGCAGGCAGGATCTCCTTTGAGGTGTTCTCCTTTGAGTCTGATGTGAGCTGTGTGTTTGTTCTCAATGACCTTTTTTCCACAGAGGTATTTGTTTCCTCTCTTCTTCTCCTGTCTTTGTCTCAGGAGAGGACCACATTCCCTTGGGAGGGATACTGGCGGTGAGGATTCCCTGAGTCCAGGGCAATGATGATGAGCCCAGATATGAAAGTGCTGAGTTTGTGAGAACAGCCCAACTGAGATGGCACAAGCAGGGACAGGAGCCACCAGGTGGAGGGCCCCATTCTGGCCAGGCCAGGAGCTCCAAATGTCTGCCTGTGTTCTGGAAAGCTGTAGGTTTGTCCTTGTGTCTTTTGCAACCTGGCACATGCACCTTCAGTCTCCTGAATGGAATCCCTGTTACTCCCTGAGCCAGAGGTGAGAGAGGTGAGACATTCAAGATGGCTTGCAGTATGCTTTGTGTTAAAGCAAGTGTTCCTTCCCATTTTTTGGAACCACCATCAGCCTCCCCTACCCCAGACCCCTCCCCTGGCACCATGGTCCCTACTTTCTCTGGCTTTAAGCTCCACTCCCCCACCTCTCAGTACCCTCTTTCTCAAGAACACAAACAGGGTATCTGCTTCCATCACCTGGAATTTACAGAGGTTGGTGCCTTTGGTGTCCATGTTCACCCTGTGGAAACTCAGGCTCCCAGCTTAGCCTCAGTGCCCCAGCTCCTATATACTTTATTAGCACCTTGCGCTTTCCTCATAGCTCAGTCAGAAAAGAATCTGCCTGCAAAACAGGAGACCTGGGTTCGATTCCTGTGTTGGGAAGATACCCTGGAGAAGGAAATGGCGACCCACTCTAATATTCTTGCCTGGAGAAACCCATGGGCAGAGGAGCCTGGTAGGCTACAGTCCATGGGGTCGCAAGGGTCAGACATGACTTAGCAACCAAACCACCGCCACGACACCTAAATTACCACCTCAAGGGAACTTGTTTGCCCTTGGCCAGGAACACAGAAGTTCCATCCATGCAAACCAGTTTTGACCAGTGAAAGTGAAAGTCACTTAGTCGTGTCCAACTCTTTGTGACCCCATGGAATTCTCCAGGCCAGAATACTGGAGTGGGTAGACGTTCCCTTCTCCAGGGGAATTTCCCAAACCAGGAATCAAACCCAGTTCTCCCACATTGCAGGCAGATTCTTTACCAGCTGAGCCACAAGAGAAGCCCTTGTGGCAAAACTACTCATTTTGACCAGTAGTGCAGGGCAAACCCCTGAATGCTGGCCATGGAAATTTGAGTTCCCCTGTTTCCTTTGTCACCAACCATGTGGGTTCCGACCTTGATCACCCACTGCCCTTGTACCTGAATGCTTCCAGATATGAGTGAAAACAAGTGACGTGATCTTCCACTCCTATCCAATGAAATCTTTGATAGGTGCTTACATTGAATTCCCAGGTTTTTTGCTGAAGGAATTCTGAGGCATTTTCCTGGGATGTGGGCTAAGAATCTGAAGCTTTACCACAATTGGTCATAGGATGCCACTGTCGGCCAATCACAGAGCACTACGTTCAAAGGCCATGGAGAGAGGCCTCATGGAAATGGAACTCTGTGGAAAAGAATTCGATGCTGCCTTAAGAATAAGAGTATACATGACTCAGTGGTGTGAAAAGGGACAAAGCGAGCCAGTGTGGGCTGAAAGGATGGGGTGGAAACAGAGTGGTTTCACTGTCGTCGGCAACCATGCACAAGTATTTCCAATTTCAAAGTCAATATGGGGAGTTTCCCCCATGAACACTGGAAAGAAAGCTGAGCCACACCTTCCTCTGGCCACAAGATTGGGGGCATAGATGTGCCTTTCCAGTGACACTTAGATCAAAGGTGCTGCGGTCTGCATGACCTGGAGGGGATCCTGGCTGGTCTGACTCAGCTCTATGTGTTCTGTGTTCCTGGGCTGCTGGGTTCATCCTTGTGCATGACATTTCCATCATCAGTCCACTGGGCTCTGACAGCTCTGCTCTTGGGTATAGTTTTGGTTCAAGTGGAGAAAGTGAACTTTTCGTTCAGTTGATGGCACTATCTCCATGAGCATTGGCCTGCTCCAGGGATAGAAGCAAAAGCTGATGCTGCAGTGGCTGCTGATAAGATCCTCTGTGCCAAGAGCCCTTTTCCTTTGCACCCTGCTCAGAGGATCTGACCATCATGGACTGTTTCGGCCCAGGGAAACTTCAGGTTGCCATGATGGACTCACCTCAGACTGGGGTAGAAATAAAAGAGGCCTGGTCGCTCCTGGGGTGTCAGTGTGAATAGTGGTCTACAGGTCCTTGGGGCTTAATGGGGAATGGGTTTTCTGGTAAAGTTTCTGGTAAAGTTTTTCTGCCTCTGAGGTCCACTTTGGGAAACCAGAGCATGTGAACCTGGATGCCTAGCCTTAGAGTGGCAGTATCATTTGGGAACCCAGTAAATGTAAGGTAATTCTCTAAAGGTAGTTCTCTAAAGTGAACTCCCAGCCAGGAAGGTAGCAGTGAAGATGACATGGACCTGCATGGTGACTTCCTGTGGTCTGGAATGGATGCTGCAGGAGGCCTCATTTCTGTTCTCTGTGACCCAGACCCACAGGGCTCTTTCCTAGAGTCCTGGCCTCGGCTGGCCAACCTTAGTCCAGAGAGAGGCTCTTCTCACCATGATGACCACCTGGACTTGCACCTGCAGGAGGTCTTCCACGACTCCGCACTCCAACCTCTACCTCCCTTTCATACTCTGGGTCCCGTGGAGCACCTCCAGTACCCTCAAGATTCTCCGCCCAAGGCACGGAGAAGCCTAACCCTGAAATGAACTGACCTCTCAAATTACACCCCCTACGGGGTTGGGGACCAGATTTGAGTCTTCTGATTATAGCTCTCTGTACATAGCTCACCAGCAAACATCACGAGGGCCAGATGACTTTTGGAAGCATGCTACATTGCAGGGTTTTGCATCAGTTGCAAAATCAGCATTTAGCTGACTAGAACGCTGGTAAGGAAGCTCATCTGGGCAAAGAAAAACCTCCTGAAATACAGCCTGCTTTCAGACAGACAGCTGCTTAGGTTTTTCTCTAGGCAGGTCACCCTGAAGTAGCTCTACCCCACTCTCATTCCTAATGTCCCTTCAACCCAAGTCCCAGAACTTTTCTCTGAAAAGCTGTCCTTTCCCAGGCACTTTACTTCTGCCCCTTCCCCTCATATTACCGCCAATAGAGTAATATTTAATCTCTTGTTTACAAGATTTTGTCCCTAGTGCCCATGCTAGTTTATGACAACCACAGTCCAGTGTGAGCTTCTCTGGATGACTGCTATAGTTCCTAGTGTGTGTGTGTGTGTGTGTGTGTGTGTTGAATGTAGCCAATATCCACTGAAGAGTGTGGGCAAAGTATTTGGTGGATACCAAACACAAAATTGTGAAGAGTGATCACGTGCCCTCCTCTTTGTGAATGCTGAGGTTGGCAAATGGTTGAACTCTGTTACTGGGTTTGTGGGTTTTTCATAAAATTTGTGACCCCGTCTCTCTGAAGCCAATTGTTTCCCATTGTTTTATTCTGATATATATTTAAAATAGAAATCTGTCCTCATGTAAAGTCTGTAATTCTCCAGATTCTGTGTTTTTAATCATTTTAAGACCCCAATGGGGGATTTTCAGTATGACACAGGGAACACAAATCCAGTGTTCTGTTATAATCTAGAGGGGTGGGATCAGGTGAGAGGTGGGAGGCAGGTTCAAGAGAGAGGGAACATACGTTTACCTGTGGCTGATTCATGTTGATGTTTGGCAGGGAAAAAAAAACCCAGACTGTTGTAAAGTAATTAGCCTCCAATAAAAAGTAAAAAAGAAGACTTCACATGTGTTCTCTCCATTGTGACTGGCACTTAGAAACAGTTGGTTCTTAGGTTGACCTTTACTTAATCCTTCAGTCATGTCTGACTCTTTGTGACTCCATGGACTGTAGCCCACCTTGCTCCTCTGTCCATGGGGATTCTCCAAGCAAGAATGTTGGAGTGGGTAGCCTATTCCTTCTCCAGGGGATCTACCTGACCCAGGGATTGAACAGGGGTCTCCTGCATTGCAGGCAGATTCTTTATCAGCTGAGCTACCAGGAAAGCCCTAGGTTGAAATAGTATCCTGCAAAACAGCTTCATGTTGGCCATGACTTATGGATAGATTCTCCTGCCTGACCGATACAGACAAAAGTATCTCCAAATCATGAGTGTTGTATCTTTGTATTGTTTACCTGCCTCTTATCTTTCCTCATTCCTTTGACTGGATATTCCTTGCCAAGGGCAGAACTGTGGGTTAGGTAGGGGCTTCTGGGTCTCATGCCTGGTGTCATTGGGAATGCTCTAGGATTACCATGAAGCAGGACCTTTCTCTACATGATTTGTAAGTGTTCTAGTACTGAAATGATAGTTTGTAGTTTGTATTCTTTGTGATCCTGAAACCTTCAGAGTCTTATTTTGTGTCTTTGTGCTTGAGGACAGAGACTTAGTCAAATTATTCCAAATGTTGGCATTTCATGGTTTGTGGGAGCATACAGCAGCTACTGGGAATTTGAGGGTCTTTAGGAGTCCATGGAGAAACCTAGCAGAAGAGCCAATGAGAGGAATTTGGGGCTTCAGGAATTGGAAACCTTGAATGCCCATGGTAGGTCTTAGGAATTGAAGATGGATGAGGAAGAGCATTCCAGAAGGGTAGGGTCTAGGGTTTGATGGATGGGTTAGTGTATTGATGGTTTGATTGGGTTATTTATTAAAGTGGAGGTGATTCACCTTTTTAGATTAGATTAAGATAGACTACAAGTGATTCATCATCTTTCCCAATCCTGGGCCTTTACAACTTATTACAAAGTCAGGGCAGTCATTCCCTGTTTGGAACAATACCTAATGCAGATCTTCATTACATACCTATTTGTGTCCCTGCCCCCTTTCCTGTCCTAGTTGCTATGGACTAGTTTGTTTATCTTTCAGTCTGTTTCACTGTTGCACCTGCATTCATCCATATTCTTTTTTACATATTCCATGTTGGTGATATCATACAATATTTGTCATTCTCAGTCAGCCTTATATCACTAAGCATGTTAGTGGTGCTAGGTTCGTCCAGGTTCCTGCAGATGGCAGAAATTCACTCTTATTCTTGGCAGTGTAATATTCCATTTGGTGTGTATGTGTGTGTGTATGTTCCTCCTCTTCTGTGTCTATTTTCTGTGGATGAGTACTAGGGTTGCTTCCATGTTTGCCTATTGTCTGTACTGGTACTATCAACATCTGGGTTCATGGCTCACTTCTAAGGAGTTTTTGTTGTTTTCTGGATGCATACTCAGGAATGGAATGTCTGGGTGACACAGTGTCTCTCCTGTAGTTCTTGAAGGAACAATTATGCTGCTTTGCATAGTGGTTGTCCCAATAATCATTTCTAGCAACAGTGTCTGGGGATTCTCTATTGCTCACATCTTAGAGAATATTTCTTTTTTGAAGACTTTCAGATTCTAGCCATTGTGACAGTTGTGAGGTGATATGTTGTTTTGAAATTGCATTCCTCTAATTATTATTGATTTGGGACATATTTTAACAGGGCTTTTAGGCATCTGCCTCTCTTCTTTGGACCAAAAAGTGTATTTGGATCTTCTGTCTATGTTTGCATTGGGCTGTTTGTTTATTTTTATTCTATGGATATATAGTAACTGTTTATAGGTTTGGAGTCATCATATCACTTGCAGATCTTGTGTCCCATTCCATAGGATGTCTTGGGTTTGTCTCTGGTTTCCTATGTTGTGTGAAAGCTTTGAAGTTCACCTAGGTCCCATATGTTTAGGTTTGCTTAGATGACTTTTGTCTTAGGGGACAGATCCATTTACAAAGATATTGCCCTGGTTTATGTCTAAGAGCCAATATCTCATTGAAGATTTTAACAGATTCAGAACTCTCTCATAGGCCTGTAACTCATTTTGAGTTTATGTTTGTTGAAGGTGTATGGTAGTGTTCTAGTCTCATTGTTGTCCATGTAAGTGTCCAGTTTTGCCTGCAACAAGTGCTGAAGAGACTGTCTCTTGCCTGTTGTGTATTCATGCCTTTTAGATGGCAAACTCATTGGCTGTAGCTGCCTGTATATACTCTGGGCTCATGTCTTGGATCTGTATTCTGTTCTGTTGACCTCCATATGTGTTTCTGTGCCAGTACCATGCTGTTTTAATTTCTGTAGCTTTGCAATTTGGTCTGAAGTCTAGGAGTGTTGTAGCTCCAGCCTTCTTTTTCATTGTTTATTCTTTCCTGACTTGCTTTGTCAGGTTGGGTCCTGTGTAGCTCCCTATCACATTTGGAATATTTGTACTAGTTCTCAGAAAAACATCTTGGGTGTTTTCTAGGCATTTCCTTCAATCTCTTCTTCAGATAGTATGGTCATTTGAACAATAGCAATCCTTACAATCCCAGAGCTAGGGATGTCTTTCGATATCTTTGTGTCATCTTCCATTGCCTTGGTCAGTGTTTTCAAGGTTTTAGAATACAGTCTTTCAACTCCTTGGTTAGTTGTATCCAAGGTGTTGAATTTTTCTAGAGGTAGTCAGAGATGGGATTCTTCTCCTCTATTTTTTTTTTCCATTTCAGACAATTCCTTCCTAATGTATAGAAAAGCAGCAACTTTCTGTCTTTAATTTTGTGGATTCATTAGTTAGCACTTGTCATTTTGGGGTGGAGACTTGTGAGTTTTTTCTTTAAGGAATCATACCATGTACTAGTATTGGCAGTTTTAGTACTTCCCATCCATAGTGGGTACCTTTTCCTTCTTATTTTTGGCCAATTGCTGGGGTTAAAGCTTGCAATACTCTGTGTAATAGAAGAGGTGAGGGGCATCCTTGTGTGGTTTTGGGAGGTGGAATAAAGGATTGAGTTGTTCCCTTTGAGTGCGATGTTAGGTGTATGTTTGTCCTCAGGGGCCTTTATTCCACAAGGTAGTTGCTTCCTCTCCCCTCCTGCTGCCTGTCCTTGTCTCAGGACAGGGCCACCTTCCCTCTGGAGGGAAGTCACTGTGAGGATTCCCCAGGTCCAGGACAATGATGAGCCCAGATGTGAAAGTGCTAAGGTTGAGAGAAGAGCCCACCTGAGATGGCACCAAGCACGGACAGGAGCAACCGAGTTGAGGGCCCTGTTCCTCACCAGATCACAGGCTCTGAACCCTTGTGTGTGTCCTGGGGAGCTTTGGCATCTTTGTGTCTTTTGCACCCTCCAGTCTCCTGAATGGAAACCCTATTTCTGACGGAAGGAGAGGTGAGAGGCATGGGACTTTCAAAGGTTGCTTGTAATATGCTTCAGCTTTAAGGCAGATGTTCCCTCCCTGCTCCTTGGAACTACAACCAGACTCTGGTCCCAGCTTCCGGCCCCATGGGCCCTACTTTCCCTTGCTTAAAGCTCCCACATCTAGCTCTCAGTAACCTCTTTCTAAAAAATACAAGCATAGGTCTGCTTTCATCTCCTGGAATTATAGTTTGGTGCCTCTTGTGTTCAGGTTCATCCCATGGGAACTCGGGATCCCACCAGAGCCTCCGGGAACCCAGCGCCCATGCACCTTCCAGCACTTACACCTGAAACATCACCTCAGGGGAATTTGTTGACCCTTGGCCAGGGATAGTGGAGTTTCAGCCATGAGACCCAATTATGACCAGTAGTGCATGGCAAACGCTGAAGGCTGGCCATGGACTTTGGAGTATCCCTGTTGCCTTTGTTACCATCCAGCAGGGTTCTGACCTTGAAGACCCATCACCCTGGTACCTGAAACACTCCAATGCTGAAAGGGAAGAAGTGTTTTGACTTTCAACACTGGCATCCAGTGACATGTTTGGTGAGGGGCTTACATTGAATTCCAGGGTCCTTCACTGCAGGAATTCTGTTCTGTGTTCCTGGGTAGCCGGCCAGGAATCTGAAGCTTTATCCTGATTGGCTAGAAGATGCCTGTGCCCACCCATCACAGACCACTAGGTTCAATGTCCTTGGAGAGAGGCCTGATAAATAAAATTCTGTGGAAAGGAATTCAATGCTACCCTAAGAATGAGAATATATAGGAACTGCTATGGTGTGAAAAGATAAAAGTGAGCCAGCATGTGCAGAAAGGAGAGGGAGTGGGCAGGGAGGTCTTTTCCTCTTGTCTGCAACCCTGCGGTAGTATTCTGCATTCCAAAGACAATGTGGGGTGTTTTCCCACTGGGAACGCTGGAGAGAAAGTTGAGCCACACACACCTATGCTTGGGCAGGAGGACGGGTGCCATAGACAAACCTTTCCTGTGACATGTGGATCAAAGGCTTTGCCTTTGAGCCTGTTGACTGATCAGGTGCAGTTGTGCGGGTTCCTGGATCCTGGGCAGATGGGTTCTTCCTTGTGCTTGACATTTCCATCATCTGTCTTTTGGGCTCTAAAAGCTCCACCTCTTGAGTGTAGTTTCTGTCCTAGCAGAGGGTGTGAACCTTTGGTTCAGTTGCTGGAACTCTCTCCAAGAGCACCGATCTGCTCCAGGGATAGAAGTAAAAGTTGATCCTGCAGCAGATGCTGATAACATTCTCTGTTTCAAGAGCCCTTTCCCTTTGCACCCCGCTTGGAGGATCTGACCGCCCCTGACTAGTTCGGCCCAGGGAGGCTTCAGGATGCTATCCCAGACTCAACCCCAGGCTGGGGCTGAAATAAAAGGGCCCAGGACGTGCCTGGGGCAGCGAGTCAGTGTAAGTAGGGACCTAGAGTTCCTTGGGACTCGATAGGGAGTGGGGTTTCTGGTTAAGTTGTTCTGCTTCTGAGGTCCGCTTTTTGAAACGAAAGCACGTGACCCTGGGCGCCTAGCCTTAGAGTGGCAGAATCATTTGGGGACCCGGTAATCTTAGGGTAGTTCTCTAGCGGTAGTTCTCTAAGGTGAATTACCAGTCGTAGTCAGGGCTGTCAATCAAGCAGATTAGGTCCAGCGAGTTCTCCGGGTGGAACCTGGAAGGGGGCGGAGCCTAAGGGCAGGGATGTATTTATTGCGGTGCGGGATGCGCTGGCCTCACTTGCAATATTGGCCATCGCTGGTGGTTGCGCCAAGGAGTGAGCTTCGGTGACCAGGGAGCTAAAGTGCTGAACGCGGCTGCCCTGCGTGCATGGACAGTGAGTCTGCCGGGAGTTGGCCCCAGATATCTGAGGACTTGCTCAGCATCACCGGGTCCTGTGCCCCAGCCAGCCCGTGCCGGTTTGCCTTACAGGTCTTGGAGACCTGTCGCAGAGAGCAGGACCGAGAGCCTCGTTGCCCTCTGTCAAGTCTCGGGTGTGCCGTCCTTCGGTCGTTGTGATGGGCACCCGGCCCCTCAGCCCCAGCGCCTCCCCTGACGATCTGTGGGGACCGCAGGCCGACGGACCCGGCCCAGCCAAACGCCGCCGAACAGAGGAGCTGGAGTTTCTGGAGTCCGAGTCCGAATTTGAGCTTGAGCCTGAGCCTGAGCCTGAGCCTGAG
>NW_011494956.1:12056084-12083150 GCF_000754665.1 Bison bison bison | reverse complement strand
GAGTCCGAGGTGGCACCCAGCCTGGCCGACTGGATGGAGCCCCCCATAGAGTGTCCGCCCACGGCCCAGCTGGTTGTGCCCACTGGCTTTGCCCTGCACCTGCCTCTAGAGCACGTCGACCTGTTGCTGGAGCTGGACTCCATGTCCATGGTGCAAGTGTCTCTCGGAGATCAAGTCCTCATGCTGATCCCCGAGGCTCTCCTGGACTCGGACGTGGAAGCGCCGAGGGTACAGATCCTGGAACCGGCCGCTGTCCTGAGCCTTCCCGGCGAGTACATGGCCCTGGAGCCTGAATTCTGCCCAGCTGTGCAAGAGGTCGCCTTCCAAGAAGAGGCCAATGAGGACGACGCTGACCTGCACGTCAACTTCCCGCGGCCTTGGATGGATGTTACAGGCAGCCCCGTCTCTGTTCTCTGTGACCCAGAGCTGCAGGGCTCCTTCGTAGAGCCCTGGCGTCAAGAGATCAACCTTAGTCCAGAGAAAGGCTCTTCTCACCATGACGATTACCTGGACTTGCACCTGCAGGAAGCCTCCCACGACTCCCCACTTCAACCTCTACCTCCTTCTCCTAGTCCTGGTCCCGTGGAGCGCCCGAAGCGTCCTCAGGGTCCTCATTGCAAGGCACGGAGAAGCCTGATCCTGCAATGAACTGATCCCATCCCCACCCACCGCCAGGCTGGAGACCAGATCAGAGTCTTCCGATGAGGGCTTCATGTGCAGTTGACTGCTGGCAAGCATCTCAAGAGCCAGATGAGTTTTGGATGCTTGCCATGTTGCAGAATTTTCCATCAGTTGCAAAATCAGCATCTAGCTGACTAGAACACTGGCAAGGAACTCACCAGGACAAAGAAAAGCCTCCTGAAATACAGCTTTCTTTCAGAAGATCAGACAGCTGCTTAGGGTTTTCTCTAGGGAGGTCACTCTGAAGTATCTCTACCCTGCCCCACCCCGCCCCCAGTTTCCCTTCAAACCCTTGTGCCAATGCTTTCTCTCTCAAAAGCCATGCTGTCTCAGGCACCTGCCTCTTCCTGTTCCCCTCATATTCCAGCCAATGGAGTGATATTTAATCTCTTGTTGGTAAGATTTTGTCCCTAATGTCCATTCTAATTTATGAGAACTTCTGTGCAGTGTGAACTTTTCTGGATGGCCCCTGTCGTTCCCTGTGTGTTTATGTGTCTGTTGAATCTAGGAAATATCCACTGAAGAGTGTGGACAAAGTGTTTGGTGTATACCAAACACAAAACTGTGAAGAGAGATCATGTGCCCTCCTCTTTCTGAGTGCTGAGGTTGTCAATGGTTGAATTCTGTACTGGGTTTGTGGGTTTTACATAAAATTTGTGACTCCCTTCCCTAAAGCCCACTGTTTCCCATTGTTTTTATAATAGAAATCTGCTGTCATGGAAAAGTCTATAATTCTCCAGATTCTGTGTTTTGAATTGTTTTAAAACACTCACATGGGAAATTTGCTGTATGACACAGGGAGCACAAATCCCATGCTGTGTTACAACCTAGAGGGGTAGAATGGGTGGGATGTGGGAGGGAGGTTCAAGAAGGAGAGGACATATGTATACCTATGGCTGATTCATGTTGATGTTCGGGAGAATGAAAGCGTATTGTAATTAGCCTCATACGAAAAATAAAAAAAGAAGACCCCACATGTATGTTATCCATTGTGACTGCCACTTAGAGACAGTTGGTTCTTAGATTGACTTGGTATCCAAAAAAACAACTTCATGTTGGCCATGGTTTATGCATAGATTCTCCTGCCTGACCAATAAAGACAAAAGTATCTCCAAATCATGAGAGTATTGTGTCTTTGTATTGTTTACCTGCCTCTTATCTTTCCTTCATCTTTTGATTGGCTATTTCTTGTCAAGGGCAGAACTATGAGTTGGGTAGGGGCTTCCAGGGTCTCATGCCTGGTGTCAATGGAAGTGCTTTTAGCATTATCATGAAGCAGGAGCTCTCTCTATGTGATTTGTAAGTAAGTGTTCTAGTACTGAAATGATGGTTTGTAGTGTTTCTGATCCTGAAAATTTCAGAGTCTTGTTTTTTGTCTCTGTGCTTGAGGATAGAGACTTTGTCAAAGTATTTCAACTGTTGGCATTTCCTGATTTGTGGGGACATAAAGCAGCTACTGGGAATTTGAAGTCTTTAGGAGTCCATGGAGAAACCTAGCAGAAGAGCCAATGAAAGAAATTTGGGGCTTCAGGAATTGGAAACCTTGAATGCCCATGGTAGGTCTTAGGTATTGAAGATGGATGAGGAAGAGCATTCCAGAAGGGTAGGGTCTAGGGTTTGATGGATGGGTTAATGATTGATGGTTTGATTGGGTTATTTATTAAAGTGGAGATGATTCACCATTTAGATTAGATTAAGATGGACTACTAGCAATTCATCTTTCCTGATCCTGGGGCTGTACAACTTATTACAAAGTCAAGGCAGTCATTCCTTGTTTGGGAATGACTAGTACATGCTAGTTTGCAGGACTTCACCCCACCTCTTTTTGTCCCTGCTTCCTTTCCTCTCCTAGCTTATATGGACTAATTTGTTTACTCTACTTTTGAGTCTGTTTCACTGTTGCACCTGCATTAATCCATATTCTTTCTTTATACTCTCTACAGTGGTGATGTCATACAGTATTTGCCATTCTCAGTCAGCCTTCTGTCACTAAGCATGCTAGTGATGCTAGGTTCGCCCAGTTTCCTGAAAACAGAAATCCACTCTTACTTCTGGCAGCATAATATTCCATTTGGGTGTGTGTGTGTGTGTGTGAGTTTACTTGTGTGTCCCTCCTCTCCTGTATCTCTTTCTGTGGATGAGTACTAGGGTTGCTTCCATGTTTGGGCTATTTTCTGTAGCTGTGCTATCAACATCCTGTTCATGGCTCACTTTTAAGGAGAGTTTTTGTTGTGTTCTGGATGTATACTAAGGAATGGAACGTCTGGATGGTACAGAGTCTACCTGTAGTGCTTGGAGGAGAATTTATTCTCTTTTGCACAGTGGCTGTCCCAGTTGTCATTCCCAACAGTGTTTGGGGATTGCCTATTCCTCATATCCTAGAAAATATTTCTTTTGGAAGACTTTCAGGTGTCAGCCATTCTGACACCTGTGAGGTGATAAGCCATGGGTTTTTGAAAGTGTTTTTCTCTAACAATTAGTGAACTGAAGCATCTTTTCACATCATGTTAGGCATCTGCCTTTCTTCTTTGGACCAAGGAGTTTATTCAGATCTTCTGCCTGTGTTTGGGTTGGGTTGTTTGTTTTTATCCAATGGTGCTGTCAAAACCACCACCAGCTCCCCTGGAGCTACACCCCACCCCACCTCACCTCTGTCCCTGGCCCCATGGACCTCACTTTTCCTCCTCCTAAGCTCCCCAATCTCCACACCTGAGGACCAGGATAGAACCTTCTGGTGATGGCTCTGTGTACATTGCCCTCCTGGCAATCATCACAAGAGCCAGATGACCTTGGATGCCTGCTGCCTTCCAGAATTTTGCCTTGGTTGCAAAATTTGCATCTAGCTGGCTAGAATACTGGTAGAGATCACCTGGGCAAAGAAAAACCTCCTGAAATACAGCATGCTTTTGGATAGCTGCTTAGGTTTTTCTCTAGGGAGGTCACCCTGAGCAGCTCTATCCCACCCCCACTCCCGAAAACCTTCTAACCTAACTCCCAGCACTTTTCTCTCAAAGCCATCCTTTCCCAGGCACCCTATCTCTGCCTCTTCCCCTTGTATTCCCACCAATAGAGTAATTACTTGATCTCTTGTTGACAGGATTTTGTCTCTATTATCCATGCTAGTTTATGACAACACTCTGCCCATTGTAAGCTTTTCTGGATCACCAGTGTAGCTCTTGTGTGTTTAATCTAGCCAATATCCACTGAAGAATATCCACTGAAGAATATGGACAAAGTGTTTTTTGGATACCAAACACAGAATTTTTCAGAGATCATGTGCCTTCCTCTTTCTGAGTGCTGAGGTTGGCAAATGGTTGAACTTAGTTACTGGTTTTTAACAAAATTTGTGATCCCCCCCCAAGCCAACTGTTTCCCATTCTTTTCTTCTGATATGTTTTTACAATAGAAATATGCTGTCATGGAAAAGTCTGTAATTCTCCAGACTCTGTATTTTTTAAATGTTTTAAGACCTCACATGGGGAATTTACTGTATGACATAGGGAGCACCAATCTAGTGTTCTTTGACAAGCTAGAAGGCTGGGATGGATTGGGAGGTGGGAAGGAGGTTCAAGGAGGGGACATATGTATACCTATGGATCATTCATGTTGATGTTTGGCAGAAAGAAACATAATGTTGTAATTGTTCTTCAATTAAAAATAAAACCTAAGAAAAGAAGAACCCAGGTGTATTTTGTCCATTGTGACTGGCATCTAGAAACAGATGGTTCTTAGGTTGACCTATTACTCTGCAAAACAGCTTCACTTTGGTCATAGCTTATGGGTAGGTTCTCCTGCCTGACCAAAAAATACAAGAGAATTTTCAAATCATGAGAGTACTGTCTTTATTTACCTGTCCCTTATCTTTCTTTCATCTTTTGACTGGATATTCTTTGCCAAGTGTGGAATTATCGGTTAGATAGGGGCTTTGAAGTCTCATGCCTGGTGTCAAGGGAAATCCTTTTAAATGTTACCATGAAGTAGCACCTTTTTGTATGTGGTTTGTCAGCATCCCTTCTAGTACTGAAAGCCTTAGTTTGCAGTTTTTCTGATCCTGAAATCTTAGGTTGTTTCGTGTGTCTGTGTGATGACAAAGACTTGGTCAAATTATTATTCCAAGTGTTGGCATTTCATAGTTTGCGGGTACACAAAAAGCAGGTACTTGGAATTTGGGGGTCTTTGGGGGGGTCCATCAAAAAAGCTGGCAGAAGGGCCAATGAGAGCATTTTGGGGGCTTCAGGCATTGCAGAGGACTTGGAAATTGAAGGTGGAAGAAGAAAAGCAGTCCCAGTAAGGATGCATCCAGAGTTTGATGGATGGGTGGATGGATTGATGATTTGATTGGGTTATTTATCAATGATTTCCCCTTACAGATTAGATTTAGGTGTAGAGATGAGTGATTCAGCAGTCTGACTACTCCTAGGTTTCTACAACTTATTACCAGGTCAAGACAATAATTCCCCTTTGGAACAATACCTGCTGGTTCCTAGGACTTCATCTCCTACCTCTTTTGGCCCCTGTCCACTTCCTTCTCCCATTTGGTAATATTCGTGTGTTTACTTTACATTTGAGTCTGTTTCAGTGTTGCACATACATTCATCCACATGTTTTTTTACACTGCCCATGTAGGCAATGCCATACAGTATTTGTCATTTCTGTCACTAAGCATGTTAGTTTGGGAGCCAAATAAAAGAGGCCAGGACATGCCTGGTGGAGTTTGGGGGGGGGGTGGGGTAGGGGTGGTGGGGGTGGAGAGAGTCAGTGGGAATAGGGACCTACAGGTCCTTGTGACCCTATAGGCAATGGGTTTTTGGGTTAAGGTTTTCTGTCTCTGAGGTCTACTTTGAGAAAGCAGAGCATGTGACTTGGAAACCCAGTCTTAGAGCCTCGGGAATATTCGGGGACCCTGTAAACATAGGGTAGTTCTCTAAACATAGATCCCTAAGGTGACCTTCCAGCCAGAGCCAGGGTTGTCAATCAGGCTGCTCTGGTCTGGCAAGTTCTACTCCGCGGAATCTTAGACGGGGCGGAGCCTAGGGGCTAGGTTGTATTCATTGCGCCACGTGCTGGCCTCGCAGCAGCTTTAGCCATCCCGGGTGTGTGCGCCGAGGAGTGGGCTTCGGTGACCAGAGAGCTGAAACGCTGAACGTGGCTCCCCTAGTAGCGAGGGCTGTGGGTCTCCCAGGAGTTGGTCCGGGACCTCTAAGGACTCCCCAGCAGCGCTCTGTCTTGGGGTCCAGCCAGCCTGCTCTGGCTTGCCTCGCCTGTGGTCAAGACCTGTCACAGCATGCAGGACCGAGCTCCTCGCTGTCGAACGGAGGTGCAGGAGCGCCCGGAGTCCGAATCCAAGCCTGCGCCCGAGTCCGAGGTGGCACCCAAACTGGACGACGGGAGAAAGCCCCAGGCTGAGCGCGAACCCACCGCTGAGCTGGTGTGTCCGCCGGCTGTGCCTTGCTCTTGCCCCTGGAGCATGTAGACCTGCTGCTGAAGCAGGAGTCCACGTCCGTGGTACAAGGGTCTCTCGGAGATCACATCCTCATACTGATGCCCGAGGCCCTACTGGGCTCGGACGTGGGTACAGATCCTGGAATTAGGCTGCTGTCCTGAGCCCACCTGGCAAGTACACAGTCCCGGAGCCAGGATTCTTCTGCCCACGAGGAGTACTTGGACCTGCATGCCGAGTACCTGCCTCATGGGATGGATGCTGCTGGTGGCCTGCACTGTTCTCCGTGACCTAGATGCACAGGGCTCCTTCCCAGAGTCCTGGCTTCGGGCAACCAACCCTCATCCACAGAGAGGCTCTCCTCACCATCACGACCTAGTGATGTCTCCTCTACTGGACGTGGAGCTTCAGGAGGCTTTGCGCGACTCATCACTCCAACCTCTAACACCCTCTCCTAGTCCGGGTCCCCTCAAGCGCCACCAGCGCCCTCACAGTCCTCCTGGCAAGGAGCGAAGAACCCTGATCCTGCAGTAAACTGCACACCCGCCTTACAATGGTGTGGACTAGGACAGTCTTCTGATGACGGCTGTGTGTACATGGCCCACTTGGCAAGCATGGCAAGAGCCAGATGATTATTGAAAGCATGCTGCGCTGCAGAATTTTGCATCAGTTGAAAATTAGCATCTAGGTGGCTAGATCGCTAGCAAGGAACCTCACCTGGGCAAAGAAAAGCCTCCTGAAATACAGCGTGCTTTCAGACAGCTGCTTAGGTTTTTCTCTAGGGAGGTCACCCTGCAGTAGTTCTACCCCACCTCCACCCCTAATTTTCCTTCAAACCCAACTGTCAGCACTTTTCTCTCAAAAGTTATCTTTTCCCAGGCACCCTACCTCTGCCTCTTCCCCTCATATTCCTACCAATAGAGTAATTAATCTTTTGTTGACTAGATTCTGTCCCTATTGTCCATGCTAGTTTATGACAACACTCTGCCCAGTGTGAGCTTTTCCGGATGGCCGCTGTAGTCTCTTGTGTATGTGTGTGTGTGTGTGTGTGTGTGTGTGTTGAATCTAGCCAATATCCACTGGAAAGTGTGGACAAAGTGTTTGGTGTATACAAAACACATTATTGTCAGAGAAATAATGTTCCCTCCTCTTTCTGAATGCTGAGATTGGCAATGGTTGAACTCTGTTGCTGAGTTCATGGGTTTTTAAATAAAATTTGCCATCCTCCCCACTCCCAACCATTTCCATTTCTTTTTTCTGATGTTTTAAAAATAGAAATCTGCTTATCACATAACTCCAGACTCTGTGTTTTTAATCGTTTTAAGACCACACATGGGGAATCTGCTGCATGACACAGGGAGCACAAATTTGGTGCTCTGTGAGAACCTAGAGGGGTGGTATGGGGTTGGAGGTGAAAGGGAGGTTCAAGAAGGAGAGGACATATGTATACCCATATCTGATTCATGCTGATGTATGTCAGAAACCAAGACAATATTGTAAACTAATTATCCAATTATTTTTGCTGCTGCTTAGTTGCTTAGTCATGTCCCCATGGACTGTAGCTCCTCAGTCCAGGCAAGAATACGGGAGTGGGTTGCCATGCCCTCCTCCAGAGGAATTATCCTTCAATTAAAAATTAAAAAAAGAAGACCCCACATGAATTCTGTCCATTGTGACTGGTATGTAGAAACAGGTGATTCCTAGATTTACCTGGTATCCTGCAGAAGAGCTTCATGTCAGCCATGGCTTATGGGTTGATTCTCCTGACTGACCAATAAAGATAAGTGAAAAGTGTTAATGGCCCAGTCATTTCTGACTCTTTGGGACCCCATGGACTGTAGCCTGCCAGGCTCCTCTGTCCACAGAATTCTCCAGTGAGAGTATTGGAGTGTATTCCCATTCCCTTCTGCAGGAGATCTTCCCAACCTAAGGACTGAACTCTGATTTCCTGCATTGCAGTCAGATTCTTTACCATCTGAGCCACCAGGGAATCTCAGTAAAGACAAAACTGTTTGTCTTTGTTGACCTGCCTCTTATCTTTCTCTTATCTTTTAATTGGATATTCCTTTTATCCAAGTGGAACAGTGGGTTGGATAAGGACATCCATGTCTTTAGCCTAGTGTCAATTGAAGTACTCCTAAAGTTTACCATGAAGTAGGAACTTTCTGTCAGTGCTTTGTGGGTAAGTCTTCTAATACTAAAGATATTAGTGTGCAGTTTTTTGGATCCTGAAAATGTAGGAGTGTTGTTTTGTGTGTCTCTGGTTGAAGACAGAGACTTTGTTGAATTATTCTGAATGTTGGCATTTTATAGTTTGTGGGGAGACATAAAGCAACTGCTTGTAATTTTGCGGTCATGGGGATACAAGGGGAAACCTCGTTAAAGAGCCAGTGAGAGCAATCTTGAGGCTTCAGTGATTGAAAACCTTGAATGCCCTTGGGAGGAGTAGGGGATTAAAAGTGTAAGAGGAAGAATCCCAGCAGGTTCTCATACAGTTTGCTGGATGGATGGATGGGGTTGATTGGGTTATTTATTGAAGTGGAGGTGATTTACAGTTTCAGATTAGATTCAGGTATATAGACAGTGGTTCCTGTACAACTTATTACAAGATTAAGGCAATCATTCCTTGTTTTGAACCATACCTGCTATTTTATATGACTCCATTCTCTACCTCTTCTTGCACTTGCCCCCTTCCCTCTTTCATTTGGTAAAGACTAGCTTGTTTACCGGAGAAGGCAATGGCACCCCACTCCAGTACTCTTGCCTGGAAAATCCCATGGATGGAGAAGCCTGGTGGGCTGCAGTCCATGAGGTGGCTAAGAGTGGGACACGACTGAGCGACTTCACTTTCACTTTTCACTTTCATGTATTGGAGAAGGAAATGGCAACCCACTCCAGTGTTCTTGCCTTGAGGATCTCAGAGACGGGGGAACCTGGTGGGCTGCCGTCTATGGGGTTGCACAGAGTCGGACACGACTGAAGCGACTTAGCAGCAGCAGCTTATTTACAGAGTTCTGTCAAGAGAATGCAGTGGTTATAGCAAACACCCTCTTCCAACAACACAAGCGATGACTCTACACATGGACATCACCAAATGGTCAATACGGAAATCAGACTGATTGTATTATTTGTGGCTGAAAATAGAAAACTGCTATACAATCAGCAAAAACAAGATTTGAGCTGTGGCTCAGACCATGAGCTCCTTATTGCAAAATTTAGCCTTAAACTGAAGAAAGTAGGGAAAAGCACTAGGCCATTCAGGTTTGACCTAAATCAAATTCCTTATGATTATACAGTGGAGGTGACAAATAGATTCAAGGGATTAGATCTGATAGACAGAGTGCCTGAAGAACTATGGATGGAGGTTCTTAACATTGTATAGGAGTCAATGACCAAAGGCACCCCATGAAAAAGAAATGCAAGAGGGAAAAATAGTTTTCCAAGGAGGCCTTACAAATAACTGAGAAAAGAAGAGAAGCAAAAGGCAAAGGAGAAAAGGAAAGATATATCCATCTGAGTGCAGAGTGTTAAAGAATAGCAAGGAGAGATAAGAAAGCCGCCTTCTTTTTTTTTTTAAGAAAGCCTTCTTAAGTGAACAATGCAAAGCAATAAATGGGAAAGACTAGAGATCTCTTTAAGAAAATCAGAGATATTAAGGGAATATTTCATGCAAGGATGGGCACAATAAAGGACAAAAATGGTAAGGACCTAACAGAAGCAGAAAATATTAAGAAGAGGTGGCAAGAATACACAGGAAAAACTGTACAAAAATGTCTTAATAACCCAGATAACCATGATGGTGTGGTCACTCCCTAGAGCCATACATCCTGGACTGTGAAGTCAATTGGGCCTTAGGAAGCATTACTGAGAACAAAGCTTGTGGAGATGATGGATTCCAGCTGAACTATTTCAAATCCTAAAAGGTGATGCTGTTAAAGTGCTGCACTCAGTATGTCAGCAAATTTGGAAAACTCAGCCACAGTGGTCACAGGGCTGGAAAAGGTCAGTTTTCATTCCAATTCCAAAGAAGGGCAATGCCAAAAATGTTCAAACTGCTCCACAGTTATGCTCATTTTACATGCTAATAAATTGATGTTCAAAATTCTTCAAGCTAGGTTGCAGCAGTATGTGAACTTAGAACTTCCAGATATATAAGCTTGGTTTAGAAAAGGTAGAGGAACAAGAGATCAAATTTCCAACATTGGTTGGATCATAGAGAAAGCAAGGCAATTCCAGAAAAGCATCTACTTCTGCTTCACTGAATATACTAAAGCCTTTGACTGTGTGGATCACAACAAACTGGAAAACTCTTAAAGAGATGGGAATACCAGACCACTTTACCTGCCTCCTGAGAAACCTGTATGCCAGTCAAGAAGCCACAGTTAGAACTGGATATGGACCAACTGACTGGCTCAAAATTGGGGAAGGAGTATGACAAGTCTGTATATTGTCACTCTGTTTACTTAACTAATTTGCAGAGTAATCATACGAAATGCTGAGCTGGATGACTCACAAGCTGGAATCAAGATTGCTGGAAGAAAATATCAACAACCTCAGATATGCATGTGATACCATTCTAATGGCAGAAAGTGAAGAGGAACTAAAGAGTCTCTTGATGAGGGTTAAAGAGGAGAGTGAAAAGCTGGCTTAAAACTCAACATTCAAAAAATGAAGATCATGGCATTTGGTTCCATCACTTCATGGCAAATAGAAGGGAAAAAAGTAGAAGCAGTGACAGATTTTATTTTCTTGGGTTCCAAAATAACTGCAGACAGTATCTTTAGCCATAAAATTACAAGCTGCTTGCTCCTAGGGAGGAAAGATGTGACAAACCTAGACAACATATTAAAAAGCAAAGATATCACTTTTCTGACAAAGGTCTGTATAGTCAAAGCTGGGGTTTTTCCAGTAGTCATGTACAAATGTGAGAGATGGACTGTAAAGAAGGCTGAGCACCAAAGAATTGACACTTTCAATTTTGGTGCTGGAGAAGACTCTTGAGAGTCCCTTGGACAGCAAGGAGATCAAACCAGTCAACACTAAAGGAATTTAACCCTGAATATTCTTTGGAAGGACTGATGCTGAAGCTCCAATACTTTGGCATACCTGATGTGAAGAGCCAACTCATTGGAAAAGACCCGATGTTGGTAAAGATTCTGGGCAGGAATAGGTAGTGACAGAGGATGGAATGGTTGGATGGCATCATCTATTCAATGAACATGAGTTTGAGCAAATTTGGGATATAGTAAAGGACAGGTAAGCTGAGGGTGCTGCAGTCCATGGGGTCTCAAAAGTCAGTCACGACTTAGTGACTGAACAATAACAATAAGCTTGTTTACTCTATGTTCAAGCCTCTTTCACTGTTGCTGACCATTTGTCTGTATTCTTTTTTAACATTCCCTGTCCATAGTATTATACAGTATTTGTTATTCTTGTTTGGGCTTCTGCCACTTAGATTGTTATAGGCTAAGTTCATCCGAGTTCCTGAAAATGGCAGAATTTCAGTCTTCTTTCTGGGACAGTATTATTCCGTTTTGTGTGTATGGTTTTTTGCGTTTGTCAGCCCTCTTCTGTATCTATTATTCTGTGGATAGGCACTAGGGTTGCCTCCTTGTTTTGCCTATTGTCAATACTGCTGCTGTAAACATCCAGGGCCTCATTCACTTCTAGTGAGAGTTTTTGTTGTTTTCAGGATGTATACTCAGGAATAGAATGGTTGGATAACATGGTGTCTCCAACCATTTGTAGTGTTTGGAGGAAACTTTATTCTGTTTTGTCTAATGGTTGCCCCAATTGTTATTCCCAGCAACAGTGTCTGGGGATTTCGTATTCATCCCTTTATAGAGTCTATTTCTTTTTAAAAGACTTTCATATGCTATCCATTGTTAACGTTGTGAAGTGACATGTCATGGTTGTTTGAAATTGCATTTCTATTGATTAGCGATGTGGAGTATTTTCTCTTATGTCATGTTCATCTGCCTCTCTTCTTTGGACCAAGAAGTGTATTCAGAATGTCTGCCAATAGTCTGATTGAGTTGTTTGGTTGTTTTTATCCTGCAGAGCTGGAGGAACTGTTTATAGGTTTGGATTGGTCATATCACTTGCAGATATTGTGCCCGATTCCATAGGATGCCTTTTGGATTTGTCTGTAGTTTCCTTTGCTCTGTGAAAGCTTTGAAATTCAACTAGGTCCCACGCATTCAGAATTGCTTAGATGACTTTTGCCTGAGGAGACATATGCCTTGACACAAATGTTGCCTTCATTTATGTCCAAGATCGTGTCTCATTGAGGAGTTTTATGGATTAAGGTCTCACTTGGAGGTCTGTCACCCATTTTGACTTTATGTTTCTTGAAGGCCTGTAGAAATATTCAGCTCTCTTTGTTGTCCATGTGGGTGTCCAGTTTTGCCTGCAACACATGTCGAAGAGACACTCTTGCTGTTGTATATGGTACCTTTTACGTTGTGAATTCATTGACTATAGGTGCCTGGGTTTACTTCGGGGTCATGTCTGGGATCTCTGTTCTGTTCCATTGAGCTCTATGTCTGTTACTGTGCCAGTACCATGCTGTTTGAATTTCTGTGGCTTTGCAGTTTGGTCTGAAGTCTAGGAGGGTGGTAGCTTCAACCTTGTTTTTTGTTTCTTTTTTCCCCATGTTTGCTTTGGCCATCTTGGGTCTTGTGTGGCTCCCTGTGAATTTTAGGAATATTTGTACTTGTTTGAGAAAAAGGTGTTTTGCTAGGGTCTGCCTTCAATCTTTTGATTGCTTCAGGCAGTATGGCTATTTGAACAATATTAAGTCTTCTAGTTCAAGAGCTTGTGATATCTTCGTATTTCTCTTGTCATCTTTCATTGCCTTTGTCAGTGTTTTAGTTTTCAGAATTCAGGTCTTTCTCCTATGAGTCAGTTTTATTTTGAGGTATTTAATTCTTTTTATGGGATTAGTACTGGCATTCTTATTGACTGGATTATAGATGGCTTTCTTCTTCTCCTACATTCCTTTTCCCTTAAGTGAATATCTTCTTCCTGTATAAAAAAGCTATATTTTCCTGTGTATTAATCTGTATGCTCCACATTTGTGGAATTCATTTATTAGTGCCTATTCTTTTGTGGTCAAGATGTTAGTATTTTCCTTTTTAAAGTTCTTGCCATCTGCAAATATTAATAGGTTCCCTCTTTTTTATCCAGTGTGGGTGCCTTTTATTTCTTATTTTGCCTGTCTGCTGAGACTAGTTTTTCCAATACTTTTTAAAACAGAGAAACTGTTCAGGGGCAGTGTTGTCATTCTACTTCAAGGCAAGAACAACAGTGTTGCTATACAAGAAATTGTTGAAACTGCCCTTTCTTATACCACATTTTCTTGTAAAGGCCTATAGTGCATTTTGGAGAATGTCTCTCCAATAAAAGACAGAATAGGTAATGTACTTTGCTGGTAACAGTATGAATTGTAATAAGGTTTTACACATTGCAAAGAAAGACCCACAATACATGGCCATTCCAGGAAGAAGACAAATTCCCTGTGTTATGTATGTTAATAGATTGAAAAGGATCTCCTCACATCAACACTGGATTAGGAGTTGGTGGGAGCTGAAGTCAGCTACCGTCTTATATATAGTGTTTATATTTAAAAAATATATTAAAGAAAAAAAAATATATCCAGGTATTATTTTTAGGTGAATAAAAATAAATAGGATTTTTAAATCCTAGTTATGCATTTTTTTTTGAATAACCAAATGGCCCTCATTAATGTTAATGTCAAGAGCACCCTTGGTCCCAAAGTTCTGGACCTGTGCCTCAGAGTGCCAAATGAAGGAAGAAAGCATTCACTATGCTCAGATGCCCAATGCTGAGAAAACTCAGTCCTACTTCGGGGTGTCTATCTTTTTCTTGGCTTCTGTACTCAACTTTCCTCACTCTTCTCCTAACTGGACCACTGGTAGCCATCTTGTACCCTATCTTGTACCCTACCCAGAACTGGGATTTATTTGGTAATTCTGCCTCATAGTGGTTGAAGAAGTTCATACAGATTGAATAGTTTGTTTTGATTGACACCAAGAAAGACCAATGAGTGGGCCTGAAAATCCACTCTGCCAGTCATTGAGCATCGTAGAGTAAAGAAAAATAAGGTAAAAAGAGACAACTGATCTGGTACCCAGCAAGTCATTTATGAATTATATAGATGTTCTGTCATGAAAACACCTAGAAAAATAATTTCTTTTTTATTAAAAAAAATCTTCTCCCAGTCTCTGGGTTATCTTTTCACTTTCTTGGTGGCATCATTTGCAGGACAACTTTTTAAACTGTTTTTCATTTTATTTTTGGTTGCACTGGGGTTTCACTGCTTTGTGGGGACTTTTCACTAGTTGTGGGAATGGGGGCCACTCTAGAGTTGTGGTGGGTGAGCTTCTCATCGTGGCTTCTCTTGTTGTGGAGCACAGGCTCTAGGTGCACGGGCTTCAGTTGTTGTAGCACTTGGGCTCAGTAGTTGCAGAATGGGGGCTCTAGGGCACAGGCTCAATAATTGTGGCATATGAGCTTAGCCGCCTTGTGGCATGAGGAATTCCCTGACCAGGGATCCAAACTGTGTCTCCTACATTGGCACTCAGATTCTTCTCCACTGTACCACCAGGGAAGTCCTGGAAAAGTTATTTTTAACATATCTGGCCCCTTTTTAGGATGATGATGAGGATACTGTTTACCATTTCATTCACTGCATGTAGGCTACATGCTGGGCACTCTTCAAGATACTGAGAACAGGGCTATGATATCACTGAGAAAAACAGATTATAAACATAATAAAGAATGAATAATTAATATTTACTAGACACTTGCCATGGAGAAGGCAATGGCACCCCACTCCAGTACTCTTGCCTGGAAAATCCCATGGATGGGGGAGCCTGGTAGGCTGCAGTCCATGGGGTCGCTGAGCGTTGGACACGACTGAGTGACTTCAACTTTCACTTTTCACTTTCATGCATTGGAGAAGAAAATGGCAACCCACTCCAGTATTCTTGCCTGGAGAATCCCAGGGATGGGGGAGCCTGTTGGGCTGCCATCTTGGGGTTGCACAGAGTTGGACATGACTGAAGAGACTTAGCAGCAGCAGCAGACACTTACCATGTTCAAAGAACATTTTACCTACATTGTCTCACAACCACCCTACACAGCAGATGGCATTCTCCCCTCTTCATATGTAAGGAAGCTAAGGTTACCAAAGGTGAAATGACTTGCCTGCGATCACACAGTTATAGAGGGGCTGACCAGAAGAAGAAACTGGGAGTGTCTGTGCCAGGCCCCCAGTAACTGTCTTTGTTTCAGGACAGGACCACAGTCCCTTGTAAGCAGAGTTCAGTGTGAGGATTCACAGGGCCCCGGACAATAATAAGCCCAAGTTCTGATAATAAGCCTACTGATATCAGGAGAGCAGTGGATAAGAGGTGGCACCAGCTGAGGCAGAAACCACTCTGCTCAGGGTCCCAATACTCATTATGCCAAGAGCTCCAAACTGTATCTTCTGTCCTAGCAAGATTTTGGCTCCTCCATCTGTCGCTTAAAACATAGCATGTCCACACTCACTGCCCTGAATGGAGTTCCCATTGAATGTTCTCTGACCATGGGATGTTCAAGCATTGTCAAAAGAATTCTCTGGGACCAAAGCAGATGTTTCCTGCAAGTTCCCCAACATCTCCTCACATCTTCCTATCCTGCCTTCTGTACAAACAACAGAGGAACAGCAGCTGCTCCCATCACCTGGGAATATAGAAGTAGGTGCCTGTGGCATCCATGTTCACCCAATGAGAACTCATGTTCCTGGTAGCCATGCCCTTAAAACTGTGTACAGCCCCTGCATGTTCCCTCAGCAAGCCTCCTGATCTATATAGGGAATTTCTTAGCCCATAGGCAAGACACTGGAATGTAACCATGAGAGTGGATGCAGGAAGGAGTATAGGGGAAACCACTGAAGGCAGGCCCAGGAAGGTTGAATTTCCTTCTTGACTTTGTCATCAACAGGCTGGGATGTCGCCTCGATTATACACTGCAGTGTTCCTGAACCCCTCAAATGCTGAATGAAAACAAGTTCTGTCATCTTAAATTCGGGCCCCAAACAGAAGCTTTGTGGAGCTGCTTAAGGAGAATTCCTATGCCCATGGCTCTCGGAAGTCTGATCAGTGGTTCTGGGATGTGGCATAGAATCTGCATTTTACACTAACTGGCTAGAGAAGGGCAGTGTCTGCCAATTCAAAGATCACTAGCTTGAATGTCCACCAAAGGAAGCCTGATTTTAACAGGATTCTGTATGAAGGAATATTATGTGGCCCTAAAAATGAGACCATATAAGCTATTTTGTAAAAAGGGACAAAGTGAGCAATCATGTGGTAAAAGGACACAAAGGGAAGTATTTTACCTTCTTCTGAAACTATATGAAAGAATTCTCTATAGTAGTAGTAGTAGTGTTCCAAAGTAATTATTGATTTGTTTTCTTCTATTAACTCTGGATAAGTTGTGGATCCACACCTTCCCTTGGCCACCAGGATCTGTAGCATAGGTGCGCCTTTAAAGTGACACCCAGATTAAAGGCGCTGCTGCCTGCATCACCTGGAGGGGAGCCTGATGGGTCAAAGGATCCTCTGCTACTTCCGGGATCCTGGCCAATTGGTTCTTCCTTTGGCATGACAATTGAGCTGCAACAGATACACCTCTGAGTGTCAGTTCAGTTCAGTCGCTCAGTCGTGTCCGACTCTTTGAGACCCCATGAATTGCAGCACACCCGGCCTCCCTGTCCATCACCAACTCCCGGAGTTCACTCAAACTCGTGTCCATCGAGTCGGTGATGCCATCCAGCCATCTCATCCTTTGTCATCCCCTTCTCCTCCTGCCCCTAATCCCTCCCAGCATCAGAGTCTTTTCCAATGAGTCAACTCTTCACATGAGGTGTACAAAGTACTGGAGTTTCAGCTTTAGCATCATTCCTTCCAAAGAATACCCAGGACTGATCTCCTTTAGAATGGACTGGTTGCATCTCCTTGCAGTCCAAGGGACTCTCAAGAGTCTTCTCGAATACCACAGTTCAAAAGCATCAATTCTTCGGTGCTCAGCTTTCTTCACAGTCCAACTCTCACATCCATACACGACCACTGGAAAAACCATAGCCTTGACTACACGGACCTTTGTTGGCAAAGTAATGTCTCTGCTTTTGAATATGCTATCTAGGTTGGTCATAACTTTCCTTCCAAGGAGTAAGCGTCTTTTCATTTCATGGCTGCAATCACCATCTGCCGTGATTTTGGAGCCCAAAAAATAAAGTCTGACACTGTTTCCACTGTTTCCCCATCTATTTCCCCTGAAGTGATGGGGTGCCATGATCTTTGTTTTCTGAATGTTGAGCTTTAAGCCAACTTTTTCACTCTCCTCTTTCACTTTCATCAAGAGGCTTTTTAGTTCGGTGTGTAGTGTAGGTCAAATTCAATACAATAAACTCTTGGATAAGTGATGGAAGTATAACAATGACCATCTTGCTAAACTGATATATACATAAGTTGATCGTGCAGCACTTGCTAATAAGACACTCAATTCTAACATCGCTTTCCCTTTCAATACCGCTGCAAGGATCTGGCAGTCATTGAGAACACAGGCGTAGACTTAAGGATGTCATCCAAAACCTTACCTCACTATCGGACCAAAAGAAGATAAGAGGTCACTACCAGGGCGACGTCTCAGGGGATGAAGGAACTACATTTCAGGGTCCTGGTGCAGCGTTCCAATGGTGGGACTTCAAATGTAATCGGTTTTCCGGTTAAGGTTTTCCTCATCTGAGGTCAACAAGAGGAAAGCCAAGGACTTCACCCAGGAGTGGCACGATTGCTCCGCCCCCTTCAGGCCTATAAAAGCATCTACACTGAACTACCCACCAGGGTCAGGACTCTAGGGCTTCCCAGACTACTCCATTTCTGTAGGCGGAGCCTAGGAAGGGGCGGGGCTTAGCGTGAGGTTGCTTAGCGTGAGGTTGCTTAGCGTGAGGTTGCTTAGCGTGAGGTTGCTTAGCGTGAGGTTGCTTAGCGTGAAGCTGCTTTGCGACTCTGGTTCCGCCCGCTTCACTCACGGCATCCTTGGCCCACTCCTGTGCAAACCCGTCCACGTGAGGAGCTGAAGCTTCAGACTCGCAGGACTGAACTCAGCAGCTTCCCTAGAAGCCACGACTGAGTGACTCCCCAGAGGCAACCCCAGAGTTCCGAAGACTCGTCCTGCGTTCCTGCGCCCCACCGCCCCTCGTCGGCCTCACGTGTCAAGCCGACCTGTCACTGCCTGCACAAGCCCTCTGTCGCCTTCTGCCAGGTCCCAGACCCGCGGCGACATTCACATGATGGGCTGCCGACCGCGCAGCCCCACCGCCTACCCTGAGGACACGTGGGAACCGCAGGACAGAGGACCCGGCCCTGCCAAGCGCCGCCGAACCGAGGAGCCCGCGCTCCCCAAGTCCGAGCCTGAGGCGGCGCCCAGCCTGGATAACTTGACCTGGTTCCCGACAGCGGGCACCCTCATCTTCATGGCTGTCCTGCCGACGGGATGTGCTCTGCACGTGCTCCTGGACGACGTCGAACTGCTGCTGGAGCCCGAGCCAACGTCTGTGTGGCAAGTGTGTTTCGGAGGTCGCATCCTCATGCTGGTCCCCGAGGCCCTCCTGGGCTCGGGTGTGGAAGGGCCGTGGGGGCAGGGCCTAGAACCAGGCGCTGTCCTGAGCCCTCCCGGGGAGTACGTGGCCCTGGAGCCGGGACTCTCCTGTGCCGCTGTCCCAAAGATCGCCTGCCAGGGAGAGGCCAGCAGGGAGGACGCGAATGCTGACGCTGACTTCCTGCTGGGCGGGATGGATGCTGCCTCAGTCCCAATCGCTGGGCTCCGCTCTTCTGCTGGAAGTTTGACTCACTTTGACCTGTTCGACCTAGTCTCAGAGCTCTCCCCTCGGGCCTCCAATCCTAGTCCAGAGAGAGGCTCTCCTCAGTACGACGACAACCTGGACTTGCACCTTCTGGAGCCCTTTCCTGACTCACCACTCCAACCTCTACCTCCTTCTCCGAGTCCAGGTCCCCAGGAGCGCCCCTGTCGCCCTCCTGGTCCTCCTTGCAAGGCCCGGAGATGCCTGTTCCCTGAATCCACTGCCTCCCACAATTCCTGGACACCTGAGCGGGCACCAGGACAGAATCTTCCGATGTTGATTGTGTATATATTGAACACACTGTAAGAATCACATGAACAGATCCTTTTTGGATACAGGCTGCAGATTTTTCTTAAAAAATTTTTTTAAATTTATTTTTTAATTGGTGGAAAATTGCTTTATAATTTTGTGTTGGTTTCTGCTATACAACAATGTGAATCAGTTACAATTTATATATATTTATAAACATGCCTTCCTACCTGAGCCTCCCTTTCCTCCCCTCATCCACCCCTCTAGTTCACCAGGCTGTGCTCACTGTGTTATTTAGCAACTTCCCACTATTTATCTATTTTATACATGATAGCATATATGTGTCAATGCTACCTTCTCAATTCGTCCCACCCTCACCTTTCCCCACTGTGATCACAAGTCCATTCTTTAGGTTAATCATTGCCATTTTTCTAGATTCCATATATATGTGTTAGTATAGGATACTTGTTTTTCCCTTTCTGACTTACTTCACTTTGTGTAAGGGGCTCTAGGTTCATCCACCTCAGTGCAATTGACTCAAATCTATTACTTTTTTACGGCTGAGTCATATTCCATTGTATAATATACCACGTCTTTATCCATTCATCTGTTGATGGACCTAGATGGGTTGTTTCCATGTCCTGGCTATTGTAAATTTTGCTGCAGTGAACACTGGGGTACAGTGACTTTTAGAATTGTGGTCTTCTCAGTGTATATGCCCAGTAGTGGGATAGTTGGGTCATGTGGTAGATTTATTCCTAGTTTTTTAAGGAATATACACAGTGTTTTCCATAGTGGCTGTATCAGTTTACATTCCCACCAAAGTACAGGAGGGTTCTATGTAGTGGGAATAAAAACAAAAATAAATACTAGGGACCTAATAAGACATAAAAGCTTTTGCACAGCAAAGGAAACTATAAACAAGATGAGAAGATAACCCTCAGAATGGGATAAAATAATTGCCAATGAAGCATAGAAAAAGGATTAATCTCCAAAATATATAAGCAGTTCATACAGCTCAGTATCAGAAAAAACAAACAACCCCAATCCAAAATGGGCAGAAGACCTACAGAGACATTTTTCCAAAGAAGACATACAAATGGCCAATAAACACATGAAAAGATGCTTCATATCACTCATTATTAGAGAAATGCAGATAAAAACTACACCAAAATACCACCTCACACCAGTCAGAATGGCCATCATAAAAAAATCTACAAACAATAAATGCTGCAGAGAATGTGCACTGTCTAATTTTGATCAGTGGTTGCCTAAACACCTGAAAGGAGCTCACTGGGCAAAAAAAAAGGCATCTTCAAATGTAGCCTTGTTTCAGGCAGCCTTACTGTTGCTTAGGTTTTCTCTAGGGTGGACACTCAAGCAGTTCTATCCCCCAGCTTTCTTCAAAGCTAAACCACAGCACTTTTCTAGTAAATGTTAAAAGCCATCTTTCTCAAGCATCCTACCATCGCCCCTTTCACTTCTTTTCCTGTCAATAGAGTAGTTTATAAATTTCTTTTGTTTACAGGTTTTGGTCCTAGTGTCCATCTAAATTAATAATGTGACAACCCCCTACCCTGTTTTACCTTTTCTGGATGGCCTGTGTGGGGATCTCACTGCTGATTCTATGGGACAAATGTAATTGGATACAAGCCAGAATGGGGAACAATGATTCTGGGCTCTTTTTTTGAATGACTAGGTTGGCAAATTAACTCTATTGCTGTTTTTGTGGGAGTATTTTCAAAAAATGGACTCCTCTCATAGCTTAGTCGGTGAAGAATCCACCTGCAATGCAGGAGATCCTGGTTTGATTCTTGGGTCCAGAAGATCCCCTGGAGAAGGAAATGGCAACCCACTCCAGTATTCTTGCCTGGAAAATCCCATGGACAGAGGAGCCTGGCGGGCTACAGTCCATGGGGTCACAAGAGTTGGACACGACTTAGAGAGTAAATCACCATCATTTTCCAAAAGAACTTACTATTTCCATTCTTTTCTTCTTATATGTTTTTAATATAATTCTCTTGTCATAGGAAATTTATAATACTAAAGATTTTTTGTTTTTATACTTTTATGAGTCAATATAGTTTGTACATTGTTACTAGCTTATAGAAATAATTTGTTCTTATATTGGTCTGATATCCAGCAATATTAATTATAGTAATCACTTCTCTGTGGATTCTCTTGCTTGACTGATAAGGATAATATCTCCAAATAATGAGAGTATTGTCTCTTTTTCTTTTACTAAGCCTTTTACATCGAATTTTTCCTTAATCTTCTTTATTGGTTATTGAAGTAATGACCATTACTTCAAATCCAGGGTGACCAATATAGTTAATAGGATTATCCCTTTCTCTTCTTTCGAAATATGGTTATATATAATTTTATATGATTTTATATTAGTTTCAGGTATACAAAAATAGTTCAATACTTTTATGGATTATATTCAGTTTAAAGTTATTACTAAATAATGAGCATGTTTTCTTATGTAATATGTCCTTGTTACTTATCTACTTTATATAGTGTAGTGTTTAATCTCTTAACCTTATACCCTGTCTTATCCCTTCCTTCTCTTTCCCACTGTTAGCCACTTCTTTGTTCTCATTATCTGTGAGTCTATTTTTGTTTTATTTTATGCATTTGTTTTATTTTTTAGTTTCCACATATGAATGATAACAGAGAGTATATATCTTTCTCTGTCTGACTAATTGCATTAAGCAGAATACACTGTGGGTCCATGCACATTGTTGAAAATGGCAGAACTTCACTCTCTTTATGACTGAGTAATATTCTTCACATCTTTTTTTTTTCCCTTTTAAACCTATACATTTATTGATTTGTCTGCGTTGGGTCTTAGTTGCAGCACATGACACCTTCATTGTGTTGTGTGGGATCTTTCCTTGCAGCGCGTGGACTCTCCAGCTGTGGCGCCCAGGCTCAGTAGTTGTGGTGGGCCATCTCTGGAGCACATGGACTCAGTAGTTGTGGGTCAGGGGCTTAGTTGCACCACAACATGTGGGATCTTAGTGCCCTAATCAGAGATCAAACCCATATACCTTGTATTGCAAGGCAGATTCTTAACCACTAGACCACCAGGTAAGTCCCCTGTACTGTGTGTGTTTAGTCGCTCAGTCATGTCCAACTCTTTGCTACCCCATGGACTGTAGCCCATCAGGCTGTCCCCTCATCTTCTGTATTCATTCATCTATAATAGTGAGATCACAGATTTATTGAGCCCTGAAACATTAGATGGAGACAACTGGATAGATAGATATGAATAACGAACCCCCAGATCTTTTTTAATTCTCTTGGCCCACAGAAGTGGCCCACCACTCTCTATGAAAACTTACACATCTACCTTGCTCTAAGATGATGCAGAAGCCTCTGCCTGGCAAGGCAAAGTGCATCAACTTCAAGATTTACCCCATCTTCTCTCTTTGCCACTAGACAATAACTGAAGTTAAGTATAATATAATACAACAGAGGATCAAAAGGTTCAGAGTAATGGGGATGATACACTGGATATAGTACCTAAAGCTAAATAATGTGTCAGCTAGTGGGAGTGTGGCAGGGCCTAGAGGGACACTGTGTAACTAAGCAAAAGAAATGTACTGGGGAGGCATCAGTATCATTGAGTTCAGTGGGCCATGGTTGGCTAACAGGAGATGTCATTAAGCAGCTAGAAACTTGGTAGCCCTGGGGATCATAGGATCTGAGAGACTGAATATACAAGCTAACAATGACCAGACAACTTATGACAACAGAATTCTGACCCACAAATTTTGCAACAAGCAGCCCAGAAACAAAACTGTAACCTCTATGGTAACTGGCCCCAGTAATCAGAACTTGGTCAATAACTGCCAGCTTCCCTAATTTTCATCCCTCCTAACTCAGGACAGTTCTAAGAAAGTCAGATGTATTATGCTTAAGGCTACAGAGTTCACAAAATCAAATCAATTACATAGATTCCCTCCTTCTAGTTAGCCTGCCTCTGGCTTTCCCCTGCCAACAACCTCTGTTCAAACATATCTGAAGTTCTCCTTTTTTTCCACCATAAACATCTCTCACTCCTTTACCTGCCTATCAGTTCTCAAATGCAAGTGATGGGGCTGACTCTTTTGCTATATAACAACTTCTGATTAAATAGCTTCTGCTTGTTCTCCTGAACTCTCTCATTGGTAAATACCCCAGATAAATTTCTCGACACCATATCTGACCCTTTATGAGCTAGAAATTTCACTGACATAGAAAAAATGAGAAAAAGGAAAAACAGGTAAAATAGTGGAAGCAGAACACAGTAAAGAAGTTGCCTGCAGTGCAGGAGACTCGGGTTTGATCCTTCAGTGAGGAAGATCCTCTGGAGAAGGGAATGGCGACCCACTCCTGTATTCTTGCCTGGAGAATTCCTTGGACAGAGAAGCCTGGCTGGCTACAGTCCATGGGGTCACCAAGAGTCAGACAGGACTGAGCAACTAACACTTTCACTTTCAACCTATTAAAATTTAGGTACATTCTACCAAGTCATTACCAAACTTCCCCCAATATCCCTTGACACCAAAAGGAAGAGCTCAAACATAGAGTTGAATGCCTTATATAAAAGGTCTTCCCATACATTGCCTTTGTAACATTCTCATCCACCAGGAAGTGAAGGCAAACAGACAAGGATTTTTATTTGTTCAAGATCTTAAGGCCATCAACAAAATATGTATACCTTACTAGCTGACAAAAATTAACCCAAATACAATCCTCTTATCACTTCTACCTGAAGCCACTTGCTTCAATTCTATTGAGTCTTTGCTTTGCCTTTTTTCCAATGTGCCTCTAGACCAAGACAGTCAATATGATTTTGCTTTCGCTTGGAGAGGATAATAACATACCTGGACAGTCATGCCCCTGGAGTACACTGGAGCCCACTCCTATTTTTCCCTGGTCTCATTCATGATTTAAAAGATCTAACTTTCCCTTGTGATTTAGTCCTATACACTGTATAGATAATCTACTTTGTTCAAAGAACAACGAAACCTGTTCAAAGATTTTCATTGACTTGCCCCAGGATATAGTAATAGGGAAACTGTGTTTGGGAGAGGTGGGATATAGGGAACTGTGTGCCATTTGCTCAATTTTCAGTAACATAAAATTGTCCTAAAAATATATTACTTTTAGAAGGTAAGGAAGAAAAACCATTTGAGAAGTTAACTTCAAAAAAAATATACATTTTTTAAAAGTTTGATATCCTCAAGATCTAAAGGAAAGAAGAACCCGCTTGATGTAAAAAATGAAGATTTTGTTAGAAGTCTGTTGGAGACAAGTTGCATACATCACTAAAGTGGTTAGCTTAGTGTTTAACTGCTTCCCTAACCTCTGAAAGAGATGGGAAGACCACCTGACAGACCACCTGACCTGCCTCTTGAGAAACCTATATGCAGGTCAGGAAGCAACAGTTAGAACTGGACATGGAACAACAGACTGGTTCCAAATAGGAAAAGGAGTACAGCAAGGCTGTATACTGTCACCCTGCTTATTTAACTTATATGCAGAGTACATCATGAGAAACGTTGGGCTGGAAGAAGCACAAGCTGGAATCAAGATTGTCAGGAGAAATATCAATAACCTCAGATATGCAGATGACACCACCCTTATGGCAGAAAGTAAAGAGGGAAAAAGGCCGTGTAGCTTCGCTGTTACTCTGAGCAGAAAACAGTCGGTGGAGAGGTACAAAGATGCAGAGCAATAAAACTTTTAACTTGGAGAAACAAAACCACACTCCAAGGAAGCATCATCAACATCACCATCAGCAGCACCACCAGCAGCAACAGCAGCAGCCACCACCTCCACCAATGCCTGCAAATGGGCAGCAAGCCAGCAGCCAGAATGAAGGCTTGACTATTGACCTGAAGAATTTTAGGAAACCAGGAGAGAAGACCTTCACCCAGCGTAGCCGGCTCTTTGTGGGCAATCTTCCTCCTGACATCACTGAGGAGGAAATGAGGAAACTGAGAAATATGGGAAGGCAGGCGAAGTCTTCATTCATAAGGACAAGGGCTTTGGCTTTATCCGCTTGGAAACACGAACCCTAGCGGAGATTGCCAAAGTAGAACTGGACAACATGCCACTCCGTGGAAAGCAGCTGCGTGTGCGCTTTGCCTGCCATAGTGCATCCCTTACAGTCCGAAACCTTCCTCAGTATGTGTCCAATGAACTGCTGGAGGAGGCCTTTTCTGTGTTCGGCCAGGTGGAGAGGGCTGTAGTCATCGTGGATGATTGAGGCAGGCCCTCAGGAAAAGGCATTGTTGAATTCTCAGGGAAGCCAGCTGCTCGGAAAGCTCTGGACAGATGCAGTGAAGGCTCCTTCCTGCTAACCACATTTCCTCGACCCGTGACTGTGGAGCCCATGGACCAGTTAGATGATGAGGAGGGACTCCCAGAGAAGCTGGTTATAAAGAATCAGCTATTTCACAAAGAGCGAGAGCAGCCACCCAGATTTGCACAGCCTGGCTCCTTTGAGTATGAGTATGCCATGTGCTGGAAGGCACTTATTGAGATGGAAAAGCAGCAGCAGGACCAAGTGGACCGAAACATCAAGGAAGCTCGTGAGAAGCTGGAGATGGAGATGGAGGCTGCTTGCCATGAGCACCAGGTCATGCTAATGAGGCAGGATTTGATGAGGCGTCAAGAAGAACTTCGGAGGATGGAAGAACTGCACAATCAAGAAGTGCAAAAACGAAAGCAGCTGGAGCTCAGGCAGGAGGAGGAGCGCAGGCGCTGTGAGGAAGAGATGCGGCGGCAATAAGAAGAAATGATGCGACGACAGCAGGAAGGATTCAAGGGAACCTTCCCTGATTCGAGAGAGCAAGAGATATGGATGGGTCAGATGGCTATGGGAGGTGCTATGGGCATAAACAACAGAGGTGCCATGCCCCCTGCTCCTGTGCCAGCTGGTACCCCAGCTCCTCCAGGACCAGCCACTATGACGCCAGATGGAACCTTGGGATTGACCCCACCAACAACTGAACGCTTTGGCCAAGCTGCTACAATGGAAGGAATTGGGGCAATTGGTGGAACCCCTCCTGCATTCAACCGTGCAGCTCCTGGAGCTGAATTTGCTCCAAACAAACGTCGCCGATACTAATAAAATTGCAGTGTCTAGTTTCCCAAAACCCTTAAAAGAAGGACCCTTTTTGGACTTAGCCGAATTCTACTCTGGAAAAGTGTTTGGGATTCCTCCCAATAGTTTAGGTCTTCCCTGCCTGTAGTACTCTAGGGAGTATGTTGGAGGCAGAGGGTAAGGGAGGGGTGATATTTAACAAATCAGTTCTATGTGGTATATCCTTTCGCTAATCAATTCTGTGTGGTGCATTCCTAAAATCTCATGTGATTGTTGAGAGCCTGCGAGGGCCAGGGAGCCATGGCAAAATGGATCCAGTTAGAGCCCCCATTAATCGTAATTATTCCACTCTTTGTCCACCCTGTTCTATTTGCTTTCTTGTTCTTACACCCCCCCACCACCCCAGTCGGTAAAGAATCTCCCTGCAGTGCTGGAGACCTGGGTTTGATTTCTGGGTTGGGAAGATCCCCTGGAGAAGGAAATGGCAACCCACTCCAATATTCTTGCCTGGAGAATCCCATAGACAGAGGAGCCTGGCAGGCTACAGTCCATGGGGTCGCAAGAGTCGGACACGACTTAGTGCTCTGTCTCACCCCAGAGATCCTGCCACATATACCACAAAAACCAAACATCCCCCAATGACCTTGGCCCCACTGTTCCAAT